>NC_133449.1:161677018-162014518 GCF_048565385.1 Saimiri boliviensis
CAGTTCCACTTTTGGAAAATGGGTTTTCTTAAAGAGAGACTACTTCTGAAGTCTAATTTACTAGCACTGTTATTTGGCATTTCATTCCCAAGAAAAATGGAATCCTTGGTGGTTAACACGCGGTGAAGCAGTGGGAAACTCCCCAGATGTAGATCTCACCTTGTCTATCTGTTCTGCCTTGGCTTTACATTCAGAAATGGCCTCAGAAAACTGTTTCATCCTGAAATCCTTTGTATTCTTTACAGCTTTTAACTCTATTATGCTCTATACAGACAGACCCTCTTTGGGCTTTGACGTTTGTTTCCTGCCCATTATGTGTGATATTTGAGGTTCCTGAAAAGTCTATTAAGAGTTTGCCTCAAGAATTTTACTCTGCATGTTTGCAGTTCAAAACTCCCTAACCTTCACCAGCTGTGCACCAACCACCTCTCTATGCTGCTGTCCTTGTCTATAGGGTTTTCAGAAAAATCAAACAGAATTATTTTAGAATTACATAAAAACTCCATTATACCTAATTTCCATTCTATAAGGTTTATCCCTTTTTTCTCTTACCATTTTCTGCAGCCAGCACACTTTACAAGGCACATTAAGCAGTCACCATCAGTATTTTGAGTCTTAAGTTTCTAGACAAAGAGCAAAACTTTAGCATGTGTTTTTTAAAGGAAATGTATTCACTTCTAAGCGAGCATGTTTAAAATTTAGTGGGAGAAATACTGGACTTGCAATCAAAATGCATGGGTTTAAATGCCAACTTCACCACTTAATAGTTACAAAATATTACATCTCTTAACCATGCTGAGCTGCAGCCTCTTTTGAAAGAGAGGCATTATGATATACGATATTACATCACATGATCATTGTGAAGACTGAATTAGCCAACATGAAAAATCTTCCAGGTGCATTGTTTGCCATATGGTAGGTGCTCAGTACATCAATGTCAAAATCAACCCACTACCAAGGAAAACATTTCAAAGGGAGGAGCAGAAGGAAGGAATTTGCAAAGGCAGAATGAAGGTTAGGATTAAGGGCATCCCTTATAAGGTTCCAGGTCAGTGGTCCTCAAAGTATTGTCCCAACATCAGCACCAATATTAGCATTATCTAGGAAATCACTAAAAATGCAAAATTTTGTTTTTCACCCCAGATGCATTAAATTAGAAACTGTGGGTGGGTTAAGCAGCCTGTGTTTTAGCCAAGCCCTCCAGATGATCCTAGTATTTGCTGGTAATTTTCAAGCACCACTCCTCTGATACTTCATATTATGGAACAATACTATTCAAACTATCTTATTTAATCCTCGTTCTCAAAAAAAGAAAGAAAGAAAGAAAAACAGAAAAAGAAAAAGAAAAAAACATTTATTGGGAGACCTGAAAACTTACTTTAAGAACCCAAAGTAATATAAGCCAAATCATAGAAATATTTTCTCCCTCAGAAAGGATTTCTACCTAATTCAAAAATACAGGATTTCAAATAAGTTTCATCTAGAATACATCTAGAATGTGGACAGATATGAAGACCACACAGATGAGAACAAACAGAAGCAATTTATTCAGAGCATGATAAAGAAAAAGGATTAGCCACCATCCTTGGAATTTAGCAACTTCTCAAAGACAGGCAGGGGAATAAAAAAGTTTTATAAGCAGGGAAAAGAAGGCTTCTGGTATCCTCGGATTGGAGGTTGTTGGCACAATGAAGCAGCAGGTGCATTAACAAGCAATGGGGCATCTTATGCAATTGCTTTGGGAGCAGTATATTTCGCATTCTGTTGTTAGTCTTGGGTTGGAAGCAGGTAGGAGGGTTAAATAAGGGGGAAGCTAGCTAGCAGTAGTTGAACAAGTGTTGATCATTCTGGGCTGGCTGCCAGAGGTTGTCCATTGGAGTTTTGTTGTTACTCATGGTCTGACCATTGTCCATTTCTATGTTTAGTCTCTCAAGAATCCTAGGGGGGAAAGAGTGCATACATTTAAGGGAAATGATACATACTTTAAAATGGTTACATAGTATAGCTCAGGTTACTTGTTATAAGGAAAAACAACATGTTCATGGATTCTATTGTTTCCATTTTAAATAAAGAGGTATTTGAAAAATTAATTTACATAAATCATATTGGCAACACGATTATTATCTGACTTTAACTCTCTATATTAGACTCTGATTTTGTTGATGATCAGTAATAAAGGTAATAAAGAAGGTACACACATATAATTACAGATGGTCCCCGACATGACGGTTTGACTTAAGAATTTTTTCACTTTACCATGGTGTAAAAGCAATATGCATTTCGTGGAAACCATACTTCCGATATTGAATTTTGATCTTTTCCCAGGATAGCAATATGCTGTGTAATACCATCTTACCATGTCTGGCAGCAGCAGTGAGCTACAGCTCTCCATCAGTCAGGTGATCACGAAGATAAACAACCTATACTCTAGAGTAGTCTGCTGCCAGATGACTTTGCCCAACTCTAGGCCCATGTAAGCTTTCTGAACACATTTAAGATAGTCTAGGCTGTTACGATGTCCTGTAGGTTAGGTGTATTAAATGCATTTTCCATTTAAAATATTTTCAATTTACAGTGGGTTTACTGAAGGTAAACCCATTGTAAGTCTAGGAGCATCTGTACTTGTAATAAATGATGTATACTGTCAAAACAAAAATGGCGCTGGATGAAGTTAAACAGGTAAAGATGACTTTTTCTTTTCCAAGGCTATGGCAATACGGACAGACCATAGTGCAATTTGATCTCAACTTCACTAAAGCAAAGGGTAGGAGAGTTTTTAAGAAATTGAGTCTGGGGAAGGGATTACCTAATGTGTTTCCTAATGAGCCTTACCCAAAGGAAAGGTAAACTTTCTCCTATCTTTATGACAAGAGATAGTTTTACAACTTGAAACAAGGTGTCCCTTTAAATTAGGCTCCTACCCTCCCGGGCAGACTGAGAGATAAGAGCGCTATATTTCTTGAAGATTTCATTTCAAAGGGATGACTCCCAGCTTCTTGAGAAGTCAGTCCTAGCTTGTAAAATTGGTGAGTGTCTTTCATTTACATCTCAAGGCGTTAGAGAAAGAATTTGCAATTACAAATTTTCTAAAGTAAATGCTCTAAGAAAAGGGAGTTCAGAGCCTGGAGTCAGGAGGAAGGCGATCTAAAGTTTAGTCAAGCTGAGTGGAACGTTAAGGCCCTCTTGGTTAATATTCAATCTTTTATCAGTATAGAAACCACCAGGGACCTTACATTTAAGGTTAATAAAATTCTAGAAAAAATAATTCAATTTTAGGCAGGCTCTCTTTTAAGTCAGAATACCCTTGTACTCTTCTCCTAACTGTTGATTGGTAAGAAAATGAAACACTATTTTCTCTAATTTAAATGTAATTCCTTTACAAAAGATTGTGCAGTGCTGGGTGGGATGGGTGAAAAAGATACTTGGATAGGCTGTAATGGGATCTTTTGAGGATATGCTGTGTGAATTTTCAAGAATGTTTCTTGTGTACCTGACACTCCTCACAGGTGGGAGAGGAGGCACTTGCTACAGAGATCATTGGTGCAATGGTGGAGCCCTCTGGTCTAACATAATTTTATTGCATAGTTTGATACATAAAAAGGTAAAAAGAAAAAGTACTCTAGTTTCCCTGCCTCCTTGCTTCCTGTTATTCTCAGAAGCGGTCTTGCTGTAGTTCTAGGGAAGTATCAAGAATGTATATATATTCTTGTCTATGTATACACACACACACACACACACACACACACACACACACACACACAAAGGTAATAAAGATAATGAAGAAAGTACACATATATAATTATAGATTGTCCCTGATGTGATAGTTTGACTTCAGAATTTTTTACTTTACCATGATGTAAAAGCAATATGCATTCAGTGGAAATTGTACTTCCAATATTGAATTTTGATCAATATTGGAAACTATACTTCTAATATGTGACCAATATTGAATTTGATCTTGTGTGTGTATATATATTTACACATACATATGTATGTATATGTGAATATATATGTATATGTATTGAATTTGATCTTGTATATATTTATGTATATGTGAATATATGTGTGTATATATATGTATATATTTATGTATACATGAATATATATATGTGTGTGTATACACACACACACACACACACACACACACACACACATATATTACTCTTGGCTTCCAAAATACCACTCTCATCTGATGTTCCCAAAACATCCTGGATAGTCTTTCTCCATCTCCTCTGCTTGTTCTAACTTCCCTACTGCACCTCTCCGTATTGCTGTTCTTCAAGACACTGACCTTCTTCTTGGGTAATCACATCCCTCTTCAGTTCTCTAAATCCTGTAGACGTGCTGGCAATTCCAAGTATGTATGTCCAGCCAAGTCATCCCTTCTGAGCTCCACACACACATCCAATTGTCTACTTGATGTCTTCGCTTGAATGTCTTATAGGTATCTCACACTTACTGTGTTTCACCCATCTCATTAAATTGTCCTAACATATATTCAGATATACAATTCTGAAATATGGCTTTTATTTGTGCTTCTTCCCACCCACTCACGGAATCTATTTTTCTTATCTATCTCTTCACTGCCCAAATAAACCTTTAATCCAAACACGTATCTCCATCTCCCCAGTGACCATGCTACTTTTACCCACCATCTTCTTTTACCTGGACTTCTGCAGGAACCCCTGGCATATTTTCACCCCCCATGTCATTACTATGCTTACATCACTTCTGTGTCTTCTCATTTATCTTCCAATAGAACATAACCTTCCCCCTAGAGCACACCAAAACCCTCAGGGTCTGGCTTCTGACTACTTTCCTGAGCTCATCTCAGATGCTTAATCCCTTGTTCATTCTACTGCGATAATGAACATGAAAAGTCTTTCCTGTCTCCAGGCCTTTGCATTTGCTCTTCCCTTCGAATGCAATGCACTGCTCCTGGTTCCCCTGACTCCCAAATTATCTGCATACATCAGAACTCAGCTGAATGTCACCTCCAGTGAGTTGGGAACATCCATTTCCCCAACTACCTAACATTTCCCTTCAACCCAGCATGTTCTCTATCATAACATCATGTTTATACCTTTTATACTTTGCTATTCCACTTGTGACTCAGGAACCAGCAGCATCAGCAATGCTTAGGGGACTGTGAGAAATGCAGAATCCCAGACCCTGCCTCAGACTTAAAAAAGTCAGAATCTGCCTTTTACCAAGATCCTCAGTGGATTACTATGCACATTAAAATTTGGGAAATGCAACTCTGAAGCCCTGATCACAAACTATATTTATTTCTTTAATTATGCATTTGCTTATGTCTGTTTCCATCCACAGTGTGAATGCCATGAGGTCAGGGACTTTGTCCATTTTCTTTATTATTGAATCTAGTACTCAGAACAGTGCTTGGTATATAGTTGGCACTCAATACATATTTGATGAATGAGAAATTTAAACTAACTTTCTCAATTGATCCATGAAGAACTGAGGATTGGAAAAGTCAAGTGAATTTTTTGAAGTCATACAGCTGTTTATGAACAAAATCAGTGCAAAAAAGCCCAGAAAAAATAACAACAAAAACATTCTTGATTCTCCAGAAAGTATAAGGCAGTTTGTGTGCGTGTGTATGTGTATGTGTGTGTGCGTGAGACAAAGTATGCCCTAAGATTTCCTTTGCTATTTTCTCTGTATAACTATCACTGTTAATAATAATAATCACTTATTTATCATACTTTATCATTCAGAGTCCATTTTCACATATACTAACCTATGTGGCAATTTACCCAGAATTTGTGTCTTTATATTTTCTTTCATTAAGAGCAGAGAAAATAGCAAACACAGTCCGCAAGTTTGTGGAGTTTACTAACGGATCAAAAGATCACTGAGAAAGCAAAAAAGAAGAGAAAGTAAAATTTCTCATAAGAATAGCTGTCAAAGAACCAATTTAGTGGAGTGGACAGCTCTTCAGCCACATGAGATCTATCCAGTTGTGGTTGACAGAATTCCATGAGGGTGTCAGAGGCAACCCAAGGACCTAACATGAATTTCACAGAAGTGGTTTTGAATTTATTTTAATTGTCATTACTGGACTTACTTTTAGTTCAATGGACATTTCTGCCTAATTAAAAAAGCTTCTTCTATGCTTAAATTTTTCTTGTCACTCCTAGTATAACGTTAAGCTATTTCTAGCTCCTAATTGGCATGTCACAAATGGACCATTACATTGAACTTGGTGCTCTCTAACTTTCCCACTTGATTCAAAATGTACCCTCACTGGAGCCAGAGATGTTCATCACAGAGGCTCTGAATCTGTTTTCTTCTTTTACAAGAGGAAAGACAGTACAAGAGAGACGATTCTAATGCTGGTGGTGGGGTTGATGGATAATTCATATTCTAAGGATATGTTTAAATCATAGACTATAAACAAAAAAGCGACTAAAACAGCCAGGCCAGCCTGCCTCCAATACAGGAGCCTTGTACAGTATCTTGATCATCCAGGAATTCTTTTTTTATACCATGCTAAAATATAAGTAACAAAATTTATTAATATATAAAATATGCATTTTAAGCATATAATTTAGTGATATTAAGTCCCCAAAGAGAAGGAGATCATGTACTTTGCAGCAACATCGATGGAGCTGGAGGCCATTATCCTAAGAAAATTAACAGAGGAACAGAAAATCAAATACAGCATGTTATCACTTACAAGTGGGAGCAAAACACTGAGTACATCATGGACACAAAGAAGGGAACAGCAGACACTGGAACCGACTTGAGGGTGGAAGGTGGAGGAGAGTGAGGATCACTACCTATCAAACTATGCTTATTACATGGGTGATGAAATAATCTGTACCCCACACCCCCTGTATAACGAACCTGCACATGTACTCCTGAACCTAATATAAAAGCTAAAAAAGAACATTCACGGAGGTGTGCAACAGTTGCTACTCTCCACTTCCAGAATTTTAAAAATCATTTCAAACACTCTATACTTCTTAAATAATACATCCCCATTCCCCTGAGTTCCCAATCCCTCCCTGATAATGACTTTTCTATTTTCTTTCCCCACGAATTTGCCGATCTAGAATCCTCGCGTAAGTGGAATCACAATATTTTTCCTTTTGTGTGTGGTTTATTTCACTTATTTATTTGTTTCATTTATTTTTAAGGTTCATTAATGTGGTAGCATGTATGAAAACTTCATTTCTTTTTAAAGAGAGAAATAACATTTTCTAGTATGTGTATACCACATTCTATTTATTCGCTTATCTGTTAGTGGAAACGAGCTGTGTTCACCGTTGGGCTACTGTGAATAATGCTGCTATAGACATTGGTATACAAGTGTCTGTTTGTATCTCTGCTTTCAATTCTTTTGGGTGTACGCCTGGGATTGAATTGTGGGATCACATAGGCATTCTATATTTAACCGTTAGAGAAACCATCAAACTTGTTTTTCTACAATGGCTGTATCATTTTACATTTCCACCGGCAATCCACAAGTGTTTCAATTTCCCCATATTCACACTGATACTTTTTATTTTTTGTTTGTTGTTTTATTTTTTATAACTGCCATCCTAATGCGTGCAAATTAGTATCTCATTGCCATTCAGGTATGATGCCACTTAAACACTTTCTGTGCCAGGGAGAACAAAATGACACCAGGAAGCTATTGCAGATCATCTTTAGTTGTTAGAAGGCTCTTATTATCTAGTACTAAATCTTGCCTCCCTCTGTCAGTGACTCTAATCCTTCACTGCACATCAGAGTCACCTGGGAGCTTTTAAAAATTTCTCCATCCAAGCTGCAATCCAAACCAATTAAATCAGCACCTTTGAGGGTGGATTCCCGAATCAGCATTTTTTTAAGGCTCCTCAGGTAACTTAAATATGCAGCTAAGGCTGTGAACCACTGCTTAAAACCCACCCACTGGTCCTAGTTAGCCTTACAACCTGTGATAACCTTATCAATGAGCTTTCTCTGGCATCCTTTATTAAACAGCCAGCCTGCAATCCCCCACTGGCCATTCAGTCCTCCTTAGCCTCCTAGATTTTTTTTTTTGGCCGTGGAGTATATCATCAGCTGACACCTTACATACTGTCTTGTGCATCTGTTCATGGACTTTCTTTTCTCTATGTAAAATCTCTATACTTTCAACCAGTCTTCAAAGACACTGAATAATAAATGTTACCATTATGAACACAATATAGCTCTCTTTCACTCAATCAGCAAGTAATTGAGCACTTATTATGTAATGCATAGTCTACATATGTAAAATTAATACATAATAATACATATTCTAGACACTGTGCCGACACTGGAGATTATAGTGAAAAATATAACCAAATCATTTCCGATAACAGTAAATGCCACAAAGAAAATGAAAAATGTTTGTTGGCTGTGGTACATTGAGTGGGGGTTAAATTTAATCTGAGACCTGAATGACAAGAAGAAGTCAGTCACTGAAGAAACATTCCAGGAAGAAGGCACCTCAAATACAGAGGCGCTGGGGGTGAAGGAGAGGAGTTTCAGAAGGGCTGTGAGTCAGTCTCTGAGAAGGACAGGGAAGAGAACCACCATCACCTCCTTTGCTAGTGCTTTAACTCAACATGACCTAAGATCAAATGAGTTTTTGGTGGCCACATCAGCCTAGTAAGGTGTTTTTCCTAAGTGTACAATTTTCCTCATTGAATTAAATCTTCCCTCTCTAATGTTTGTGCTGTTGATAGTTAAGACTTAAGTGTGGAAAAGTGATTGAGATAAGAATATCTGGAATTTCAACTAAATCCCAATTACAAACAATCTGTCTATAAAAACACTTCTCAGCAGAATGGAGGGACTTTCTCATTCTCCAACCACTGCCAGACTGGTTCCTCAATCCCTTTGGCACCTTGTTTTCTGTGCTGTCTTAACAGAAGTTCTGGACAACGCCAAAGCCAGGACTTTGCAGGCTGCTGCCATTTGGAGAGAGTATGTATCTTAATTTTCAGTCAAAATAGCTCGGGAAAGACAGAGAATTCTTGATTTTTGGAACCCTGTGTCCTCAGTGGTGGGCTCACAGAACAAGCAGCTCTCCCAGACCAGCCACTAACATGCTGTAACAAGTCAGTTCTTCTGTCTGGGCCGTTTTCCCATATTCAAATGTGGAGTATGGGTCTAGGATAAACTTGTTCAATCCATGGCCTGTAGGGGCACATGCAGCAGCCCAGAACAGCTTTTAATGCAGCCCAACACAATTTATAAACTTTCTTAACACATTATGAGTTTCTTTTTGCAAAAAAAAAATTTTTTAGCTCATCAGCTATCATTAGTGTATTTCATCTGTGGCCCAAGACAATTCTTCTTCTTCCAATGTGGACCAGGGAAGCCAAAAGATTGAACACCCCTGGTCTAGGGGTTTTAAGATTCTTTGAAACTTCATTAAAAAGAACATTATTATACTATAAAAGTTATTAAAATCCCTATAACTTCTGAATATTAATCTGCAGATATCATGCTTTCATTGAAAAGGGATCTTCATTTTCAAGTTAATAAAACAAAATGTTGAGTTTACATGGGGAAGATGACATTTGTAGACTTAAATCAGATGCTGAAATTGACGAGAACACAAATTTGAACTGCGAAAACAATGACATATTGTGAGCACTAAAAGAAATGATCAGGGTCGTAAAAGGAGCCACTGGGCTTATTTATTGATTGCTATCTTTCCAACGATCTTCACAGAATCTGAATTCAATTCGTCCAGGTGAACTGATGTAAGAACAACCATCAGATCTCTCCCACAATCTTTTTTCTCTGGTACAGCCTACCTGTAACCAGAAGCTTCTGCATGGGCTAGAATGAGACACTGTAACAAGATGGTTTTGCATTCAGGCAAAGTAACTGCTTGAATGCAAAGTAACTTGCCCAGTAACAACTGGTTCAAGTTGTTACTGAGCAAGCAGTGGGATCCTTGGGATCCTTGCTGATGTTCATAGAAGCCAATACTTACAGCCCTGGATTTTGAGAAAAGAAAGACTTTATTATAAGTTGACTGGCAAGGAAGCAAGAGGCAGAGCTCAAATCTGTCTCCCTGAGCTGGGAGCTGTGGCAGGTTTTACAGGGAGAGAATAATAAGGCATGATCTGATTGGATCTTTGTGATGAGGTAATGCCGGGAGGTATGATCTGACCGGGTTGTGCCATAAGGTGATGCTAGGGCTCTATACGATTGGATCATGGATCATGCCATGAGATGTCCACTTCTTTATTTGATCCCCATGCCTTGGTCCAAGCACTTAGGTTCCACCCTGGGGTTGCATGCTTGGTTCATCTTGGTCAGTTCAACTTGCAACCTGGGATTCCATGGCAACTAAAACACAGCTCTCCATTTTATATACAAAGTTGAATCAGATTGGGCTGTTCCTGCAGTTACAAAGTTACTATCATTCATTCACTCAACTTTTGCAATCTAGCTGAGTAGGTACACAAAACAGGAATCAACCATAAATATGTCTGAATGTGAGTTGAACTAAGTGTCCTGAAGGAAAGCCACAAGTTCTTGGATGGAAAATAACTGCAATCCCAGACTTGTTAATTCAGCTCTCTAAGCCTCATACTCCTCTTGTGTAGGAGCTAACCAGGTTAACATGTCAAGTGGCAGGATCAGATTTTGGTGTATACTAAATGCATGATGTGTCATCAGCTGATGGTGAAGTACCTTTCTGAAGGTCAATGATGAAAAGATGATTTTTCTTTCCTGTGTCCCAGAGTTTCATTCAATTCTTTGTGCTCATGTGTATCTTTCAGTTCCAAGGAGGGTTTCGGGTCAGTGGAGAAGGTCGTGCTGCTCACGTTTCTCTCGGCGGTTATCCTGATGGCCATCTTGGGGAACTTGCTGGTGATGGTGGCTGTGTGCTGGGACCGGCAGCTCAGGTGAGCAGCAGGAGGAAACCTTTTGAGGAAACATAGGTGGAGTTCTGAGCTCTCCCTGGAGAGTTGGAAATGTGAATATTTCCACTACAATTTGTAATTAAGAAAGAAAACATTTACGGGAACTATATTTTTAAAATGAAAGAAGAGAAAAAGGGATTGCAATTAATCCTGCAATTCTAATACAACCAGTGTAAACACTTCAGTATATTCCCATCCTGTCCTTTTTTCCTTTGTCAAATGTGTTTATAGTTGTGATCATTATATGCACAATTGTTGAGAGCACATATAATCTAACCTCCCCATTTTATCAATGGTTTAAGAAAGACGTGGCTGACAAGGGACAGATCTAGAAATTAAATGTGTGTTTTTTGCACTTTTACTTCGTCAGTCTTAACCCTGGCTGCAATTAGAAGCACTTGATGCATTTTTAAAAAACTATCATCCTGTGTTACTAGTGTGTCTCACATAGTATTTTGGATGTAGTTATATTTAAAAAGTTATTCATTGTTAAAGTTCAAATCTAATCAGGCATCCTGTATTTTATCTGGCCATCACTGAGGAGAGAGGTGTTAACTCCCAGGGTGCCTGAACTAAATGATCTGGGGTGAGATCTCAGCATCCATATTTATTAAAATGCATCAGGTCATTCTAGTGTATAGCCTGGGGCGAAAGCCTCTGGGCCATAAAAAGGTATAATGAAGGAGTTCCTCTCTAAATAAGATATCCACACGTCTAATGATGATGCAAATAAAGTGTCAAAGTGCAATTTTGACCAGTGTTATAAATGTGAGGTGCACAGTAGCCAGTCTACTAGTGCGAAATGGTGAACTGTGACTACAGTCACGGGGCATATCTTGGGAGTGTTTCCTGAGAATTCCCGACCACGGACTGATGGGTGGGTGGGATGTAACTAGGTAACCATCAGAAGAAACAGCATCTGTGTTGGCCCTCAAAAGGGGGCTGTATGTGCAGGGGAACTCAGATTAGGGCAGGGTGGTCAGAAAGGAGAGGAAAAAAGAGCTTTTGGTACAAAGTAGGTCTGGAGAAGTCAGAAGAGGCTGGACCATGCTGGGTCTTCTCAGCCATGTTACAGAAATAGAAATTGAATCTCACAGAATACGCTAAGCATGTGACTTTTTCTTTCCCCTTTCCCCCTCCCTTCTTTTCTTCTTCCTTCGCTTCCCTTTATCCTGTTTTCTCTCTTGATCTTTTCTCCCTCCCTTTTTTCCCTTATCCCTCCCCCGCTGCCTCCTCTCTTACACTTTTTCACTCACAGGAAAATAAAAACCAATTATTTCATTGTATCTCTTGCTTTTGCGGATCTGCTGGTTTCGGTGCTGGTGATGCCCTTTGGTGCCATTGAGCTGGTTCAAGACATCTGGATTTATGGGGAGATGTTTTGTCTTGTTCGGACATCTCTGGACGTTCTGCTCACAACAGCATCGATTTTTCACCTGTGCTGCATTTCCCTGGATAGGTAAGGACAGAGCAATGTGCATAGTGGAGCTCCATGCTGGAGACAATGACCTGATGGATATTGGGCAGTGTCTGCCTTTCCTTATTCATTAGAAGAAATGAATCTCAGAGAGGTAAATTTGGTAATTCAGTTACACAGTCACTCTCCAGCATTTGTGGAGTGCCCCTTTTTAGTCAGGCCCTCTCTGAGGTGCTGCAGATGCACAGATTAGAAAGACCTAGAACCTGTCTGCAAGGAGTTTGCAATCTAAAAAGCAATAGATGTCAGCAATCAAGTTTACTATAGAGTTCTAAGTGTTATACTGATGGCATGAACAAAATTCTGAAGAAGCTGAGTGTCAAGAATGAGTACATCTTCCCAGAGGGCAGCAGGGGTGGCTCAGAATGAAAATGCCCTATGTTTGAACATAACCCTTTCCTGAAAATATGTTTCTGTAATAATCGTAGGTACATATTTATGTATGTGCATGTAATTGTGAAGACTCTTTTCCAGAAAGTTACAGATGATAATAAACATCCCAGTAATTTTATGTATTTTGGACCCAAGTCTAGCATTTCATTCTTGTTGCATAATTTTATTCTTTTTCTTCATATCTGACTTCAAGAGACCTAGTGATTGCCATCTTTGCCTCATTTGTTGCAGATTTATGTATTTATCCCTTGTATAATCATATTTATTTTCCAATTTCTACTAATGCACATTTTATCATAAATGTAGAATGCAATCTAAAGTCAGGTGATTATACAAACATATGCTGTTCTCAATGTAGTCATATCTTAGGGGTTAGCACTCAAAAATGTGGGGGTGAAAATCACATACTGTCAGAATTGCCAGCGACAATGATTTCTTACTGTCTCTTGAGCAGCACAACAAACCCAAGTTTTCCTCCAGTCTTGGGATAGATGACAACTCATACCTACTCAGGAAAAATTTCCTCATTTGAAAAGTACATAAGAATAAATATGGTTCTTCATATGTACCCCAAAACCTAAAATGCAATTAAAAAAAAAAAGTTAAAAAAAAACAGCAATCAAGATAATGGAAAAACAAAAACAAAACAAAACAAAACAAAAAAAAGAATAAATCTGAAGCCGAACCTTTCTAGGAAGCCTCTAGACCTTCCCTCAGGGCTGCCCAAAGTAAACTCTACACATCAGGCAGTTGATTTTACACTTTCTCCCATTTTTTTCCTGGTTGACTGGCTCAGCCTTTTTAAAATTTATTTATTTTTATTTATTTATTTTATAGGAGCAAGTCCCGCTATGTTGCCCAGGCTGGTCTCAAACTACTGGGCTCAAGTGATCCTCAGCCTTCAGCCTCCCAAAGTACTGGGATTAGAGATGTGAGCCATCATGCCCAAACAATTACCGTTTTTTAAAATTGAGGACTAGGAAAAGTAGTTGACTGAAACTAGAGATCGTGGTATATCTAAAATATATAGATATATACTTTTAAACACTAACATCATAGTCTTCCCAGAGAATTAATCACACTGGGAGAGGTAGTTAGAGACTGACACCAGCTGAGGGGACAGCAGGTTCATCTCCTATTTCATGGGACATATGTGCACTGATTGGAGTGACAGGCATAATGGCCTGCTCTATTTAAATTGCTTTCTCTTTTGCTCTACCAAGAACATATAGTTGAATATGCTTAAGTTAAATGCATGTATAATGAGACTCCACTATATAGCTAGAGATAATGACTCTGGTAAAATTGATCTGCTGGCAATCAGCCATACCCATTGCATGCCATAGTTGAAAATTGTGTTTATTAGCTTGTTTACAACAATTTGACTTCAGTATATGAAAGACTTTTAAAGACAGTCAGGATACACTGTAAGAAAGTTGACATTATAGGAAATAAAATGTAAAAAGTAGAAAATCTATGGAAATCCTGCTGGGTAGCCTGCATATGATCATTGCTAAAATGAGTAGCAAGACTGTGGGAATTTGGAGAAAGCCAGGCTGGGAAGTTGGAGGCAGCTGAGGTAACCTCGAGGCCTGGGTAAAAGCAAGGGTAAGAAAAAGAGTCAGTCGGCCAGGAAAAAAATGGGAGAACGTGTAGAATCATCTGTCTGCTGTGGAGAGCTTGCTTTGGGCAGCCCTGAGAGAAGGTCTAGACGTTTCCTAGAAAGGTTCGGCTTCAGATTTGTTCTCATGTACATTTCAAATGAGGAAACTTTTCCTGAGTAGGTATGAGTTGTCATGAAACAGGATGAATTGGTCATTAAGAAACATTTGCTTTAGAATTAAAGGGATTTGGGTTCAAATCCCAGCTTTTAACATTTTTAGTTCTGAGAATGGCAGTAAGTGATTGAGATTGAGTCTCGGTGGTCTTGTCTCTAATAATTGAGGAGCTAGCACCTATTTTATATGAACGCAGTTAGGAATAAATTAGATAATCCATTTAAGGCCTCATTTGGCACAGTACTCCATTTTAGTGGATTTTGTTGTTAATGTCAGTTTCTTGTAACTATCCATACAACTCATGATCTTTCTCACCAAACTTGCACCTCCTCAGTGAATAGCTGCTCCAATAGCTGCATCATCTAGAAACTAGGTAATCATTCTAATAGCAATCTTTCCACATCCCCTACATTTAAATAACAACACGTCCTGTTCATTTTCTTTCCTAAAGAGATCCTAGTCGATTTCTCTCTAACTCTATAATTTGTCCAAAGTAATAACATTTCTTGAATAAATCACTCAACACTTTCCTAATTATTCCCTCCAAATATATTTTATTCCCTTCCCATTCACCTGTTTCTCACAAGATCAAATAGCCATCTTCTTTAAATGCCACTCTGATATTGTTGCTCCTTTGCTTAAAACCCTTCAGTAGCTATTCATTGTACTGAAGATCAAGACCAGACTCATATAGGGTTTTTCATCCTCTGTTTCCTGTCCATGTCCCCAGCTTCCCTTTACGCCCTTCCTAACCTCACCTCCAGGCCTGTCGCCTTGGTCTTTTTTCTAGTTCTCCAGGGTTCTGTGCTCAGCCACCTGAGGCCTTGGCTTTCCCCTCTGCCCCTCATTTCCTGCATGTCTTCCAGATTTTAGTTAAACTCTCTCTTCTTTGCAGAAGTCTTCGCTGACTCCATCAAACCCATTTTTCTCCTTTGTAGAACTCGGTGTGATTATAGTTAAAATCAATTCTACACTTTCTTCTTAAATTTGTTTCTATTCCAATGGGAGGAAGTTCAAGGCTACAAACAAGGGCAAGATCCCTGCCCTCAAAGAACTTGCATTGTGATGGGGAAGGTTGGCAATTAACTGGTCATTTCATAAATACTTATTTAGGTATTAGGCAAACACGATTGAACAAATGAAGTGGTCAGCACATTCTCTTTGTGAGAGTCATGCCAATAATTCCATTTCTTTCTCTGACAGTGGATGTCAAAAACTCCAACACCATAAGTAAGATATCAGATGGGGTTTCTTTTACCTTATTTTCCTTGGGGAGCTTGGGAATCTCGCCTCCAACTTGTATCCAGCTTTCCCTGTCCCAAGAGTGGGCCTCCCATAGTGCTGGAGTCATCCATCCTGAACATAGCAGGGCAGTGTTTTAGCCTGGAACAGTATGGTTTTATTTATCATCTAGCATCTGTTTTTGCTGTGTACTTCCTGTCCTAACAGTTTGGTTTAGTTGGGCTGGGCCAAAGCACAGAGTGAATGCCTCAATGAAGTGTGATGTCCTTGTTAGCCATGTTATTCCTGGCAGTATGCCCTGTCCTCTCCAGAGCTGCTACAACTCTTCTGGGATCAATGATAAGGGGTAGTGCCTTTGAGCAAGAGAGCTCACTTTGATTTGTAACTTCTCTCAGATGGCAGACTCCTGGATAAAAGCAAAACGTAGGACTCTTTGGGTATTACAAAATGCAGTTTCCCAACCCTCGTTCTCAGCTCACTGTGCTTCTTGATGCTTTCAGAATTGAATTCTGTTAACAAAAATTTATTGCCTCCTTAAATGTGATTTCCCAGGCATAATTAAAATAAATGCACCATATAGTATGGTCATAGGAGATCAAAAACTGCTTTAAAAGCTTTACAGTACAGTTGATTTTTTTAAGATCTAAAGTTCTGTGGTGAATAAAAACTAACCAAGTGGTCATAATAGAGTACTAGTTTTAAAAGTGAAATACTGTATATGGCAGCCAGTTAATGATAAATAGGTATGTGCGTTGCCCTAAAAAGATATCACTGGTATATTATGTTGGAATAAAACAAGTGGTGGACTCTAATCTTTAGCATAATTCCACTTTTATAAAATAAATATACAGATGTATGTATCTGGATTTACATGAATGTGTGTGTGTGTGGAGAGAGAGAGAGAGAGAGAGAGAGAGAGAGAGAGAGAGAGATTGAGAATGAAAAATAAAGAACATGAATGAATTTTCCCCAAAACATTAACAGTTGGTTATATGAGGGTTAGGGCATAGGATGTAGTGCTGGCCAGAGTGGATGGCCAGTTGAATTGGCGTTGGGACGCTTCACTTTTACTAATTTCTATAATATACATTTTAAACTTCAATTTTCTCTTTGCTAGAAAGCTCAAATGCAAGCCCATCCACAATAGCCTTTTAGCTGAAAATGTTGCTAGAATGGCACATTCCTCAGGTCTCTGAGAACATTCTGCTTCAGTGCTGGGAGTTCCTTCTGAGGTCAGAACAAGCCGGAGACCATGGAAATCTTCCTGACCAGTATGTTCTCTCTGCTTTCTCACCAAACACCCTTGCTTCTCCCTCGAAGGGGCCCTCGCAGTCTCTTATGGTTGCGTCACTCCCACATTGATCTTGGTTAACCTCCTCCCTGTTCACAAGCTTGTATCTGATTTATTCTAACAGTCCCTTGTCTAATCCTCACAGATATTTTAAATCACGGTATTAATAATACCTGGACATTATTAAAAATGCCATCAGTTCACAAGTAGAACATAAAAATGTCCGCAGTTCTTTCAACATCCACTTTCACAGCTGCATACACTGAGGTAACCACTATAAATAGCAACTGCCTGGAAATGCCAGTGATTTCATATGCAAAAAGCAGACCTATCTGAATATATTTTGAGTTTATCATTTAAGTAAGCCTTTGAAGAGTGCTTGTACTGTATACATGCCAATGAATTGCCTGAATGCAATGTTTTTACCAACTTGTTTATTGAATCATCTATTAGCAAGGTTTCTTTCAGCAGCATGTGACAGATAATAATTTGATTGTTCAATTAACTGAAAAGCGTGGCTTCAGACATGGCTCTCTACAAGGATTTGAACAATGTTATCTAGTTTAACTTTGCCCCTCTCTAACTCTGTTTTCCTCTCCATCTTGTCTCCATCTTGGCTTCCTTCTCATTCTCCCTGTTTACTTCCCTCTCTGTTTCTCTACGTCTGTTCCTCTCTTTTTATCTGTCCCTCTTTGTCCCTGTGCTGTCCATCAGCTCTGGTTTCCTGTTAGATTTTTTTCTTAGGCTAGGTTCTTCCACCGGGAAAAATAAATAAGGCAACAAGTCTTAAACCATTCTTAGCACGTGAATCCATAGGAAGAGAAATCTGAGTGCTGTTTCTCACGGAAGAATTTTGGTTGGCTTTATTTGAGTCAAATACTCTTCACTTAGTGAGTCACTGTGGTGTGGAGATGACACATCCTGGTTACTGGGCAGAGGTCAGGCACCATGACTCTCAGCTTTACCGAAAGCATATGGTGTGAAGGTGGCAGTTCCCACTGAAAAGATGGGTGTTGGACAGACAAGAAGAGGAGATATCAACTCCGCTTTGGCTGGCCAGAGCTGACACATATTTTTATGGAGCCTCCACAACATGTCAGAGGTATGTCATCTCCAAGTCTTCCCTATATTAGGCAAAATATTTCTAGATCCTTCTGCTGGCCTCATAAGCCATACTTTCAGACTTTTAACCATTTTGATCCCCTTTCTCTGAATATGCTGACTTTGTCCTTTGCTTAGCATCGAATGTAATTTCCTTTAAAAACAAGTCAATTTCACTTCATTGAAGACAGCATTCTCTATAGTATTGCAAAATTCTCTTTTGGATACATTCAGCTGAATTGTCACCCTTCCTCTGCGCAGCTCAAAAACTTGATGTGTTTTATGTCCAAAATTCTCCAACAGTTTCTTAGTCTCAGATCCTCTTTTAAACAGGTTTACTTGTAAAACATACAATTCGTACTTTAAGGTTACATGTTTAATCCTGTGCTGGAGATAAATGTGTCTGCATTTCTTAATGATCTCCCTGGAGTATAACTCAATTTCATAATGTATAAATGAAAAGTGTCTGTCATTGTGAACTGGTCACACAATTACATTTGCTTTCCCAATAGGATTGAGATGCATTTCACAAGGAAAATATATTAAAAGTTTCTTCTCCTCACATACCGTTTAAGGGCAGGTTCAGGCTTTGTGCGTATTAATAATATTTGTCGAGTCAAATTTCATGCCAGAGGTATGAACAGCTATTTTTATATTCATTTCAGCAAACATTTATGAAGTGCTTACTAATTACTAGGAGTCATTCTGGACATTGTAAATACAATGATGAATGATCAGAAAAAGCTTTGAATCATGGAACTTTTTGTCTAGTTGGGAATATAGAGAGTAAACAGGTAATTACAGTAAAATTGGTGACCATTTAATACTATAAGGAGAAGTAAAGAAAAAAAAAAGCAGCTATTGGAGTCCGCTAAGTTGCAATCTCCAAAGCAGGTCAGGCTCCTGAGGAAGTGATGCTGATGCTGAGATCTGCAGGTGCTGTGGGTATCAGTAAGGGATAGGGAAAGGGGTGAGGCCTGGGGAGTGGCTGCTCCTGAAAACACATGTGAAAACCCCCAGGAAAGCCCTTGTTAACCAAAATCTAAATTCTGAACTTGGCTTTCACTGCTTTTCCAATGTGTTCTCAGTCTGATTTTCCTACCTCAACTCCTACCCATGAGTATCTGTTATTATTCCCTGAATAGGCTATGTTTCCCCATAACTGCATGTTGCTACCTGTGCCTTGAGTTTCTTTTATTTTTCTGGCAAATATCCACCTTTCTTCAATATTCAGATAAAATGTGGCACCTTCTCCAATGACTGACTGGGATTCATTCATAAAAATTTGTCATTTCTTCCTCTGAGCTCCCACGGAGCATTGAATGTAAGCATCATGATTAATATAAGGGTCTTAGTATGCATGTCTCAATAATTGTTGAATTTGTCTGCCTTGCTATAGAATATAAACTTCTTGAGAGTATGCCTTATCTCATCTATTAGTGTGTTTTTCTTACTGGAACACAATAGCTGCTCCATGCATATTTGACTGAGCATAGAATATTGAGATGATTGTTTGATATGACTCTGGGATTAGTTTCTCTGTCCTCACAAAACTCTCAATATAGAACGTGTTTAAGAATGAGATTTGGGGTGCTAGTCTGCTTAGATTCAGTCACAGCTTGACTGGTTGTCAAGTGTGTAATCACGGAGAAGTTACAAAATCCATTTTTGTTTTGATTTGCATTTCTTTTTTTTTTTTTTTTTTTTTTTTTTTTTTTTTGAGACGGAGTTTCGCTCTTGTTACCCAGGCTGGAGTACAATGGCGCGATCTCGGCTCACCGCAACCTCCGCCTCCTGGGCTCAGGCAATTCTCCTGCCTCAGCCTCCTGAGTAGCTGGGATTACAGGCACGTGCCACCATGCCCAGCTAATTTTTTTGTATTTTTAGTAGAGACGGGGTTTCACCATGTTGACCAGGATGGTCTCGATCTCTCGACCTTGTGATCCACCCGCCTCGGCCTCCCAAAGTGCTGGGATTACAGGCTTGAGCCACCTCGCCCGGCGATTTGCATTTCTTTAACGATCAGTGACAAAGGTTTCTGGCCTTTGTCTTATCAGGAAAAATTGTGTTGATAATAGAAAATCCATTCCCTCCTCTTTTAATACTTGTGAGGAATAAATAACTGAGTGTTATTATTCAGTTAATAAACTGAACAATACATAGACCAGTGCATGGTACTTTGTGAGCATTCAATTAATGATAGCCACAAAGACTCTTCCATTATTGTTTTCCTCTTTAAATGCAAATTCCTAGTGGCGAGGCCCTTCCCAGACATTGATAGTAATCTTGTTCTTTCTGACTCAAAGCTGAGTGCCCTTGAAGGTTAGTTAGATCCTTAGCTTTTTAGCCCTGAGTATGTCCCCTCTTTCTTTTGGAACTTTCATTCATCCTGTGGCTACACCTGCACCTCTCGTCTTGTCTCTTCCCTCACCCCTGTCGCACACTGGGCCCTAGGGTTTTTTTTAATAAATACTTTAAGGTTCTGGGGTACATGTGCAGATCATGCAGATTTGTTACAAAGGTATACACGTGCCTTAAAATTATGTGATTGATTTAAGAGTCGATGCCATTTGGTGATGTGGTGCCATGTGGTGATGTGGTGCCATGTGGTGATGAGAAGAATGTGTCATGTGGTGATGAGAAAAATGTATATTCTGTTGTTTTGGGATAGAGAGTTCTGTAGAAGACCATCAGATCCGTTTGGTCAATGTTGAGTTCAGGTCCTGAATATTTTTATTAATTTTCTGCCTCAGTGATCTGTCTAATGCAGTCAGTGGAGTGTTGAAATCTTCCACTATTATTGAGTGGGCATCTATATCTCTTTGTAGGTCTCTAAGAATTTGCTTTATAAATCTAGGTGCTTCTGTGTTGAGTGCATATATTTAGGATAGCTAGGTCTTGTTGAATTGAACCCTTTGTCCTTTTTGATCTTTGTTAGCTTGAAGTCTGTTTTGCCTGAAATTAGGTTTGCAATCCCTGCTTTTTCCATTTTCTATTTACTTGGTATATTTTCCTCCATTCCTTTATTTTAAGCCTATAGGTTTCATTACATGTGAGATAGGTCTCTAAGACACATACCACTGGGTTATGCTTTTTTTTTTAATCCTGCTTGCCACTCTGTGACTTTTAAATGAGGCATTCAACCCATTTACATTCATGGTTAATGTTGATATGATTCATACATGTCAGCATATCTCAAAGGTCTAAGAATGTTTCCTCAGCTTGGTTTAGTCTGCTCTTCATATTTGTGATTGCATTGTGCAATTCTTGTATTGTGTTAGCTCTGTCAGATTCATTATGTTCTATTTTTTGGACTGGCTATTTCATCCTTCAGCTTCTGTATCATTTCATTGTGGTTCTTAGTTTCCTTGAATTGGGTTTTCCCTTTCTGCTGAATCTTGATTTTCATTCCTATTCATATTCTGAATTCTATTTCTGTAATTTCAGCCAGCCCAGCCTGGTTAAGAATTCACCTTGAAGAACTGGTGCAGTCATTTGAAAACCTACAACACTCTGGTCATTTGAGTTACCAGAGTTTTTGCATTGGTTGTTTCTCATCTCTGCATGTGGGTATTCCTTTAACTGCAGTGTAGAGTTTAACAGTCAATAAACTCCTTTCCTGCATGTTTTTACAGGGCCAAGGCATTGTGTAAGGTCTTTATTTGAAGATGACTTCTTGTCTTTGCTTTCAGAAATGAGGTATTTTTGGTGTTTAAATTTTGAGGTGTGATCCTGTGGGTGGCACTTAGGCATATGGTCAATTGGTAGACTCTTGCTCAGTTGCGTGGTTTCCCCGTCTCCTCACAGTTGCAGCAGTGTTCCCTCTAAATGCTCTGAAAGTATGGGTTCCTCTCTTCCTTGCATGCTGTCTGTAGGTCATGGCTTGGAACTCCTAGGCTTCCCACTGCAGCTCTAGGGCAGTTTTGGTATTCATGTTCCTTCCTCCACTTTGATGTGGCAGAAGAGGGACCTCAGTAGTGGTTTGTGGCCAAGGGTCTTTTGCTTGTATCTTGGAGGCTCCATCCCAGAGAGACTGAGGTCAGGAATTGCTCAGTACAATCAGCCTAGGATGGAGGGTATGTGCTGTGGGCTCAAGTCACGGGTTCCTTATCTGGTGCAACCAGAAGGAGTAGGTGGGCCCCATGAGAGATGGTCTGGCCTTCTTTCCTTGGGTCAAGTGCAGCTTGTTGGAGCTGTAGAGAAGGTACTGAGGGTCTTTGCTACTTCATTAGTCCAAGGGTAGCAAGGCCAGTTCCACTGCAGAGGCAATGGCAGAGAGGCTTTCAGTTGCCCCTGGAGTCTCTGTCCAGGGAGGTTCTGAGTCACTACTGGCTGGATACCTGTGGCAGTGGATGGCTCGAGGCCCGTACCTGGAAGACCTGCCTTTTGAGGAGATACGGGAACAGGCACCTACTTAAGTCTGGCCACTTCAATGTAACTTCTGCAGTATGCTGGAGGCCTTCTCCAGTTACTAGTCACCTTGGATTTCCCAGTACCTGGAGGTATCAACAGTGAAAAGTGCAAAACAGCAAACATGGCAGCCTGCTTTTCCCTCTAGGAGCCCCATTTCAGGAAAGTACGTAGCTGTTACTAGCCCAAATCTACCTGTAAGAGGTGGCCAGGGACCCCATTTGGAAGGTTTTGACTAGTGAGGAGGAATGAGTTTGGGAATTCACTTTAAAAAGCAGTCTGGCTACATTTTTGTAGAGTGGCTGTGCTAGGCTGGAGTTCTGCTTTAGCCACCAGTCACCTCAGACTCTATAAAGCCCAAAGGCTGGAACAGTTAAGTCATTCAAACAGCAAAGATGGCATCCCACACTCCCTTCGGGAGCTCCATCCCAGGGATGTTCTGTCGGCCAGAAAGCAACAGCAGGGAATGGAGACCCCAGTTGGAAGGTCCTGCCCAGTGAAGAGGAACAGGATCAAGGACCCACTTTAAAAAGCAGTCTGGTCACATTTTCATAGAGCAGCTATGCTGTACTATGGGACAGCTTCTGTCCCCAGTCAACTTGGACTCGCCAAAGCTCAAAGGCTGGAATGGCTAAGTCACCCAACAGCAAAGATGGCATCCCACAACTCCCACTGGGAGCTCTGTCTCAGGGAGATGCAATGCTGCTACCAGTGGCTGGCTAGGAATTCCCAGCCAGTTGCGCTTATCCTGTGAGGTACTGTGGAAATGGGGCCTGCAGACTGCCACTGCTCAGCCCGCTGGATTCATCCTCTTTTCTTTCTTTCTTTTTTTTCTTTTTTTTTTTTTTTTTTTTTTTTTTTTTTGAGGCGGAGTTTCGCTCTTGTCACCCAGGCTGGAGTGCAATGGTGCGATCTCAGCTCACCGCAACCTCCGCCTCCTGGGTTCAGGCAATTCTCCTGCCTCAGCCTCCTGAGTAGCTGGGATTACAGGCACGCGCCACCATGCCCAGCTAATTTTTTGTATTTTTAGTAGAGACGGGGTTTCACCATGTTGACCAGGATGGTCTCGATCTCTTGACCTCGTGATCTACCCGCCTTGGCCTCCCAAAGTGCTGGGATTACAGCCTTGAGCCACCGCGCCCGGCTCATCCCCTTTTCTAAGGGTATGTACAGGGATCTAACCTTTTGCTTTGCCAAGGTTGCAGCTACTTTTGCCAGGAAGCACAGGAAGCCATATATCTAGGGCTCCCAGGTCTCTGCATGTCCCTGCATGGCTGCTCTGACAAGACTCCATTTAGCTCTATGGGTCAAACTGAAGGCTCTTGTGGAGTGGGTTCACAGGGGATTCTCCTGATCCAAGGGCTGAAAAGGTCTATGGCAGCATCATGGGTTCTAGGGTTTGCACATTCATTTACTACTTCCCTGGGAAGTGGGTGTTCCCCTGGCTCTGTGTCACTCTGGGGTGGGCCAATGTCCTGCCTTGCTTATCTTTATTCTCTGTGGGTCGAGTTGTCTCCTTGAGTAGTCCCAGTATACGTATGTGAATGTACCAGTTAAAGGTGCTGTATTTACTCACTTCTTTCATTCCTCTCCGTGAGAGCTGTGCACATTAGCTATTTCTACTCTGCAATCTTGGCCATCCCCTATAAATATCTTTGAAATACATCTTCTTCTTTATTCCTTCATCCCACCCCATTTCTGGATTACTGTAATAGATCATGAGTTGTTCTTCCTGTGTATTTTCTTATCTGTCAGGTTCACAATTAAATATTTCTTCGTTCTGTATGTCCTCAGCCCATACAGCTTCTAGGGCACTGCATAGTCTTCTCCTTGGCCTAGATAGGGTTACTTTTGTCTAGCTTTACCCCACTTACCAGGCATATACTTCAGTAGATGTGGGTTTAAAACCCAGTTTTACTGTAACTTAGTTGTATGATCTTGGATAAGTGGATTCAACTCTCCAAGCCTCAGTTCTCATATTTGAAATGAAGATGAGCGCTGCCTTGCAGAGTTCCTTTAGAAATTAGATACAACATAGAATACAATTCCTGCCATATAGTGTGCCCTCAATAAATGAACGTGGTACATAGCAGGAATAGCAGTAGTTGCAGCAGGAGAAAACAATGTGGACAATTGTAATACAGTTAGGAAAATGCTGTGTTGTAGAAATATACAAGGTACTATAAAAAAAAAAAACAAAAAAAAACAGAGCAGAGATGAAGAACCATTCACTGATTTCAAGAGCCAGAGAGGCCTTTACAGGGAATGTAACCCCTGAGCTGAATCTCACTGAGTCAGTGAAACAGTCAGTATGATGCTTTCATATGTCATTTTTAGCAGGTTATTCTTTTTCCTGTAGTCTGTTATAAAATGCCTTTTTATATGGATGACACTCCCTTTCTTACAAATTTTATTATCATGAAGGTACGGAATAATATTTTCTTTTGAGATGGAGTCTTGCTCTGTCACCCAGGCTGGAGTGCAGTGGCAGGATCTCAACTCACTGCAACCTCTGCCTACTGGGTTTAAGTGATTCTCCTGCCTCAGCCTCCCAAGTAGCTGGGATTACAAGCGTTTGCCACCACACCTGGCTCATTTTTGTATTTTTAGTAGAGACGGGGTTTCACTATGTTGGCCAGGCTGGTCTTGAACTCCTGGCATCAAGTGATCCCCCCGTCTCGGCCTCCCAAAGTCCTGGGATTATAGGCATGAGCCACCCCACCCACCCACAGAAGAATATTTAAGAGAAGAACATAATAAACATTAAATCTGAAGATTGCTCATGGGATCATAATTCCTTCAAGGGCCCAATCTGATGTCCTCCACATCTCTGACAGAAAGGAGTCTCTCTCTGTCCCCCTACCCCTACAGCTTTTCCTTCCTGGAACCCACAGTTCTGCCTCCACTCTTGGCTACTTTCTCAGCACTGCTTCCTGTCTCCAGCTCCTGGTGAATAACTTTGCTGGGTCTTCCTCACTGATCCTCCAGGTGCCTGGAAGCTTGCCAAGCCTGAGGACCACAGGGAAGAGGCCTTTACTTCTACCTTAAAGCTACTGCTGCTTTTCTCTCTTCTCTACCTCCTCAAAGGGGGAACAAGGGGAACTAAAATGTAACAAAAAGAATTACTAAGAGCAGAAACACATGTCTGTTCATCCAGAGATCTGCTACAAAATTATATTGAACCACCTTCTGCTGGGAGGACTGCTATTCAACCAGTGAACCCCACAACTACTCCAAGCTATACATGACCTGTTTACCTGTTGTTCTCTATTGGAATGTAACATCTACTTCAAAACTCAGCAGCTTAAGCAACAATGTATGATTACTAGATCTTACATGTAACCAACTCCATTGCACATAGCAAATATGATCTTAATGCTTTCATTCACCTTTAGAGACCTATTCATTCACCTTTATATTTCTTAGAATCAACTGCTAGGGAGACATGTAGAACCAAGCAACTTTTGTATTATTTGTTAAATAATGTA
The DNA here is from genome assembly GCF_048565385.1 of Saimiri boliviensis. Classification (NCBI taxonomy): domain Eukaryota; kingdom Metazoa; phylum Chordata; class Mammalia; order Primates; family Cebidae; genus Saimiri; species Saimiri boliviensis. The sequence goes on from NC_133449.1 coordinate 161,703,121, forward strand.
GAGCTCACAATTCCAAAATATATTCAAGTCTCTTTATGATAATATGTATTAAACAGATATTTATGTGCCAAGAACTTCTTATGTTTTAAACATATTATTTCATCAATTCTCATGGTGAAGGAGAGGCGTAATTGGGAGTAGACCTAATTATTCCCATTTTAAAGATGAGGAAATTTGTTGAGGTTAGTAACTGATTCTAAGACCACAAAGGTACTAAGTAGTTAAGGCAAGGAAAGTTGGTACCCAATTGTGAAGACAGAAAGTTGACTGGTACTATCTCCCAGTTCTGACAGTCTAGAATTCCAAATTATTATCACTGCTTCTTGTGCCTTTTCTGTGGTTGGGAGGGCAGGAAGTGAGGAAGTAGAATTTTCCTTAATTGCAGAAGGAGCACGGAAGGGATTAGCATGAAGCTTAAAATACATGGCTGTCTACTAAGTTGTCAAAGTAAATTGTGTCCCCAGAGACATTTAAAAGCAATTTGATCACACATTTGCACATGGCTGCAGTGGGAAAAGCTGGTGGCTGGTCTACAAAAGTGGATTTTTAATGGAGTTTTATGAGCAATATTTTTGAAATGTTTTGCATAAGAAATTACTTTGTAAATATCCTTGCTTCATTTTAGCTAATCCTGGCCATCTGGAACCTCAGTCATCATTTGAACATTTCATTTAACTACTTTGTAAAAGTTTTCTAGTTAAGGAAGAATGGGAAATATCCAACGGAAGGCTGGAGAACGTTGCTGATTCATGTATTCCTGAGATGAGATAGTCACTTTACCTATTGAACACTGTCCATCTAGCATATGAATCAACAGCCTCTTCTCTTGACTTTGTTTTAATTCAGCTTTTTTAGTAAAGTATGCAACAATGTTGATTATGATGGACATTTTTCAGCTGAAAAAACATTTGGTCGTTCCTCCTAGCCTAACATTCAAAACCTCTAAATCAATGGTTCTCAAAGCATGGTCTCCAGTCTACTGGCAACGGCATTACCTGGAAGCATATCAGATATGCAAATTATTGGACGCCACTCCAGATCTACCAGCAATCTGTGTTTCAACAAGTCTTCTAAGTGATTCAGATGGATGATATGATTTGAGAACCACTGCTCTGAGACGTGCTCCAGTCAGCCTTTTCAGGCTCACTTTTGTCTACTTGCCTGTGAATAACCTACAATTCCATTAACTTTACTTTTATTTTTATAGTGATATGTGGATATAGGAATATACATTTATGGGTATGTATTTTATATAAATATGATTTCTCTCTTCAGGCCTTGGCCATGCTCTCTACAGCACCTAGATTATACTTTCTCCTCCACCATCCTGAGCCAGTCTCTAACATTTGACTTAAAAACCACTATTGAAGAAAACCTCTCCCCATCCCTCACTAGATACACCTGTTCACATCTCCAAAACTTGGTCACATATTTTAATGGAATTTGTTGTACTTAGTAGTGATTGAGAGTTTATTATTTTTTAAAAATCCAGTTTGTCAGTATCCACAATATATCTGGCATTGTACTAGCCATCATGGGCACAATACAGAACAAGGCAAACATTGCTACCCTCATGAAACTTATACATCAGTTGGGGGACACTTTCACTTTTTCCCACCTTCTGTCCTAGATCATTTTCTCTTTGAGGCACACAGGTGTCCTATGCTTCTTGGTATCTCCTAGGCTATATTAAGTTATGGTGAGCAAAGTGGAAAGCAATGTAATGGTTTTTGGTCTGTATACAATGCACCAGAACACAGTGCTGTCCTTGTGGCACCCCACTCTTAAGAGATAATGACACATGATAGCACATACAGAGGACAAAGAGCCCCTGCTATTGGTGAAAAGTCCCTCATCTAAACCAGGGGTCCTCAATCTCGGCACTACTGACATTATATACCAGTATTGTTACTGGGGGCTGCTCTATGCACTGCAGGACGTTGAGCAGCGTTCCTGACTTCTACCCGCTGGGTGACAGTAGCATCTACTTCCCAATTGTAGCAACAACAACAAAGTCTCTAGACATTGTTAAATGTCCCGTGGTGAGCAAATTCACCCCCAGTTGAGAGCAATAGGAAATTTTTTATCTGCAGAAAGTAAGACTTCAGAGAAATGTAAAAGCGCTCTTCAGATGCCTCTAGAGCGACTATGCAGAAAAAGAATTAGATAGAATTTAATTTAAAAAGAGGAAAAAACTGGAGGTTATCGAAAACTGATTCTTAGAGAAAACTTTCTTAACTTTAGGATGCCCTTAAGTTTGGAATGTACTGCAGTAGGACTGGGTGAATTCCAAGTCCCTAGCAAAATTAAGCATGCTTGGATACACACTTCATTTTGGAGGGGATGTATTAGTCCATTTTCACACTGCTGATAAAGAGACACCCAAAACTGGGCAATTTGCAAAAGAAAGAGGTTTAATGGACTCACAATTCCATGTGACTGAGGAGGTCTCAGAATCATGGCAGGTTAAAGGAACATCTCATATGGTGGCAGACAAGAGAAGAGAGCTTGCACAGGGAAACTCCCCTTTATAAAACCATCGGAACTTGTGAGACCCACTTGCCATCATGAGAACAGCATGGGGAACACCTGCCCCCATGATTCAACCACCTTCTACTTGGTCATTCCCACAACACATGGGAATTGTGGAAGCCACAGTACAAGATCTGGTTTGGGTGGGGACACAGCCGAATCATATCCTTCCACTCCTGGCCCCTCCCAGATGTCATGTCCTCACATTTTAAAACCAATACTGCCTTCCCAACAGCACCTCAAAGTCTTAACTCATTTCAGCATTAACTCAAAAGTCCACAGCCCAATGTCTCATCTGAGACAAGGCAAGTTCCTTCTGCCTATGAGCCTATAAAATCAAGAGAATTTAATTCCTAGATATGATGAGGGTACAGACATTGGATAAATACAGCCATTCCAGATGGGATAAATTGACCAAAACAAAGAGGCTACAGGATCCACGCAAGTCTCAAATCCAGCAGGGCAGTAAAATCTTAAAGCTACAAAATGATTTCTTTTTGAATCCATGTCTCACATCCAGGTCATGCTGATGCAAGAGATAGATTCCCACGGTCTTCAGCAGCTCTGCCTCTGGCTTTTCAAGGTACAGACTCTCTCCCATGTGCTTTCACAGGCTGGCATTGAGTGTCTGTCACTTTTCCAGGTGCATGGTGCAAGCTGTCAGTGGATCTACAATTCTGGGGTCTGGGGATGGTGGCCCTCTTTTCACAGCTCTGCTAGGCAGTGCCCCAGTAGGGACTTTGTGCAAGGGCTCCAACACCACTTCTCCCATCTGCATTGCTCTAGCAGAGGTTCTCCATGAGGATCCCGCCTTTGCCGCAAACTTCTGCCTAGGCATCCAGGCGTTTCAGTACATCCTCTGCAACCTAGGCAGAGGTTCACAAACCTTAATTCTTGACTTCTGTCCACCTGCAGGCTCAACACCACATGGAAGCTGCCAAGGCTTGGGCTTGCGCCCTGTAAAGCCACAGCCCAAGCTCTGTCTTGGCCCCTTTTAGCCATGCCTGGAGTCACTGAGACACTGGGTACCAAGTCCCTAGGCTGCGCACAGCACAGGGACCCTGAGCTCAGCTCATGAAATCATTTTTTGCTCTTAGGCTTCCGGATCTGTGATAGGAGGAGCTGCCATGAAGACCTCTAACATGGGCTGGAGACATTTTTCCCCTTTGTCTTAGGGATTAACATTCAGCTTCTCATTACTTATGCAAATTTCTGCAGCCATCTTGAATTTCTCCTCAGAAAATGGGATTTTTTTTTTTCTATTGCATTGTCAGGCTGCAAATTTTCCAAACTTTTATGCTCTGCTTCCCTTATAAAACTAAATGCCTTTAACAGCACTAACGTTGCATCTTGAATGCTTTGCTGCTTAGAAATTTCTTCCACCAGATAACCTAAATCATCTCTCTCAAGTTCAAAGTTCCACAAATCTCTAGGGCAGGGGCAAAATGCCACCAGTCTCTTTGCCAAATCATAACAAGAGTCACCTTTGCTTCAGTTCCCAACAAATTTCTAATCTCTGAGACCACCTCAGCCTGGATTTTATTACCCATATCATTATTAGCATTTCAGTCAAAGCCACTTACAAGTCTCAAGCAAGTTCCAAACTTTCCCACATCTTCCTGTTTTCTTCTGGGCCCTCCAAACTCTTCCAACTTCTGCCTGTTACCCAGTTCCAAAGTCACTTCTATATATTTGGGGGTATCTTTTCGGCAGAACCCCACTCCTAGTATTAATTTTCTGCATTAGTCCTTTTTCACACTGCTGATAAAGACATACCCTAGGCTGGGCAATTTACAAAAAAAAGGAGATTCAATAGGCTCACAGTTCCATGTGGCTGGGGAAGCCACACAATCATGGTGAAAGGTGAAAGCCATTTCTCACAGCAGCAGGCAAGAGAAGAGAGATTGTGCAGGGAAACTCCCCTTTATAAAACGATTAGATCCTGTGAGACCCGGTCAGCATCATGAGAACAACACAGGAAAGACCCACCCCCATGATTCGACCACCTCCCACCAGGTTCCTCCCACAACATATGGGAATTGTGGGAGCCACAATCCAAGATGAGATTTGCATGGGGACACAGCCAAACTGTGTCAGGGGACTTGGGGATTTCATGATTCTCAGCATCCTTCAAGTTCTGAGATTCAGTATTTGTATGTTTTGATTGTTTCCAAAGTGGCTTTTCAATGAGAGAGGGAGCTGAGTGAAGTAATAAGAGGCTTATGTCCTGGCTCTTGAGTCAGACTACCTGGGCTAGATGCCAGGTCGGTCTTTACCACCTGTGAGACTGAGCAAATTTCTAACACTCCTGTGCTTCCCTTTCCTCATCTGTGAAATGGATACATTTATTGTTCCTGTCTCAAAAGTATTACGTTTGTGCAAAAGTATTTTAATGGCAAAATCCATGATACTTTTGCACCAACTTAATAGTTGTGAGGATTAAATGAGATCAAACGGGCAGAGTCCTTGGTAAGTAAAGAAGTAGTACCTATTATTATAAAATCAGCCAGTGCATTTTGCCTTACCTCCCTCCAAAGAACTTGCAAATTTAATTAGCTAATTCTGTCTAGTGGTGGTGTATGTGTGTTGCAGGAACAGTTCATAATAGGTCAGTTTTCTTTTTGTTATTAGCAGGGCATTACAATCCAAATATAGGAATTGAAAATCAACCGCATATATAAAAGTCAAGCTATCAGATTTCTGTCTAGTTTTATCTACTGACAAATATTAAAATTTTAAGGAAGCACCATTAGTTAACACTAGAACTCAATTTTTATTAATCACTTTATTCAGTGGTGTTTATTTTCACCTACTTAATTTAGATTCTTGAGTCCAGCCTTCAGAGGATGTTTACTTTTTTAGATTTTTTTGCTTGAAAGAAAATATCAGAAAGACGTTGGAAGGATATGAGGTGACTTATTTAGGTCTGCTTTCACAAGGGTGCCAGGCCTTGGTATGAATCTTGAGCACATAAAGTTAAGTAGATGCTGGAGTTTGAGCTCCATATAAGAACCTTATATTCTATACTCAATGCCACTTACAAATCAAATCATGTTTACCATAACACAGTGTACAAGACTGAAGAAGATATAGAAGACAAAATGCAAATAAAGCATACACCTAGACATAATTTAATATTTCTCTTATTCATATTCTTGCCTATCACTAACAATTTACCTAATCTAATTTAAATTGAAGTAAAATAAAATCCTTTTCCCCCTTTACTTATTGATAATTAAAAAAATAGATAAAGGATTTTTTCTAGGCTTGCCTAACCACCCCAGATCCTGCAACAGTAACTTTCTACGTCTGTGTTTGGGTGTGTTTCGATGTATTCCACCTTAGCCCCCTACAGGATGGGCTCACTGTTCAAGCGCTTTATTTCTGGCATGCACTTTCCAGGAAAACTGACTGTATATGTAAAATGTGTAAGGTGGCCGGGTGTGATGGCTCATGCCTATAATCACAGCACTTTGAGAGGCTGAAGCTGGTGGATCACTTGAGGCCAAGAGTTTGAGACCAGCCTAGCCAACATAGTGAAACCCCATCCCCACTAAAAATACAAAAATTATCTAGGTGTGGTGATGCATTCCTGTAGTCCCAGCTACTCAGAAGGCTGAGGCAGGAGAATCAATTGAGCCTGGGAGGCGGAGGTTGCAGTGAGCTAAGATTACACAAGCACTATACAGCCTGGGTGACAGCAAGATCCTGTTTCCAAAAAAAAAAAAAAAAAAAAAAGTGTAAGAGACTGGTAAAATGTGTACTACATTCGTAGTATCCTCTTTTAAGTTGCATTTTAAAAGGAAACTGGTTGCCACTATTTAATTCTATGTAGCAGCAGCTCCTAGGAATCTAGGGTAAAGCAAATTAAATCGTAGAACATTTGGACAGCAGAATGTAGGGCAGTATTGTTCATGGTATGTTCATTATGTCAAGGGAAACTGGCAATATCCCGGGCCGTGCTAGACTTAGAAATAAAGGCTTTTATAAAAACGTTATGAGCACCAATATAACCATACATTTTAAAGCCCTTTTTTGTAAATTCTTTTATTTTCCTAACATAACCCTCTAAACATCCACATCCATTTATGGAAATCAAAGAATGTTCTCAGGTAAGACATCCTGCTTTCTCAAATGTACTTTTTATCCTGTAAGATATCATTTATCTATTTAAAAATTTTTAAATTTTATGGGAACATAATAGTTGTACATACTTATGGAGTACATGTGGTATTTTGATAGGAGCATACAACGTGTAGTGATCAATTGGGATAATTGGGATATCCAACCCCTCAAGCATTTATCATTTCTTTATGTCGGGAACATTCCAAATCTACTCCTCTAGCTGTTCTGAAAGATACAATAAATTATTGTTAATTATGGTCACCCTGTTGTGCTGCACAAACATCTTATTTCCACTATTTAATTGTATTTTTGTATGCGTTTGCTGACCCCTCTTCATATCCCCGCTACATGCTACCCCTCCCAGCCTGTGGTAACCATCATTCTACGTTTTACCTCAATGAGATAAGTTTTCTTAGCACCGTCACATGAGTGAGAACATGCAGTATTTATCCTTCTGTGACTGGCTTATTCACTTAACATAATGTCCTCCAGTTCCATCCATGCTACTGCAAATGATAGAATTTTATTTTTTTGTGGCAGAATAATATCCCATTGTGTATCTATATATATCACATTTTCTATATTTATTTGTCCACTGATAGATTCTTAGGTTTGTTCCTACCTTGGTTGTGGTGAATAGTGCCCTGAAGGATATTTAATTTGACCTTGTCTTTTGGAATTTTTGGATTTTTGTAACATTGGCGATCCAACCAAAATTTCTGAAATCTGCTCTTTATGTGGCAACATCTCAGCACCTAGTTATGAACCTTGACAATTATATTGATTATGCAACAAAGATAGGGCAGAATTCATTCCTCATTTATCCCTCTATTGCCTTTTGGGGATAATAGAAGAAAGGATGTCAAAACTTGAGCTATGATCTGAAAGTATATTGAATAAAACAAAAATATATTTTTACTTAGAAAAAAAGTATACTATGAAAGATACATCTGGCATTTAAGCCAGTTTTACTGTTCTGTGTGAGGCAGAATACTTCACTTACAAGCAACAGAGATTGCCTTTAACCAACTGTATTGGTTTGCTAAAGCTGTCATAACAGATACCACAAACTGGATGGCTTAGAAAAACACAAACTTACTGTCTCACAGTTCTAAAGACTGAAAGTTTGAAATAAAGGTGTCAATAGGGCCATGATTCATCTGGAACCTGTAGGGGAAGGACAGTTTCTTGCCTCTTCCTGACCTTTGGTGGTTGCTGGTAACTTTAAGTGTTCCTTGGCTTATGGACGCATCACTCCAATACTCCTTCTCCTCATGGCCACCTTTCCACTGTGCATATCAGTTTCTGTGTCAAATTTTTCCTTTTCTTAAGGACATCAGTCACATTGAATTCAGGATCACCCTAAAGACCTTGTTTTACTTTGATTGCCTCTTTTACAACCCTATTTCTAAATAAGATCACATTCCAAGGTTACTGGGAGTTGGGGCTTCCAATGTATCTTTGGAAGAGGGAGGACACGGTTCAACCCATGACACCAGCTTCAGCAAAAAGATAATTTGTTGGAAAGAAATGAAGTGGTTTATTTAAAGAGAGAGCTAAGGAATGAGGACTTGATGGGTAAGAGCATGCTGCAAAAGATCCAAGGAGCAGGAAAGAATCCCCAGCCCTGCCATGGGGCTTCTGCTGGGATAAAGCGCTCTCTGTCGACTTGCCCATTTTGCATCCCTCTGCAGGGCATTGAGTCCCAGGAGAAAGTCTGATCACTTCACTCCTTGGCTAGAAAAGTCAGAATCCCAACATTTGTTTTCCCAATAACACCATAGCAACAGCAAAGAGATAACTCTTGAAGGATTTGGAGTGCTATTAACAAGAGAAAGGAGGAAGGATGTTAAATGGAAAGAGACTTGCCCCCCAATAGGAAATCAAGAAGGAAACAAAATTTGAAAAAAAAAAAAAAGAGTATATTTCATCCACTTCAAATTCATCATTAATTCTATGTTAATAATAAACCTTTGATGATTATAAATATCACCATTCAGAAAAATTTGCCACTCATATAATTTGCCTTCCTTGTAAGCCAGCAGTGTGGAGGGAATCCAGCTGATCAGGATTCTTTCAATAACTGAGTTTTCTTTAGCTTGACTTTGCAGCCATGTCAGAATTATAACAGAGACAATGGTTTTTCTGAGCAAGCCACTCTCCCATTCCTTGATCTGTTGTTTCTTGCACTCTGTCCCAGGTCAGGATGCCCCATCAAGCTTCCAGCTACAAGGAGCTCTTGGAACAATGCAGTCAGCTACTTCTCAGTGCCTTGTAGGAGAGGGGATATTTCTCCTCTCTCTGCTTTTGAGGCACCTGTTCCTCATGCTCCAACACTGGGCCCTCCTCATTCCACCCTCTCTCTCAACCCATCCTACTACCACCTCTTCAAAGAATGTAGCCATTGTTATGTTAGTTATGCTTTGAATTAAGAAAAGAAAAGAAGAGGTGGGAAAAATTAACAAAGTGAACTGCATAAAATGAGGGGTGTATGGGGGTGGTTCATCATTAAATGATAAAAACCTTAGAGAATAGACTTAGTCTCCAGGCTCTTTTGCGTTTATATTTTTTAACTCTCCCAAAGAGAAATAGATGATAGATCTACTGTAGCATTCTGCCTCTTGTGAAATTCTGCGCCATGCCTGGGCATGGAAGAGGTGATTTCCAAGGCCATAATAATATGCAGGAACGGTCTAGGAGTTACAGGCCAGACTGGTTTTTTTTTGTTTTTGTCTTTTTTTGAGATGGAGTTTCGCTCTTGTTACCCAGGCTGGAGTGCAATGGCGCGATCTTGGCTCATAGCAACCTCCGCCTCCTGTGTTCAGGCAATTCTCCTGCCTCAGCCTCCTGAGTAGCTGGGATTACAGGCACGCGCCACCATGCCCAGCTAATGTTTTGTATTTTTAGTAGAGACGGGGTTTCACCATGTTGACCAGGATGGTCTCGATCTCTTGACCTCATGATCCGCCTCGGCCTCCCAAAGTGCTGGGATTATAGGCTTGAGCCACCGCGCCCAGCCCCAGGCCAGACTGTTAAGTGGGCAAGTTGTACCTCTTTCTGGAGGCAGGAAGAAAAAGGAAGATCATAGACAGAACATGGAATCAAAAAAGTGTGAGCACTGAGTCCCATGAGAGAGGTCAGACTCTAATAAATGGAATTGGGGTGTCTCATCCAGTAGACAGGAAATGATGGAGCAGAAAATATTCAAAATTTTACGTTCTTAACATCCCAGAGACAGTTAAATGGTTTGTCCCAGGAGTGATGCATGTTAATTCTGTTCATGATTCATTGGTCAGAACCAGTCGCTTGGTCCCACCCAACCATAAAGGAGGCCAGGAGGTATACGCGTTTAGAAGGTGGAAATTGGGTATCCTTAGCACACAGCAGTAATGATTCACACTTGTCAAAATGCAAGCTCCAGGTTGTTCACCAAGACGCTCTGATTCAGGAGATCCTTGGGATCTGCATTTTAAAAAGGCTTCCTCAGGTGAGTTTGATATAGCATGGCAGGGATGGGGAGATGGCGGGGAATCCGTGAACTACAATTAAAAAAAAAAACACTGGGCCGGGCGCGGTGGCTCAAGCCTGTAATCCCAGCACTTTGGGAGGCCGAGGCGGGTGGATCACGAGGTCAAGAGATCGAGACCATCCTGGTCAACATGGTGAAACCCCCGTCTCTACTAATGGTGCAAAAAATGAGCTGAGCATGGTGGCGCGTGCCTGTAATCCCAGCTACTCCGGAGGCTGAGGCAGGAGAATTGCCTGAACCCAGGAGGCGGAGGTTGCGGTGAGCCGAGATCGCGCCATTGCACTCCAGCCTGGGTAACAAGAGCGAAACTCCGTCTCAAAAAAAAAAAAAACAAAAAAAAAAAAAAACAAAAAAAAAAAACACTGACTTAGAGTTCCACTTCCATGTAGGCAGGTGATCAAGGGGAAAAGGACAAATCGGAGATACAGTGGTTAGAGCTCAGATGTAGGGCTATGCCTGGGTCACCTCAAGTGGTAAACAAATAGGCTACAGGTGCCTGGACACTGAGGCCCAGAGGGCTGAACAGAAGCTCCTCAGTGCACAGGCATCAGGATAGTGTTGGAACAGTGCCTGAGACAGAACAGAAATTCTGGTGTGTGTGGAGCTCCTCCAGATATTGGGAGATGGAGAGGACCGTGGGGCTAACTGCAGGCAATGATTCTCAGATGTGATCCAAAGTATATATTAATATTTATGTTAACAGAAACTCACAGGCCAGTATATGATATTGTATTATATAATCATTTTTTCCTCTGTTCTTTCCTCCCTTCTCTCTTTCTTCTTTTCCCTTTCCTCTACCACTTGCTCTCCTCTTTCACCCTTTATCATTTCTTTTATTCTTTTCTTATTTTTATTCTGTTTCCCCTCCAACTCTTCTCCATGTTTGTTCCTCTCTATCCCTTGCTCCATCCCCTCTTCCTCCCACTTCTCTCTTATATGTTCTTTCCTTCCCATTCTTCCTTGTCCATGCCTATGCTGTGCCCTCTATTCTCTCTCTAGGTATTACGCCATCTGCTGCCAGCCTTTGGTCTATAGGAACAAGATGACCCCTCTGCGCATCGCACTCATGCTGGGAGGCTGCTGGGTCATCCCAACGTTTATTTCTTTTCTCCCTATAATGCAAGGCTGGAATAACATTGGCATAATTGATTTGGTGAGTATACACACAGGCCCCACTGGCTTACTGTCTGATCACCTTTACTTGGGATTCCTAAATGAATAAATAATATTAGATTGGGTATTCTAAGAAGTGGTCTGAGTGATAGCTTTTAAAAAAAAAAAAAAGCTAACACTTTTGAATGTTTATTGACAAAGATCCTCTCCTTAACCCAACTATAGTCAGACTTTTCTGAATCCTTATCACAACTAGGTCTTGGCTTTTGGACTTTTATGTCCGTTTTTGCATCACTCAATTTTAGTAAAAATCTTGCTAAGTTGGCTTAGCCAGAATCCCCTACCCTTGATATTTGATCGGGTTCTTCCTCCTCCACCATCTCCCAGGTGATGTCTGATCACCTTGCCCTGTCTTCAGCAAGAGGCCTGCTAGGTTTGTTTAGCCATAATCCCCTCTTACTCCTGATGTTTCCTATTGGTAATTTTCCATTCACTGACCCCCACTCCCCATGCTGTTTGGCTATAAATTTCCACTTTTCCTTGTTGTGTTTCAGTTCTCTTTTCTACTGCAAAACCCCATCACAGTAGTCCCTATAACCTATCTTGATGGTCCTGAATAAAGTCTGCTTTCCTGTTTTAACAAATGTCATGAATAATTTTTTCTTTAACATAGTTGTATACCAAAGAGTATGCTAAATACTTTATATATAATCTTGAAAATCTGTCTGTGGGGAAAGTATAGTTCTTTCCCCATTTCTCAGATGAGAAAACCTAGGCTCACAAGCTTATGCAGGTTAAGGTTAAGTAACATGCCCAATGTCACAGAGATTGTAGAAAACTGGACAAGTATTCAAAGCTCAGACTCCAGGGCCTGTGGCATGTCATTTGTCCCAAAAGGTCTTTATTCCATTTTACGTTGAGAGTCTATAAGGCTGATGAATTAGTTCATTTTCGCATTGCTGATAAAGACATACCCCAGATTGGGTAATTTACAAAGAAAAAGGAGCTTAGTGGACTCACAGTTCCACATGGCTGGGGAGGCTTCACAATCATGGTGGAAGGTGAAAGTCATGTCCTACATGGCAGCAGATAAGAAAGAATTAGAGCTAAGGAAAGGGGTTTCCCAATATAAAACCATCAGATCTCATGATATGTATTCACTACCATGAGAACAGTATGGGGAAACCACCTCCATAATTCAGTTATCTCCCACCAGGTCCTTCCCACAACACATGAGAATTATGGGAACTGCAATTCAAGATGAGATTTGGATGGGGGTGGCACAGCCAAAATGGATGGGTATGGCACAGCCAAACCACGTCAGCCGACATGGACCTGAGGAAAATATGTCATGTGCGTAGAGGCTGCCAGGGAATGAAGAGAGCCCAAGGCTAGACGTTGAAAAAACTAAGCCCTGAGCCCAGCTCTGAACTGTCTCACTTACTGAAGGGCTGTGATCAGAGGATCTGTTGGTCCTCAGTGGGGAAAAATGTCTACCAGTGATCTAGGAGAGCATGCAATATATGCCAGGCATTATTCCAATCCCTGTGTATTGATTCTCCAGATAAACATAAGTAATGAATATGTGTGTGTGTGTGTGTGTGTGTGTGTGTGTGTGTGTGTGTGTGTAGAGAGAGAGAAAAAAAAACTATTGTTAAGTAATTGGTTCATGTGGTTATGGAGGTTTACCAGTATCAAGAACTACATTCAGCAAGCTAGAGCCCCAGAAAAGCCAATAGTGTAGTTCCTGTCCAAATGCAGGCACACTAGAGCCCCAGAAAAGCCAAATGTTTTAGTTTGAGTCCAAAGGCAGGAAAAAACTGATACCACAGCTGGAAGGCAGTAAGGCAGCAAGAGTTCCCTGCTATTCAAACCTTCAATGGATTGCATGAGGTTCACCTGCATTGAGAAAGGCAGTCTACTGATTCACATGTTAATTTCATCCAAAAATTTCCTCATTGACACACCCAGAATAATGCTTGACTAAATGTGTTGATACCCCATGGCCTGGTCAAGTTAACACATAAAATTAACTGTCTTACTCTGTCTAGATACAAACTTTTAAGAGTCCTTCAGCTTTGACATACTAAACTTATAATGAAAATCAACTATGGTCTGGATTCATTAGCAGGAACCTATGTTCCATAAGGAAGTTGCCAGGCACTCACTTTAAAATTGGTCCCAGGATACATGGAGATGTGGGAAGGGAAGTGAAGAGGAGCGATTGAGAGCAACAGAACCCTCAAGAGAGGGAGCTGCCCTTTCCTCTTTCCACTTCATTCTTAGCTCTTAGTCCTGCCTTGTTCCTTTTCAAGGATAAAACTCTAAACCAAGCCCTGAGCCAGGATTTGCATGTGGTATGTCAGAACAAGTATTCCTTGGGATTATGAAAGAAATGCTGGAGGCAAGAGAGTGAAATCAAAGGGTGACTGCATGGATGTTTTTTGAATTCTATCCAATTTATTTTAAACTGTCAGTTTTATCATTCTTGGAGGAAACGAAATCCAAATTTTCAACAATTATTATTGCTCCAAGATTAATAATGGCCAGTAAATGTTGAACACTTAGTATGTATGTGAGAAGCCCCCTGTTAATCATTATTCCTGTGAATCTCACTTAGGCCTTACAACATTATGAAGTAGATCCTATTATAATCCTCATTTTATATGTCATCAAACCTTGGATCAGGGAAATTATTCACTAAAGTCATTGGCAGGAAATAGTAGGGACTGTATCTGAGCCCAGGCTTTGGATTCCAGAGTCTATGCTCTTAATTTTTATGCTAAACTTATTCCCTAATGGAGAATATCTTTGGAAGCATATGCTTCTGTGCATTGGGAACTTCTAATGAGGGATCAGCACTTTTACCTCCTGGCATAGAACTTCTAAAGCAAATAACCCAGAAAGTTTGTATTCATTTAGAGTGAGCCAAAGGCATTGCCTATTTAATTTTAATCATGGTTTAAAATGGACCCTAATTCACCTAAATGGGAAATGGAGCATCTGTTCACTGTTAACATTCCTAATATTCATAATTTGTCCACTGATTTGCACACCAAACCTGCCTAGAGAGATACTAGCACAACCCACATGGTCACAAAATACATATGGCTGATTCTTCTTGTTGGCGGCAATTAAATTTCATAAAGTCACTGCAAGCACTGAACTGGCAAATACTGAATCTTTGCTTTCAGGAGAAAATACAGGATTAGGTTCCTGTGAGTCTCTGGTCACAACATTTTCATCAGCCAGTCAATGTATAACCTTATTTTATGTGTGTTTCTGTTTAAAAACTCCTATTTAATTTATACTGTTGACTCATTTAGCATTGCACTCATGGATGGACAAGGCACTATAACTCGTGCCTGAATGAAGCTTGTCTAAAGCATGTATTTTCTCTGTAAAGCACATCACAGGCTTTTTGTAATTATCAACACAAGATAGCACTTCAGCACTACACTTAGGGTCCATTTTAAACCATGAAATCACCATCAAAAAGCACAAAAAGGCAAAATATGTGCCCGCAAATAACAAAAGGGACACCTGTTGAAGTGAAACAAGATGATAGAGCATCGCCTTGTTTGACTTCAGCTGGAAACACACCTCTCAGGAAACAAATTTTCCACTGCTTTGTGTGCATTCATGTCTACAAATGACCACAGAGGCACTGTGAAAGCACCTCCAGTATTGATTTGAGGGATTTTGGGGGTTACAAATAAATTTTAGTGAGTGGATGAATCCACAGAGATGGAATCCATGCATAATGATGACCAACTGTATACTCCCACCTATAAACCTGCACATACATGCAAGTACAGATACCCAAGGCAGGAAGCAACTCCAGGGACTTTCTTCCTTTGCTTAATGGAATCAGCTGTGCTTTTAAAGCTAAGCTTGCTAGAAATGTTCTATTCCACCCCTAGATTTTACAAATTGTTAACCACACCAACCCAGTCTAGGGTTGTTAACATAACAGGAAAGAAACAGCCTAAAAATTCAAAGTGTTCACATTATAATTTTCTCAATTATGTTCCTAAACCTGCTTTCTCTTTTCATCATCACTATTTATTAAATATTTATAGATAATATACTAAATGCTTCACATGTTTTAATCTCATCTAACCAATACATTATTACTATGTTTAATAGTCATTTTATAAGGAAAATCTTATAACTTCAAAGTCTAAGCTCATAACAGCTGCATTATTTATTCAATTACTCATTCAAGAAATAATTGAATGCCCCCTATGTTCCATAGGTAACGTGGTAAAAAATTTTCAGTTCATATGGCATTCAAAATCTAGTGAGGAGAAAGTACAATATATTTCAGGTGTTATATTTTATTTTTTAAAAAAGAAAAACACAAAAACAAGTAAAAACTGAGTGATGGGAAGATATTATTTTACATGTAACATTCACCTTCCTTAATAAAATATTCCTGGAGCAGAGTCCTGCAGGAAGAGAGAAAGCAAGGCATGTAAGCATCAAGAAAAAAAGTGTTTTGGAACAAAATTACAATAATCATAAAGTCCCTTGAGCAGGAGCATGCTTGGGTAGTTCAGGGAATGGCCTAGAAGATTACAGACAGCAGTGAGCAAGGAGGAAATTGGTAAGAAAAGTAGAGGTCAGAGAGGTAGCCTGGAGTCAGATTATGGCTACTCAGAGTGTGATAGAAGAAGCTTTCAAGGGTTTGGACGAGAGGAATGACATTATTTGCCCTGTGTTTTAAAAGAATCATTCTGGCTACTCTGTAGAAAATGACTGTGGAATGGCAGAGAATAGTGACAACATTTAGGAAGGAATTACAATTATCATGGCAAGTGATGATGCTAACATGGACCAGGATGATAGCAATTTGAGGTGGTGAGAAATTGTCAGATTTTACATATTCTTTTGCTCTTTAAGTATTTATTGAGCCCCAACCATATTTGAGTATCTAATTCAGGTGCTTAGGGTACATTATTAAACAGTATAGACAATGACCCACTTCCTTGTAAAGTTTATATTCTAACAAAGAGAGGCAGACAACAAGTGATGAGATGAAAACAAATAGAGGAGGTTAAAAATAAGCAGATATCTAGGATGTTAAAAGATGATAAATGGTAGGAAAAATCAGGTGAATGGGATAGCAGATTGTAATATTAAATAAGGTGTTAGACCAGGCTTTATTGAGAAGGTGATATTGGAGTTAAGCCTTTAAGGAGGTGGGGAATTGTGCTTGTGGATATCTCAGGGAATATACCATGCCAGAAAAATGGCTAGTGCAAAGGTGCTGTGACGGAATATTCCTATCATATCAATTTTAGTGTAGCTGTTGCAGAGTAAATGAAGCAGGGAAATGTAGGAAAGGAAGTTAAAAAATATATAGGAGAAAGATAGTGTAGGACCTTTCAGGTTATTTTAAGAGCGTTGACTTTTACTATGAGAAAAATGGGGAGCCATTGCAGAGTATTGAGCTCTGACATGACCTGAATTGTCTTGTTAAAGATTCTTTCTGGTTTTTTTTTCTGTTAAAAAAGCAGTCAGTAAGGGAGTCTGTTGAAATAGTGTGACAGATGAGTCACAGTCGTGCTCCAACCTCTGTGATAACAATCAAGACTGTGATTTAGAATCTGGATATATTTTGAAGATTCAACCAACAGGGTTTTAAAAAATTAGAAGAATGTGAAAGAAAAACCTAAGTCAAACATCATCTAAGATTTTAGACAAAAAACTAGAAAATTAGAGTGAGTGACCATCAATCCAGGTGGGAATACTGTGTGTAAATTAGGGTTTATGGGGTGGGGAGAGTTAAATGCTTGGCTTCCACAACATACATTTGAGATATCTATTAGATATGCAAGTGGAGATGTCAAGTAAGCAGCTTGATATCAAATTCTGCAGTTCATAGGAGGTCCTGACGAGAAAGAGAAAAAAGTGGGGCATTCTTAAAGATTAAATATCATCTAAATCCATATGACTAAATGAGATCACCTGAGGAATGCACGTAGATAGAGAATAGAAGCAGTCTAAGGAATGCAGAGCAGTAAAGGACAGTTGGAAGGAGCAGCCAGGGAGGAAGAAAACAAGTAAAGAGAAAATTGTCTTGGAAGCAAATATGCCTTAAAACATATTGTAAGGAAGGACAGAGAATTGTGTTTCTATATAAGGTGGGAACTGTCATGAGCATGACTATCAAAGCTAAATAAAACACACTGAATTAAATAGAAAATATGAAGATTAAATAAAATACTGTTTGAAAGATTGGAAAGTAACTGAGGCAAATAAGACTTGAGTAGCCATACGCTCCAAGAGAAAAAGGAGACCTCTGCTATTTCCACAGGGGCCTTTACTAAGTCATCTAAGGCCTGTGCAAAAGTAATTGTGGTTTTTGCCATTGAAAGTAATGCATTAAACACAACATAAACATGGTTGAGGTGTGCTTTTTATATTCTATCTGCTTGCCAGAAGAAAATCAAATTCTTCCTGGAATAGGCTGCCACCTCTAGACTTTACTGTTCACATGCTTAATGTTAACTGTACTTTTTAATACATAATGTCTGTCCTTTAATTAAGTCACCAGGCCTTGTAAGAAGCAAGACTAAATGACTAAAACTAAGAACATAGACACACAACAGAAGCAGTTTTATAGGCAATCTGGATAATGGAGTCATTAGAAAAGGAGCAACTACAAAAAAAAAAAAAGGAATTGGATGGAAATATTACAACTAATAAATTCAGTAAAATAAATAAGTATAATAATAAATTTAATAGTAGATTTGACATATCTGAGAATACCTGTAGTAAACCGGAACTTAAGTGATATCATTTTTTCATCATGATAAAAATATCAATTCAAGATGCTACTATACTATAACCTTGTGAAAAAAATCCAGGTAGAAGCACATAGAAATAAACGAGTAAGATTTTATTGCAGATCATTCTGGTATATATGTATCATATCAGAATATATATAGTGTGTGTGTGTGTGTGTCTCTATATATACACTTCTACGTATAGTGTGTGTGTATATATATATGTGAGTTTTATATATACATATATCAAATACAGAAAAGTTCTGACATTCATATAATTAGTAATCTATTTGAAGAGAGAGAGAATGGGGCAAATGCAATATTTGTAGAAATAGTGCCTAAGAATTTTCCAAAACAGATAAAAGCCATTAGTCACAGATTCAAGAAACTCTCTCTACAAAGCCCCAGCAGGTTCAACAAAGAAGAAAACTCTATCTAGACAATGCATTTTTAAAATCTGCTGAAAACAAAAGTTGATAAATCTCAAAAATAATTAGAGAAAAATGATAAATTTTATTTAAGTGGAAAAATAAAACTTACAGCTGACCATGCAATAAAATGAAAGAAGAAGACAAAGGAATGATGTGGTGAAAATCTACAACTTAGAATTCTATACCCAATGAAAATATGCTTTAAAAATTAAGATGATATTAAGACATTTTTAGGCAAACAAAAATGGAGGCAATTTTTCCACTCAGGGTTTTATACTGACTCTTACAGGAATTTTTCAGTCAAAAAGAAAATAATTCCAGACAGAAACACCATAATTCAGGACGGAGTGCAGAGCACTCAAAATGATGAAGATGTGGGTGGTGTAAGAGAACACTGACTATTAAAATAGCAATAATACAAATGTCTTGTGGGTTTTCAAATGTATGTAGAATTAAAATGCATGAAAACAATAGCATAAAAGGCAGGCATAGGGCAGGTAAATGGAGACAGACTGTTTGGGATCTTTGCATTGCCAAGGAAATTGTAAATGTATGAAATAGACTGTAATTAGTTTTTGACCCTAAAATAAAGATAATAAAAGAATTCACAACCAATAAGCTAACAGAGAAAGAGAATGTGTTAATTATAAAGTATTATTCCAGAATAAGCAATAAAGATGAAAACAAGGGACCAAGAAACAGAAGAGATTAATAGATATCAGTAAGATCATAGACAAATCTAAATCAATCTGTAATTTTAGTAAATACTTAATTATTAAAAGAATAGATGCTAAAAGACAAAGTTGTCAGACTGTATCAAAACAAAATAGGAATATATGCTGCCTGTAAAAGAAGCATATATCCTGTCACTAAATATAAAGTGACAGAAAAATTGAAAATGAAATAATAAAAATACATACACTATGCAAGTGATAATTCAAAGAAAGCTGGTATTACTCTACTATTGTGAGTGATAGCATAAATTTAAGGCAAGCAATATTACTTGAGATAGAAATATAGAAATATTTCTTGAACTGATAAAAATATCAATTAAAGAGGATGATACATGATAGCCTTATAATAGTCTATAAAACAAGATACTGAATGTGTAGATGAATAAAATAGTGTGTTTGCAAGTATATCATATAGGTGTATATTCTTCATAGCTTATGCATGTAAATAGTCACACATGCAGATTGATCCCAAGAAGGGTAAGTGACATCGTGTTAAGCAGTTCTCTTCAATCAAGAGCTATTTCTAGAGAAGGTTGATGACTAAGACCTGTCAGCAGGCAGTGTTCATAGTTGGTAGAAAAGTCCTTCAATCTTTAAGAAAAATTAGTGTGTCACAGGGTCCAGGACAAATAAGACTTATTTCAGGAATTTTAATGCAGTCATTGTAATTCATTGCATTGATAAAAGAAAGGAGAGAAAATTCACATGTTCATCTCATTACTGCCAAAATTTTTTGACAAAATTCAATACTCATACATGATTTTTTAAAAATCTGGATCAAACCAGGAATAGAAGGTAATTTCCTTAATCAAGTAGAGCTCCTTGACATACAATTTGTAGCAAATATCATACTTAGTAAATTATTGAAGGCTCACTCCCTAAAACTGGGGGTGAAACAATGTGTCACCTACTCTCACTTCCATTCAAAATTAGACAGGAGGTCCTATCAAATTTAATAAAGCATGAGAAAGTGGTATTAAGATTGAAAAAAGAAAAAAAAAACGTAACTGCCTTTATTTGCAGATCATTTGAGCATTTCCTGGAGAAAATTCAAAAGAATGTAAACATGAAATATTCATTGATATCTAACTTAGCAAAGTTGCTGAATACATAGCCAACTTATAATAAAAGTCCTCACGAAGTTCTACATATTAGCAGCAATTGGCAATAGGAATTTTAACATGGTACCATTTACAATAGAACAAAGACATAAAATACTTAGAAATAAATCTCACAAAAGATGTGCAAGACACAAAGAAAATTATAAAATGAAGTATTATTGAAATAAACTTAAAAAGACAAAGGGAAGGAATTACCATGTTAGTTAATTCAAAGGCTTAACATTGTAAAGATGTCAGTTTCCATAATCCTTTTCGTCTCATTCCAATCAAAATTCTAGGAGATTTTTATAGACACTGAGACATTATTTTAAATTTTATATGGAAATATTGAGATATAAGATTATCCAAGAGTCTTCAAGAAGAGAAACTACAGTTCAAAGACTTTTATAACCAGATACCTAAGATGTATGAAGTTATAAAAGTTAAAACAGTATATGCAGAGAGAGACAACTCAGAGAACAAACAGGAAATCCAAACATGGAGCCATGCATATGCAGTCCCCTGATTTATGACCAGGTTTACACCGCAATGCAACTAGCAAAAGATAGTCCTTTCAATACATGTTGTAGGGTCAATTGAATATCCATGTCTTGTGCATAATACTATACAGAAAAACTAATTTCAGGTAGGTAGAAGAGTTAAACATAAAACCTGGCCAGGCACAGTGGCTCATGCCTATAATCCCAGAACTTCGGGAGGCTGAGATGGACTGATAGCTTGAGCCCAGGTTGGAGACCATCCTGGGCGACACAATGAAACCCTACCTCTGAAAAAAATATATAAAAAATTAGCTGGGCGTGGTGGCTCATACCTGTAGTCCCAGCTACGAGGTAGGCTGAGGTGAGAGAATTGCTTAAGCCTAAGAGTCAGAGGTTGCAGTGAGCACAACTGCACTCCAGCCTGGGCAACCCTGTCCAAAAAAAAAAAAAAAGTGGGAGGAGAAGAAATGAAAAAACGAAACCAAAAATATTTTGTTTTTCTTCCAAGTCTCACTCTGTCACCCAGGCTGGAGTGCAGTTGTGCTCACTACAGCCTCTGACTCCCATGCTCAAGCAATTCTCCCACCTCAGCCTCCCTAGTAGCTGGAATTACAGGTGCCTGCCACCACACCTGGCTAATTTTTTATTTTTAGTAGAGACAGGATTTTTCCATGTTGGCCAGGCTGGTCTTAAACTCCTGGCCTCAAGCAATTTGCCTACCTCAGCCTCACAAGGTGCTAGGATTACAGGTGTAAGCTACCGCACCTGGCCAGTATCTTTATACTTAGAGGTAAACAAAGATTTCATAAACAAGATACAAAAAGTATTAACCAAAAGTATAAGTTCTTCAGAACTTTTTTCTATCACAAGATAGCAAAGTGAAAAGCCATGCTACAGAGTGATACATTTACAACACATAAATCTGACAAAAGACATCTAGAACATAAAAGAACTATTATATTAAAAATCAATAAGAAAGAGAGTCACAACTCAATTTTTAAAATGGGAAAAAACATGAATAATCAATACACAAGAGAGGATATTGAAAGGGCAAAACAGTGATTAACATGATTAGTTCTCGGGAAATGCACAGTAAAACTGCAATAAGAAACTGAAGGGTTGTAATGAACTTAGATTTGATTCAAGTTTATTGGATTTAATTCAAAATTACAGTGAAATAGCCATGACATAGTAAACAGGGAACAAAGATGCAGAAAGCAGGGCACGCTGAGTTTGAGGTGGCTTACTTGGATTGAAACTGAAGATACAGCTGCAAGAACTGAGATTGGCAAGATCTAGGCAATATTTCATCATTCTGAAGGCAATGCTCTGGTCCCATTGAAGGAACCAGAGTGCTAATCAAGAAACAGATGCAGAAACTCAGTCTCACATGCTTTCCAAAGGGAGTGATGTCAGTGCACTATAATTATGTGGATATGGATGCCCGGGATACTTTTCAGTAACAAAATATAAGACGAATTGTAATCTAAACTGGTGGAAAGAGTATAAAAAACACATGGAATATTTTACTTATGTGATCAAATAAACTTTAGGAACATCATCAGTAAATCCACAATGAGATACCACTACACACTGACAATAAATTCCAAGTGTGAAAATGTGGAGTAACTGGAACTCTCCTGCTCTCATGGTGGGAATATAAATCGATACAGTCCCTTTGGGAACCATTTGGCTGTATATCCAAGCTATGGCACAGCAATTTCAGTCCTGGGTATATACCTAAGAGAGATGAAAATATATGTACACACACACAAACTTGTACAAGAATATTCATAACAGTTTTTTGCAAAATAGCCCAAACCCAAAAGTGACTCAAATTCTGCCAATATTGGAATATGTAGTGTTATAGCTTATTCTTATAATGCAATATTGTACTACAATGAAAAAGAATAAATTACATGTACATGGAATACTGTGAGTGATAAAATATTAAGTTAAAGAAGATGCAGATTGTGTGTATTTTATTATTATATTGACAGTTGGAAAACAAACAAAATTACACTATGATGATAAAGATTAGTGGCTATGTTTGAGCATATTAATGACTAGGAGAAGGCATTTGGGAGGCTGCTGGGTTTTTTATAGTATTCTATAGTTTGATTTGAATAATAATTACACAGGCATATTTACTATGTAATATTTATTCATCCATCCATACACTTAATATTTATGCACTTTATATGTATTTTGGTTCACTAAAATGTTTGAAAGAAAGAAGAATGATGGAGGGTTCAGCTGTGTCAAAGATGTACATGACTCATTTAAAAGGAGGAGCGGCAACATAGAGGTCACTGGCAGCCTTGACCAGAGCAGTTTCAAAGCAGTGATTAGGTTGAACACATAAATGGAGTGGGTTCAGGAGAGACTGGGAGGAGAGTAAGCTGAGGCAGTGAGTATTGTCTAGGTTCTAACTCTGGTTGGGAGCCAAAGTCCCTCATGATCTTGCCCTACCCAATCTATATATTCTTTTCTTTCATGAAAACATCTATCTTTTTTTCCCCAAAGTCTTAAGGTCCCTTTTGGTTATTACTCTATAACACACGCTCTTACTCTGTGTTATCCAAAGGAGACAAATATTTATCAGGGAACTCAATAAGTAGAGAAATAAGTCTAGAAAAGTGCTTCCTGGCATCCCCCAAAGAGCTAAGTTTAGAATGGTGTAGAGCAGTGGTTCTCGACTATTAATGAGCTTTGGAATTATTGGAAAAATCTTGCTAAAAATGCATATATTTGAGCTTCATTGCCCAGAGATTTAGAATCAGCAGATCTATCAGCAATGAGAATGGAGGAGCAGCAGCGGGGAGTATGCAGGAATTTGCACCTATAATATGTACCGTGAGGAACTCTAATGTTACTCACGTACAGACATCCTGTGAAGAGACACTAGTCTGTTATGTGCAAGCAGACAGGAAAGAGAGAATAGAGGCAGAATTTCACTACTGGTAGGGTAAATGGAACAAACAATGATTCTGCCTTTATTTTACTTCTCCCTGTCCCGGAGCCTTCAGCTCCTCTTGTACAGATAAGTTCTCTGAGCCCTGGGATATGATCATGTTCCTTTTCTGTCATCAAGGTTCTTTGTGTTGTAGGCTTATAAGAAAACCAAAGCTTTGCTGACAAGCTTTCTTCTTTCTTTCCTTTCCCCTTTACTCTTGCATTCTCCCTTTTTTCTTTCCCTCTTCTTTTCCCCTTCCTTTTATCTTCAATCCTCTCTTTTCTTCTTTTTCCCTGTTTCTTTCCTTATACTCTTCCCTGTTTTTCCCACTCCTTTTTCACTTTTCCTTTCCATTTGACCTCCCTTCCTCATTTCCTCTCTCCCTCCAACTCTCAGATAGAAAAGAGGAAGTTCAACCAGAACTCTAATTCTACGTACTGTATCTTCATGGTCAACAAGCCCTACGCCATCACCTGCTCTGTGGTGGCGTTCTACATCCCATTTCTTCTCATGGTGCTGGCCTATTACCGCATCTATGTCACAGCTAAGGAGCATGCCCACCAGATCCAGATGTTACAACGGGCAGGAGCCTCCTCCGAGGGCAGGCCTCAGTCGGCAGACCAGCATAGCACTCACCGCATGAGGACAGAGACCAAAGCAGCCAAGACCCTGTGCATCATCATGGGTTGCTTCTGCCTCTGCTGGGCGCCATTCTTTGTTACCAATATTGTGGATCCTTTCATAGACTACACTGTCCCTGGGCAGGTGTGGACCGCTTTCCTCTGGCTCGGCTATATCAATTCCGGGTTGAACCCTTTTCTCTACGCCTTCTTGAATAAGTCTTTTAGGCGTGCCTTTCTCATCATCCTCTGCTGTGATGGTGAGCGCTACCGAAGACCTTCCATTCTGGGCCAGACTGTCCCTTGTTCAACCACAACCATTAACGGATCCACACATGTGCTAAGGTGAGTATACTAAGGGAGTTCATCAATTGGGTGGATTTGAATTACTCAGAAGAGGTAATGCTCCAGTTTTCTGTTTCCAGTGGGGTTATCCCTGAAACCTGCATATAATTTGCAAAGATTAAAAAAGATTCTACCATCTGGTCATTGAATAGAGCAGTGGTTAAGAGCTCAGGCTCTGGAGAGAGACTGAATTGCGTTCGAATCTAGTCTCCATAGTTCTGTGACCTTGGGTGGGTCGTTTAAACATTATTAACCTTAATTTCATTTTTAAAAAACTTAAGATAATAATCAGTGTATCTACATCACAATGTTTTTATGAGAAATTAGCTAGTGTATGTGGAGCACACGGTATGCCCTGATACTTAGTAAGTATTTAGTAAATGTTAGCTATTATTATTTAAAGGTGGTACTTTAGAGTAGTGGTTAAAAGCACGGGTTTTAAAGTAAAATAGATTTTGTCTTGACTCTCAGTGCTCCTACTGGCCATCTGCATACTCTATCTTGGTTTTACTTTCCTTACTTTAAAGAAAGGTAATAATGTTAGTTCTCATCTCATGCAGGTTTTGTGATGAGTAGAGATAATATATTCATATAGGACCTGACATACAGTAAGCACTCACAATAGTACTAAAAATGTTATTAATAGTATTAGGACCAGTAGTAATAGCATAGGGCCTGAAAACCTAAGATGGCCATAAATAACATGATAAACTGAAAATAAATACAATAATAAATATAAAACAGTAATACCATGTGATATGATGGTGTATGGGCAATCTAGAATTGGGGTAGAAAGAAAAGGAAGTTGATTTGGCTTAAGAAGCTCAGGGAAGGCTTCACAGAACATAGAACAGTATTTCATAAGAATTTGAGACATGGAGGAGAAAGCAGAGAAGCCATTTCAAGCAAATAGAACAGTATAAGGAAGGAAATGAAATATAAGAGAATATGGAAACGTGCAGTGATTTTTTTTTCCAAGGTCACATAGGTGAATGGAAGTGGTAGTGATTTTGGAGTCGAATGTTCAGTGTCTAGTTACGATACCTCTTTCTAAACCCTGAGAAATTTCTGGTCACCCTGGGCTAGAATTGTTCTCAGCTATGAAAAGCTGGTTGTGATGAGTGCATTCATCCTGTAGCAAAACTAGATTGTCAATGACACTTTTTTTCTTTGCCCTGAGATGCACAGGAATTTCTAAAGAATAGTTCCTTCTTTGAGACAAGCATTTAATTTTTCTGATGATGATTAGTATTCAGCTGTTCTGGCAGCTGAAAATTGGGGGATATTTTCATTTGCATGTGTAAGAAAAGAAGAAAAGAAAAATAAAAATTGCTTTAAAATATAAATGCTCTGCCTCAGAGGCTGCTCAGAGCATGAATTCCATTTTTTGCTACAAGTGTAGGCAGATTTGTAGCTAAAGCCTAGCATGGTGTTGTGGTTTCAGCTGGTGGAAAGGCCCCAAAGGATACTCCTAGAAGCTGACATTCTCTCTTAATTATTACGCCTTCATGAGTGTCATAGAAAGAATTCAACCATGAACTGTGTGTACAGAAACTTCTGTGTGGGTGCCAAAGAGGTTTTAGCTATTTAAGCTAGCAGTTGCCTAAGTACGGGCTGTTGACAACTTACAAACAGCGCATGCTCCAGCACTTCATTTGCTAAATCAGTTGTTTAGCAGTTGATGGCTTTTTTCCCCATAGAAACTGTCATAGAGAGTTTGGGAGTTTGTAGGGCAGCCCAAGAAAGCCTATTTTACTAAATAGGATGTATTGTTAAAATCCTGCTGTGTCTGGTAATCTGCAGGATGATCGTAAAGCAGAGACAATTTGGAGATGGCGTATGGATGTACACTCCATATTTTCTTCCATAAATTTCTTCGTGAGGTCTGTGATGTTTTCCTGTGGGGGTGGAGAATCTTATAAGGGTAAGAGTGGCCTACACAGAATAGTTGAAACCTGCATCCGCTAGAGGGTAAATCTCACAAAGGATAGGAATTCTGCCTATTTTATTCAATGCTATATACCAGATACCCAACATGTTGTCTGATGTGTATAGGAACTTAATTTTATGATTTGTTAATTCTTGAAGAATTAACAAATCATAAAATTAATTCTTCTGATAAACTGTATTAACTTAGCACAACTAAGAAAATTTTGCATATTTCTTAAAAATCCCACAAGTAGAGCATCAGCAAATTCAGATGAATTCAAGAAATATAAAACCAAAACAATGAAAATTAGTGTCAGCTTTTATCCTGCTAATCCTATGCTGTTCACAGAGAAAATGGTTAACATTAGTCTGCTGATCTTTTCAATGTATTTACAAACACTCATAAAACTTTTCAAAAACATAAGTGATGTTTTTCTGTGGGGGTGAAGAATATTTGACTTAGAAAATGGAATCATTCTATATGTATTTATCTACATTTTGTTTTTTATCCTTTAACAAAACATTTTGAAGATCTTTTCACTGGGGAAAGTACAGCTCTAACTCATTCATTTTAGCTGTTCCATAATCTTCTGTATTAAAAATACATATTCAAATTTATTTCATTTTTTGGTATTAGTGATGATATAGGTGTTTCCAATTACTTGCCATTGCAAACTGTACTGTTTTCAATGCTCTCGAACACATTTCTTGGTGCATATGCTAGTATTTCTTTCAGATAGCTATCAAAAATGAAATTGCTCTATTGACAGGTATGGTCATTTAAAATTTTTACATTTACTATAATATTTGCATCCTAGCACACTGTAATAATTTGCATTCTCATCTGCGAGTGTGAGAGTATCCTGTACTCCTTCTCCTCACCAACGTTGAATATTATTAATCTTTAATATTTTCTTAATTAAAATATATTAGGATGGTGCAGAAGTAATTTCCATATCATTTAATTTGCATTACCCAGTGATTTATCAGATTGAACTTCTTCTAAATTAGTTATTTACTATTTATATTCATTATTATATAAACTGCATTTTTATGTGTTTGGCCCTTTTTGTGATGACTTTGTTGTCTTTTTCTTATTAATATTTCTGGATTTTTTTTTTTATATTCTGTGTCATAGACTTGGCAAATACACCTCTCCATCTCTTGCCTATTTTTTAACTTTGGTTAACTTTTGACGTATAGAAGCTTCAGATTTTGAAAAGGTCTTCTTACTTTAAGAGTTGGCCCAGCTTCCTTCTTAAAATACTTCCCACATTAATTTTCCTTAACACCATACTTTCCTGGTTTTCCTACTAACTCACCAGCAACTTTTTCCCAGTTTCTTTTACAGGCTCTTCCTTCTTTCTTTGGCCTCTAACTGTTGCAGTTCTTCAGGTCTTGGCTTTTGATACTCTTCTCAGACTATGCTCTTACTTTACACATTCACCATGTATAACTTTAAATACCATCTTCATGCTGTCAACTCTCTCTTTAATCAGTATCTCCAGGACATAACACTCCTCTGACCTCCAGAGAGAAGATCTAATTTGCTTCCTTGACAACCGCATGTAGGTATCTCTTAGAAATCTCAAAAGTAAAATGAGAATAATAATCTTACAGATGATGAAACTGAAGGTTTAAGAAATGAACTAACTTGTCCATGATTCTATACAACTAAAAGGTGGCAAGCCAAGAGTCTAACCCAAGCTGCTGACTCCCGAATCCACCTGCCTAACCAGTATAACATATTTTCACATGAAATAGCGATAGAAAACTGAGATCCAAGTCTCAGATTGGTTCGCCTTAGTCTGCTTAAATAGAAGGAAAAAGCTTCACTGTATTCCATGATTTCCTCCATCAAACAAACAATAAAAATAACCTTCCATTAAAAAAAAAAAAAGAAAGAAATCTCAAAAGTAAAGCAACCAAAACAGAATTCTTGGTTCTATGCTCTTACACCCTGTATTGGCCCATTGCGTTGCTATAAACGAATATCTGAAGCTGGGTAATTTATAAAGAAAAGAGGTTTATTTGTCTAATGACTCTACAGGCTGCATGAGTGTGGCATCGGCATTGTCTCAGCTTCTGGTAGGTCTCAGGAAGCTTTTACTCATGGCAGAAGATGAAGGGGGTTTCATACATGTCTCATGGCAAGACAGGGAGCAAGAGTCTAAAGAAAGAGAGGAGGGAGGTGCTAGACTCTTTTTAACATCCAGATCTCACAATAACTGATACAGTGACAGTTCGATCGTCACTGCAAGAAGGTTACCAAGCCATTCATGTGTCTTCCAAGCCCATGACCCAGACACCTCCCACTAAACCCAACCTCCAACTCTGGGGATCACATTTCAACATGAGATTTGAAGAGGACGAACATCCAAATTATCTCACCCTCTAACCACAAGTTTTCTGAGTCATCCCTATCTCCATAAATGGAATAATCTTGTATCATGTTACTAAATCAAGACACTTTTCTGTGGCTCTGAGGGAGAACTAACATATTAGAGGGCAGGCTTAAAGATTTAAAAAGAAACCAATCAGCTGGTATTGAAGAGATGGAGCTAAATAAAAATAACTCTAAAATTCAACCATGGGGGCAAAATATAAATCATAAAAATGTAAGATAAATGAATATTTAGCTGCATGTATAAAATTTAACATTTTATAGTTGTGCCTTTGTTTACCTCACCCAAGACAAACATTTAAAAAGTACTGGACAAGTCACTGGAGACCTCTTTCTATTTTATTAATAATAATGATTACGATACCTAACATTATTCCAGAAAATAATGTTTGTTACTATATTTAAGAGCTCTAAATGCATCATCACATCTAATTTTTATAACTCAAAGAGGTAAGGTATTATTATCGCTGTCATTTTAAAGATGAGAAAATTGAGTGTTAGGTTAAGTAACATGCCCAGAGTCACACAAATAGTAAACAATGAAGCTGGAATGCAGACCCATCTTTTTCTGACTTCAAAACTCTGTCTTGTCCAGCCACTTAGAGTCAGAGTTTTGATTACAACTTTCCATGTTCACCTTGACATTTTGGCTAAAGTTAATGAGTCATTCTTTAATCTATCAACTCTACCATTTTGTTCATATTTCTGTAGTTTGCCTACAAACCATGGAAGACTAATAACTTGTTCAAACAAAGGCATTTTCATACTCATTTTTTTTTAAAAAAGGAAGTAAGTTTAGATCAAATAGGCCTAGTCTTAGTAACCACTTGTTGACTTCTATCTTTGGGTACTCATTGACTATTCAAATAAATAATCAATTTAAAATAAGTTCATCTCAAGATTGGGATCAAACTCTTCTTCCTATGGTTTTCAGAACATACCTTTTCAACATTTCTTCAACTTCGTCATTTGTTCTTTTCTACTTCTGCTGGATGGCAGTGGCCTGTCTGCAGCACCGTTTCTCATGATGTTCCTACTGCCTTAGAGTAGAGAATTCCTTATTTAATTCCTATCACATCAAATATTTCTTGAGGGGAGAAACTATGGCTTTCTTTTCTCTAGTATCTCACATAGTATCTGTATAACAGTAGATGATCAACTGATTAATACATTTTTGCTGATGAAAGGTCTTCCTGATTCTCTTCAGATTTATGAAGGATTAAAATAATCAAAATTGAAAACTGTTTTGTTTTTGAAATTTTCCCTGAGATCTTAAAAGGTGTAGAGAACTTAGTCTACAGGACTCACATTGGGAAGACCCAGTTCATGACAACACTCCGATATTGTGAGGCCTCTTTCTTTTAAAGTCTTTTTGACAGAATGGAATTTCATTTCTCCAAGTTGAATTAGAAACAGCCCAGTCTGTCCTCAATGGTTTAGAATCATAGATCTCCTAAGGTTGGCCCTATCCATATGGCTCTTTGATTGACATAAAATTTTATTATTAAATATGCAGATGGGTAGCCAATGAAATAAAATATGCTTTTGCAAGACAATCTTAGAGGATTTTGGTTACTAAAATTGTGCTAAGTAGTGTACACAGTAGCAGAGATGCTTGCAATTGTGTTTGACTATTTTCTGTTGAACAAGGGTCTTTGGAAATTTGCAACCCATGATCAAAATAAAAGTGAAGATGGCATTTGACTGGATGATGACACCGTTTGTCTAGACATACAGGTTACATGGTCTTCTAAGTATAGCTTCTATAAATTATTGTCATATAAATGTTTTGGGGAAATTTTTAATTTGTCTGCATGAATATATTAGAAAGAGGCATAGTGCCCGTGTGTGGAATTCTAAGAGGTTCATCAAGTGCACAAACTCAGATTGTCAGTGAATTTGGATCCAGCCTCTTTCTCCTTGTTTCATCCTTAATCTTTTTCTGCAGCTGCATTTTTCCCACCCACCAATACCTGTCCTACTCTTATAGAAATCACTTTTCCCACTCTAGGAAACCCACACTGAACACAGTGACAGAGAAGAAAAGAAATAACTTAATGATAAAATACTAGCTGCATTCCTACTAAAGTCAGGAATAAAATGATGATGTCATATTATCTCTTGTGGACAACATTGTACATGCAAAATTCAAATGACAGAAAAAAGAAATACGATATATAAATATTGGGAAAAAGAGCAAAGTTGCCATTATTTATTAGTCATCTATATGATCTATTATGATCATATTCCAGGAAAATCCGCTGTAAACTGTGAAAAGTAATAAGATATTTCATAAGGATGGTCAATAAGACTCAACCGTCAGTGACTTTTCTACACACGAGAAATAACCAATTAGAATGCTCAGGTGACTGAGCCAGACACTGTCTCAAAAAACAAAACAAAACAAAACAAAACAAAAAATACTAGCCATAGAAGCAATAACTACTAAAATTCCTTAAAATTGTAAGACTTATTGAAGGAAACAAACTTTAAAACTGTACAGAAGAGCAGACAAATTGCTAAAGGTTCATTGTGGATAGTAGAAGAGATGGCTATAAAACCCAGATTTTGCTTTTGAGGTTGTAGGCCTATTAGAACTCCAGGTTTGCAGATTCTGGAACTCAATGTATTAAGTTCTGAAGTTTGATTTACAGGAACCATGTACTGAGCACTTAATGCAGCAGGCAGCACGCAGCAGATATAAACAGGAACCACTGAAACAAGGGATACACAAGCAAGGAATTACAGTAAGGTGGACATCACTGCAGGTATGCACAAGGTTTATCAGGAGCTGAGGGAATTGCTAACACATCAACAGTTTCCTTGTCATTACTGGCAATGCATATCCAGTCTCTGCTTGAACTCTTGCAATGAGAGAAGCTTCCCACCTGAGGAGCCTGCTCAAAGGTTGGGCAGCTCTAGAGCTTAAAAGGTTTTCCTTATATTGAGTTGAAGTTTCCATTCCTGTGGCTTCTACTCACTGACCGTCATTCTGCCTTGAGAAAGAGAAAACCAGGTTATATCTCTTATGTTAGGACAGCCCTTTATGTATATTTTGCCCATAGGTTCTTTCTGAGGCATTTCTTTTTCAGAATAAATATCCCAATTTCTTTTATTGCTCTCCATGTATATTATTGTTGGAAATTCGGCGAGTGCAATTATCTTCTCTTAATTTTTATTTTTATTGATTGTTTTTCCTTCAAAGCATGATTGGCAGACCACTCACATTAGAATCATCTGGTTGCTTAGTAAAAACACAGATTCCTGGGTCCCACTCATTGAATCAGGACAGGGCTTGTTTAGAGCCACAGTCCTAGACTTTTGCGGATCAGAATGGCCCAAGGTGTGCTGGCACTGATTGTGATTCAGGGCTTCAAGTTTTGAAACATATTACATATTACAATTCTTAGGTTCTTATAGAATCTCTCTTTTTTTTTTTTTTTTTTTTTGAAATGGAGTCTCACACTGTCATCCAGTTGCAGTGTGCAAAGATCAAGTGTAATGGTTTGATCTCTGCTCACTGCAACTTCCGCTTCCTGAGTTCAAGCGATTCTCCTGCCTCAGCTTCCCAAGTAGCTGGGATTACAGGTGCCCGCTACGAAGCTTGGCTATTTTTTCGTATTTTTGGTAGAGATAGGGTTTCACCATGGTGGCCAGACTGGTCTCAAACTCCTGACCTTGTGATTCACCCACCTCGGCCTCCCAAAATGCTGGGATTATGGGAGTGAGCCATCATACCCAACCCAGAATCTCTCAAAAGATAACAACTTTATCTAATTAACTGGTAAACTATAATTAGTAGAAAATTCCTTTTGGAAGTCTGCTTCAGTTCATCATGCTTTAAGCCAAGTGAATCTCTTCACTTGGGAGACATGGTATGACTAGTCTTGTGACCACAACAAGGTGACAGGTGGTAGGAACAAGTCATATTGATTTGATTTGAGGTTCTTTGGGGATTTGTTTATGGGGTTCTTTGTCCATTGGATAAATACTAAGGACCTTGCTGGTGTTTCTGCCTCTTGTATCCTCAGAGTCTAGTAAAGTGCCTGGAGCATTGTAGGACTTGACGAGGGGATGAGTGAATGCTTTGTTCCTACTCCATTGGCCTACTCGCTCTTCTGTTTAACTGTCTCCATGATTATTAGCCCAGATAACGGAGGGCAGAAA
Organism: Saimiri boliviensis; assembly: GCF_048565385.1. Classification (NCBI taxonomy): domain Eukaryota; kingdom Metazoa; phylum Chordata; class Mammalia; order Primates; family Cebidae; genus Saimiri; species Saimiri boliviensis. The sequence goes on from NC_133449.1 coordinate 161,736,400, forward strand.
AGGAACTACGGGTGCTGACTGTCACCTTAGAACAGAGATTTTCCCTACACAAAATCTGCCAAATACTCCAGTTTTGGCTTCTTTGGTAGATAATCCCCATCCTCCTATTTCACCACTTCATTGTGAAAATAAAACAAAATAATTGATGTGAAATTGCTTTGCCAACTTCAATGCTCTGTCCACATAGGAGTGATAATTTTAAGAACAGACTATTCATAAATTAGGCAACACAGCAGAGATTGTATGAAAAGTTTAGCTTTGGAGATGGGTTTCTCTGCTCTCTCACCAGGCTTAGATTCTTCCCTGGTTTCTCAGGTTCAAACCTTACTCAAACCAGGACACTTACCACATTCCTAAGAAGTCTAAGAACTCTTACAAGCACTTTCCAAAGAACTTATTGCCTTTCTAACTCAGTTCTTGGCTACCATCCTCTGTTATCCACCATCAATCCTCATGATAAACAGGCTGTCCATTGACTTGAGATCTCCAGATCTGTGTTGTACGATAGGGTAACCACTAGCCACATGTTACTCTTTAAATTTTAATTTAACCAAAGTGAAATACAATTAGCAACTCAGTTTTTTAGTCACACTAGTTATATTCCAAGTATTCGTTAGTCACATGCGGTGAATGGCTATTGGTTTAGATATCATAAATATAGAAAATTTTCATGATCGTAAAATGTTTTGTTGACCAAGCAGCTCCAAAGCTATATGTGCCTTTTCTCTGGAAGGAAGCAATACAACCTTCTCTCAGACTAACTAACTCTTGTTACCATCCAATGTTCAACAACTAATCAACTAATTCTAGAGGATGTGCTCTATAAATCTTTAACATTTTCATGCACAATATTAGTGTATTCAGATTTCCATATGTAATCAATAGAGGAAGAAAATATAAACATAGAAAAAAAGTGAAAATGAATAAGAGGCAAACAGAATGAGGTTTCCCCCCAAAACACAACAGAATTAAAAAAAATCTGGGTTGTCCCTTCTTATCTCCTTTATAAATAACAGCTATAATAACTTATAATATTTTTGTTGTTGTTGTTGACTTCATGTCTATCTCTCCAGCCAGACTGCCAGTCTCTGAGGGCAGGTACTATGCCACTTTTATTCCCTAAAATTTTCCCATAGTGCAGAAATTGCTCAATTAATATATTTGTTAAATAAACAGATGTTCTTATCATACTTCATGGTTCATCTGGACTGTGTATGCCAGAATAAGTTTTCACCACTTTAAAAAATATGTATTAATTTCATAACTGAAATACTTGTTTTTTCACTGTGAAACCACTTGTCAACTTTTAACTTCAACACCTTAGAATTCCCCATTTAAATAAAGGTTTTCACACTGTGAATTGGAAGATTTTTGCCCATGGATGAGGAAATGATTTAGATTTGATTTACTTTAAATCCTTGGAGGTTTCTGCTAATGTTGGAAAGCCGTTTGACATTTAAAAGCCATCTTATGGCCTTTGCCTTGAACTTTAGAGGTTACAATTGTATTCAACATTTACCTCATTGTTTTGAGCCAAAATAGACTTAATCTGGGTCAATCAAAGATGGATGAGGATGACCTTCTTTGTCTCCATTAACCCCTACCATGGCAGGCTACATAGTTTGCTGGCCAAATGCAAAATAAAAATAGAAGCCACTTGTTCAAAAGGCAGGAAAAAGTCTTCTTAAAGGTATTAAAATGTAAAGCCTTTTTCTTTTTGTTCACTCCCAACTTGTCTGGGTGTTTTTTATTTGCTAATTATGTTTGTTCTAGTAAAGACATTTTAAAAATTCTTAACACCACATTATCATCTATTTATCATTGATACATAAATCAATTTATCATTCACTTTTACATTGTGCAATGCCAATTTCAAATACAAATAAAAGAGTATTTAACTTGTATGTGGAATTATCAAAGTTATACAAATCATGGTAGGTAGTTCACACATCCTTATATATTTTGTTTTCACCAGAATAGTGCAAAAAAGTAACTCAATTGTTTTTATTTCACTTTTTGGTACACACACATTCTACTAACATTCACAAATTTAAGAATAGAGTTATTAAAAATTTCAAGGTGGCAATAGCAGAGCATTAGGTCTAGATCTGGGTTCCTGTATATGCCCTGGTCGCATACCCATAAAGCCGGCCTTGGTCCCCATTACAACATGAACTAGCCTCTCAAAAAAAACTGTTCTTGTTGAGATCACACCAGGAAAACAGTGAGAATAACAACTGCAAAAGAACCCCAATGGTCTCATCAAATACTCCGGATTAGAAAAGTTAGTACTATTTGCAAAATGTACTTCCTCTTTAGAAATGTGTTAACTGAATGGCCTAAGCTTCTCTCCTGCTTCTCTTTTGGGCAAATGTGTTGAGGCTGAAACATTATCCCCTCCACTGAGACTTACTGTTCAGGAAAAGTTCCTGCTTCTAGCTTAGTGGAAGTTAATCATTGACATGTAATCAAAGGGCCATCTCACTCAGTACAGTGTCATGGCTGCAGATGCTGGAATCTGGCCCACCTGGGTTTCAGTCCTGTCTGAGATCTACCATTTAGTGTCAATATGACCTTAATCATTTGACCAAACATCTCCATGTTTTGTTCTTCATCTGTCAAATGGAGATAATATTATAACCCATTTCATAAGGCTTTTGTTAAGGTTAAGAATGATAACATCTGTTCAGGGATATGCCACTTCCTATTACACAGAAAGCACTCAATGAATGGAAACTGCTACATTGTTATTATAAGTATTTGTATACCATCAGTATCTTGGTAGAACATCTTCCTCCAGGTCTCCAGTTATTTTCTCAGCTTCCTGATAAGTATTTCTTAAGAAATGAGTCAATAGAAGTCTCCATGTTCCAAACACTCTTCCTGAAACAAGGGACAGAGAGCTCCTCGACTAGAAGAAAAGGCAGAAATAAATTAATCACACTGTTTATAAATAATTGTTTAAGCAACATGAAACAAGACTTGTTTCCTGGATACATCATGCCCTGTGCTGAACAGTTGAGACTGTTATATTGAATATTCCTTCTGGATTTTGAATTACCTGTAGGTATTTCTTTGACCCCACATAAAATATATCAGCCATGTCAAACAAGTCGAGCACATTCTACGTGTGTTTGTTTTCCCCCTTTTGCTGCACAGGTGCACCTGCTGTCAGAGTGTTGGGATTCTATGTACTAGCCCTCTGAGATCAGTGCTCACAATAAAGAGGGATTGTGCATGCCACCCTGCGGGGCAAGCCCCCAAACAAGACTCAGCTCCAGAAGTGCCCAACGTGCTTTGAGGTCAAAAACAAAGGCAGTGTGATGTGTGCCCTGGCCCTCAACCCTGGCTACACATTGCAGCCACCTGGGGCCCCTTAAGCAATACCTGAGCCTGAGCTTCGCTTGTAGAGATTGTTTTAATTGGTTTAGTTGGGAACCAGAAATCCATTTATTTTAGGATTGAGTGCACAGCAGGGTTGACAACCACTGATGTCCTGGAAAGAGCAGGAGACCTGTCTTCTAATCCCTTGGTGATCATCATGAAGTCATTATCTCTCTCAACACCAGTTAAATTAGATCATGCTTTAAGTTTAGATCTAACTGCATGTCTTAGACCACTGAGAATGTGTCGGTTTAAACCAGTCGCTTTCTATCAGGAATAATCTTGTTTACCAAAGAATATTTGGCAACGTCTGGAAGCATTTTGGGTTGTCACAATGGGGGAATGCTATTGGTATATGGTGAGTGGAGGCCACGGATGCTGCTAAACATCTGACAATGCATGGAACAGCCCCACAGCAAAACATTATCTGGCCCTAGGTTTCCAGATAGCGCCAAGGTTAAGAAATCCTGCTTTAAACTAGTCCTCTGAGCTTTACAACAGATAACCTCCTTGCCACCGACAATGACAACAGGAGAGGTCTTTAAAGAATGCCAGGAGGTTCAACCCCAGCACCATTTGGCTCATTTTAATCCTCATACATTCTTAGGGCATGACCCCACCCCCCCAAAAAAAGCCCTGTAAAAGGCAACTGATATGGTTTCTAGGAGGAAGGGTCCTGAACTTCTGTGGTTAGAGTGCCGGCAGTAACCTTGTAGATAAGCCCTTTCTACGAGGCAGGCTCTAGGAGCTTGTTCTCTTACGGCACGTACTTGGCGAGGACACAGCCCTCCCAATTTAGTCAGAGCAGCTGTTCAGGAAGAAATCTCCTCCAAAGCACACTGAGATACCCACTGGAAAACCATATTCCCATGTAAATGTGTGTTTAGTCCATGGTGGAATGGTGCAGGTAGCTGGTCCATAGAAATGATAAAATCTTCATCTTACGCTGGGAATTGACAAGCTGAATTCAGAAGAGGGTAAATGCCATGATTTTCTCTGCGGAATTTATGACGTATAAATAACAGTGAAAGAAACTGGGAATGCTGAGCTTGGAGCAAAGAAATTTTAGGTCATAATTATTGCTTTTATATATTTAAAGAGTTAGGGGAAAGAGGAATTCAACTTCTGCATAGTGTGAGGGAGAGAGGTAAGAAAGGATTGAGGTTGTAAGAACCTGAATTTCAGCACAAAATGGAATGGATTGTCTTAATAGGGAGTTGCTAGTAAAGTTGAAGGAGGAAGTTGGATGACTGTCAGTCAATTAAAATTGTTGACTGACTGAATATCAGTAACTGGAAGAACTGAATGATCATTAGTAAACATTTCTGGGGAAGAGGTGAGTAGATTGAATAACATGTTCTCAGCCCCTTTTTTTGTGATTCTGTTAGTTACAAAATCATGAGCATCTTCCCACAGTGCAGTTCAGTGTAGGGGAGAGCAAACTCTACTCCAGCCAGTGTAACATTTTGTTTGGTGGAAGTTGGAGAACTTCTGGAAATATTCCTAGTGAGAACAGATATGTCAGAGATGATACTGTCCATTGCAGGGGACCATTCTGTTTTCCTTTACTGAATCTTTGGCAGTCTGGGGTTGGTGGAAAATGTAGACACTTTCAAAAGAGAAATATCCCTAGATGCACAGGGGTAAGCAGATGATTTGATGCCTGAGATTGCATTTGGAAAAAAAATTGGATATATTTACTAATCAGGATAAATATATGTTCTTTGAATCTTTACTATGAAACAAATTGCTGTTCAAAGCTTTGCAAGAAGCGGCTCTGGGCTGGAATTAGGGATACATCCTCTCATTCAGTTTTTATGATACTTCCTTTTCCATACAGAGGCAATTAAGATTGGGACATCAGGCTCTGGAAAGAAAAAGACAGAATCTCAATGCAGGAGGAAGCAGGTTACTGATGAAATGGCTTAGTGTTACGGTTAAAAGCATGGGAATTGGTATTTTGATGAGCCTTAGTTTGATTTTTGGTCCTGCCACTTTGAAGCTGTGTGATCTTGCCTAAGTTACTTGATCTCTTGGTGCCTTGGTTTCTTCCCGTGCAAAATGGGAGCACAAGTAAAACACAGTAAGTTATCAATAAATGATATTCTTGTTATAATCACTGCCATCTTATTGGCAAAAAGGCAGGAACAGTGGTTAGTAGGACAAGGCTCTTATTTCTGGAACTCTGGTTCATTATTGGAACAGGGTTTGAAGGGAAATGGTGTGGTGTCAAAATCACCATAAAGCCCTCTGATCAGAAACAGGATTGTTCCTGAGCAGTACATTCAGAAGGAGGAGGAAAGACACTTCAAGTGCAAGGACAGGTGAAACAGTGGGAAAAGGAGTGATGCCGAATTCCAGCTGCTGTCCTGCTGGAAATGTTGTGAGGTCATTTACGAGCCCTGATCAAGGATGTCTCTGGTTATGTCAACAAACTGCTGAGGACATTCTGCTTATATTCAGCCAAAGGGCCAAGAATCTACTTTTCGAAAAATGGTTTCCGAATTGTCTTTATTTCCATGCCTGTTTCAGGTTATTTTTAACAAGATTCTTAGAAACATTTCACAGTTAGAATTGTGTTTGGAGATTATTTATTATTCTCACAGAAATGAGTGAATTCGTATTTTGGTAAACCTGACAAACAAATACATTTGGTTTCTACTCAAGTTCCTTTTGTGCTTTTCCGACTTTTGTTTTCTCTGCTGGCTGATAAAATTTAATTGCTTCATCCATGTGTAAATTGGGATTGCTTGCTTTGAGTTTCCGACTTTCATGAAAAGAGTGTCTGTATATGTTTATACACACATGTACACACACATATGTTTGAATATATACACATATACATATACAGATATGAGTGATTGTCATATATAATAACTAGTTGCTTTAGGAATACTTTGGCTTTTGGTTCAGTCTTCACCATCTGTATAATCCTCAGTACCTTATCTTAGGAGCTACCATTTATTGAGCAGCAGTTTATATGCCAGGCATTGAGCTAAGTGCATGGTGTATGACGTCTCATTGAGTCATCTCATTTACTCTGTGGAGCACGTATTATTGTCCTCATTTTACTGATGGAGAAACTGTGACTCAGAGAGATTAAATAACTTGGCTAAGGTCCCACAACTGGTGATTGTAGGGCCAGGATTCTAGTAATTTCCACATCCCTTTGCTGTTAACCACTAAAAACTGTACTCCTAATAGTTAACTCAAAACTCTTGTAAAAATTCAGAATTGCTGATTCTTAGACATGGAGAGGGCTTCAGAAGTGATCTGGTCAAATGTTCCACCCAATACAGTGATATTTTCTCTCACTTGTCTGTAAGCAGCTGTCTATCTGTTCTCCCAAGGTTAGGCATTATATTGTTTGACAGTCCTAGTTGTTGCAAAGTTTCATCAAAGTTTACTTCTCTTTGTCTTCATCATAAAAGCTTAGAATCATCTACCTGGAAGTGATATGAGAGCTGAAACAGTCCAGTGGTTATCTAATACTTCTGAAGAGCGTAGCAATCTTTTCTTCAAACAAAATCTCACTTGGAAGTGCAAACAATAAAAATAGAATTGCTTTGAACAAAACAGGTGTTGGTGTGGAGCCATGTGTAAGAATCATGACCATTGCCCCATCCCTCCAAAGTCTCCTATGACTACTCCATGAAGTTATTTGTTGAAGTCTTCTTAAAAATAACCTGAAGTAGATTGCTGACCTCATATCTTTCAGACAAAAAAAGAGAGGCTCAGAGAACTTAAGAAGTTTGCTAAGCTAATGGAGCCACATCATGAGAGGAACAAACACCAGAGCACAAATCTCAGAACTCCGACGTCAATTTCTCACTTACTCATTATTTCCTCCATTCATCCATTGTCTTCTATTACATGCCTAATAGGACGCAGTCACTATTCTAGGCAGTGGGGCTACAGCAAAGATCTAGACAGGCAAGATTCCTGCCGTTAAGGAACTTACAGTTGAGCTTTTACCTTCACACTTTTTCTTGACCGTCCGGTTTCTTCCCTTGGAAGCTACATAAAAACAAACACAATATAAAATTAACCAGATCCTCCCAGGAGACTTGTGCATTTAGTCCGTTTTTTCCACGACTTTTCAAAAGGGTGAGTTCTAGAATTGAACTGAAAGATTATTCACATAGTTTGTTGATTTTAGGTGCTCTTTTCTCAACAGAGTTGCAAATTATAAATTATTTTCTCTGCCTCTGGTTTTCTTTTGGGACTATGTATATAATAGAGCCATAAAGAGAGAAGCTGCTTCATGTTTATCACTCAGGAAGATGGAAAGGCCATTTAGACATGTGGGATTTTAAACTGCAAATACCAGCTGGATTGAGTTGGAATAGGATAACCTTGAGCAGTATAGCGGGACTTGCAGTGGGCAGAGAGGGAAGGGCATATGGAGCCCTTTTTGGCCTGACCCAGTCTGTTTTTCCAGCTCATTTCCCTCAGCTCTCCCCACCCCTGCAGCCCAGCTCCCCTGACCTAACTCTTTGTGCAATAAACATACAGGATTGGTCAGCTTTACCCAAACAGTGAATTAGCTTGTCTCTGGATCATCTCTGCTGCCTCAAATGCTATCTCACTTTCCAGCCTGGCACAAGCCTACACATTCCTTTAAGGCACAGTTTCAATAGGAGCTCTCTAAACTTTCCCCTCAGTCTCTGGGCTCTCTTACCACCTGCTTGCCCTGCTGTTGGAAGCTCAGCTTATCCCTCAGTATCTTAAGCATTTTTTATGTACCTGACTCTCTGTCACTCACCTCGGCAGCTTCTCACAAGCACTGTTTAGGGGTTGAGAATGTCTGTTCCATGAAGGTGCACATTTAGTGATGTTGTTTCAGTGACACTTTGAGTTCAGATCCTGACTCCACCACTCTCTAGATCAGGCGTCCCCAAACTACGGCCCGTGGGCCACATGCGGCCCCCTGAGGCCATTTATCTGGCCCCCCCACCGCACTTCAGGAAGGGGCACCTCTTTCATTGGTGGTCAGTGAGAGGAGCACAGTATGTGGCGGCCCTCCAACGGTCTGAGGGACAGTGAACTGGCCGGCCCCCTGTGTAAAAAATTTGGGGACGCCTGCTCTAGATATTCTACCTAGGGAAAGTTACTAGGCTTCGTTCCACTCAGCCAGAGCCTGCAGATAATAAAACCTATGTGATAGGATTACTGTGAAATTTATCTGAAATAATTCATGAATTTCTTAGCATAGTAGCTGACACATAATAAACACTCAGTAAATATTGGCTGTTTTCACAACATACTTTTCATGTATTTTCTCCTAGATATTTTTAGTTTCTTTTATATTGGAATACTATAGAAAAAGCAGGTAGGTAATCTGACTCCCAAAGATTCAGAGTTTCAATTCTTTTATTGTTCGTTTAGGAACTGTGGTAGACAATGAAAAAAAAGTCTCGAAAGGATATTGGTTTGACCTCTTAGTTCTGTGTGCATATTGAGAAACAGGGCAAGAAGTACTTTGGGATTAGAATCAGCCATACCTGATTTGATCTAACGCTTTGGTGTATTGAAACATGGACATATCTGAGGCTGGTGATGGAATTAAAGGGCCCTTGAAAATACATTTTGTCCAGAGACCGCAATGTTAGGCATCCCAGACTGCGAAAGCTCAGCTTTCTGCAAGCTTCACAAAACAGTTGAAAGGTCCTAGAGTTCATGCCCTGTGGATGCATTGCTTTATGTCCTTGCCAAGACACTATGCTTTCTGCAATTTAGTTTTCTTATCTGTCTGATAGGGGCCTTTGTCACTTGCATGCTATTTTCATGATTTGTTAAGTCATATCACCACTCCACCCATTCCATGCTATTATTTACTATTTTTCTTTAAATACATTTTAAATGTATATAAGTACATATATATAGGAAACTCTGTATCTTAACCTTAAATGCAAAACTATATACAGGAGATAATTTTTTTAAATAAATGCAATGAAAATGAAACAAAGTTATTAAAATTTAACTTTATCCTTTTTTTTTTTTTTTTTTAATCAATGGCTTTGAGCCTAAAGCCTGCAATGCATTTTTTAGGTGTTAGAGACTTGTTAAACCAGAGTGGGACCACTGAGTCAGAATGACTGAATGAAATTATTTGAATACCCTTGCTGTTACGTAGACTATTTAACGCTGTGCCCGTCGTCTGGATATCACTCACAGAACACATTCCATGTTTAGGAAACACTTGATCTTCTAGCCTCGTAAAATTCTAGTTGATAGTGAATCTAAAGACAAAGGAAGAAATGGAATTTTAATAAGCGAACTTGCTAATAACTTGTTACAAATCTATGTGTCTTGCAGTTTATAGACAACTCAGTTTTTATCATCTAACGATACCCAAGAATTCTATTTCTCATCACATGAAGAGCACCTAAAAAAACATTGCTTTGTGCATATCTCTTAACATTTTTTGCTTTCTCATTTTCATGATCATCAAATCTTTTCTCATCTGTTTACCTATCAATGTGATGAAAACCAATCAATACCCACTTATCCAATAAATAAATACAAGTAGGTATTTATTGGTTTTCATACTTTGCTGAAATTTATGTCTCATTTCATTATTTCCATTCCTTTCCCTTTGGGATCGTCGATGAATGCCTCAGACTTCTAGCTCTGGCCCCTGTGACCTGCTGGTGCTTTCTCGCTGCTGTACCCAAAGTCTCTATCTCTAAGCTCTCTCTCCCATGTGAGTAGAATATCCGGAGGGAAATCTCATACACCTGTGTGCATAAGAATCAGCTGAGAGCAGTTTTTTAAAAGGTAGATTGCTGCTCTCTCCACCTCACCCCTGCTCTCCTCCCCTCACTGTCACAGGTCTGTTGTGAATCCTGGGAATCTGTATTTTATACAAAGACCCAATATAATTCTCGTGCACATAGCCTCTGGACCTTTGAGAAAGATGACTTTGCAAGTGATTCTCCTCCTGCTCCTCCCTCTTTTCTTCTTCCTCCTCCTCCTATTCTTTCTTCTAGAGAACAGGCAATTGTAAGTCTATTTCACTAACTGCTAATATTAAACTTCATTATAAAACTTCCCACCACAGAAATGATTTCCATGTTTCCCAGTGGGCAGAATTCCTGATTTGGGAGGCAGCATACCTGAGTTATAGCGCTAGAGCCACCACTACCCATCGATCAGTCCATGCCCCTGCATCACACTTTCCTCTTCCTTTCAAGTGGAAATAAGACTCTGTACCTTCTTGCCTTACAGATTTGCATTGAAGATTAAATGTGAAAAAACTATGAAAATGCTTTGTAAATTGTCAAGGATTTTACCAAAACTATTACAACAAGAAACTGCATTTTAAAAACTCATCTGTTAAAATACTGGAGAAAGATTCTTTTTAAATGATGTTTTGCATCAGGGATTTTGAGTGGCTCTGCCAATGTTTTTGATCAAACATATGTTTGAGGAGAGACAGTTGTGATCTCGCTGCATTTTAAGTTGTAGCATCTCAGCCCCACCCTATCCTATCCTATCCAGATACGTTTAACAGCTTTGCAATGTAATTTCACAGATTCAGAAATTGAGGTCTTTCAGATTCTTTAATACAGATCCAAAAATTACCCTCCCTGTGATTCCAGTGAAACCTCTTCCCTCTACATGGAATATAAAGTATCAGATACTAACAATAGAATATTAAAAGCCAAATTTGAAACAATTACCCACAGCTTTGGAGAACAGTCCCACACACAGCTGGTGCCCAATCAGAAGCCCTGTCTCTGTCACCCACCATCCCTGCTACTCGTAGCATCAGAATGTCAGAGCTGCAAAGGATCTTATAGATTATCCTCCCCCTCATTGAACAAATGGGAAAAGTGAGGCAGAGGAAAGGGATGAAGTCATCCAGAGTCACTCAACTGGAGGCTCCGAAGGAATTAGAACCCAAGTCCCAGTCTTCTGGTTTATTGCTCACATTGCTACACTCTGCTGCTTTCTTCTCTGAATTAGTAGGGTGACCTGGTAGCTGGGAGTGAAGTGGGCTTTCTGAGAGTTAAAGCCCTGTGCACTGAGCATGATCTATTGCACAGGAGGGAGGTCTCTTGCGGTGTAGCAGAATGTACCATGTGTTGTTTTTAATCATACATGAAGACCTACAACACGTATGACGCTAAACCGTTAACTGTGAACAATTATGTGAGTATAACAATAAAAACGGCGGCTATGAGCTGACTGCCTGTAAAATCACTCTATCATTAGTCTCAAGTTCCCTTTTGCCTTGCTGAGAGAAAGATGGTTGTAAGTCCCTCATGGTGTTAGAGGCTGGGCCATTGTCCTTTCTCCATGGCCAGAGTTATGTTGATGTAACCGGGCATTAGGCACCAAATAGCAATTTTAGAATATTTTCAATCTTTATTTAAATTTCTAGAAGAAGTGTACAAGAGAGCCAATGTAGTGAAGCTGAGTGTGTCAGTGTATGAGAGAGAGAGAGAGAGAGAGAGAGAGAGAGAGAAAGCGCACCAATGTAACCCTTTGGAAAGCACTTCTCAAAGAACTTCCTCTCTCCAACTGCTCTGGAGCCTTGCACATGCCCAGCCACATGGCTTTTTTTTTTTTTTTCTTTAGCTCTGATCTTTTGGCCTTGTCTTTTATCCTCACCCCTCATTGTTATGTTCATTCACATAGCCCCTCTCTTTGTCTTCCCTACTTTCCTCCTACCTTTGCAGGGATTTTTTTTTTCCCCTTTACACCTAATCTCCCTAGTTCTACTGCATAGAAAATATTGGCTCCACTTGGCAATGACTCCTTAATGGTCAGGTGGATTTAGCAGGAAAGAGTCCCATGTTAGTGTCACAGTCATATTGTGTTGCAATGAATGAAGAAGCCACATCACAGTGTAGGTTTCTCCCAGGTGGAACATTTGTAACATGCACCCCTGTACATACTCATTGCACCTAGGAGTCTGCCATACTGGGACAAAAAATGCTAGAGACAGTGAGACCTTAATACTGTATCTAGTGGTAGTTGTCAAAATGATGAATGACAATATAGTAGAACAATTAATAGCACAGATGCTTGTGTCAAAAATGACTTAAATGTAAAGTCTGACCCTGTCATTTATTAACTGTGTACCCTTGGAGAAATTACTTATACTCCCTGAAGCTCAGTTTCCTTGTCTGTTAAACGGGTATAATACAGGAATTAAGGCACATAGTGCACTTAGCCCAATGCCTGGCACACCATTACTGCACTAATGGGTGGTTATTTTTATTGTTGCTAATGATGACAATATTAATACAAAGGGAATATAGCCAATGAGAGATGAGAAATTCTTATTTTCTTTTTCCCTCTCTCCCTCCTTCCCTTCCTTTTTTCCTTCTTCTCCTTCTTTTCTTCCTCCTCCCTTCCTTCTCTCCTACCTTCCTTTTATACTTTCATTCCTTCTCTTTCATTCATTCTTTTTTCTCTCAATAGATATATTCAGTGAATAAGACAGATACAAATGTAAGGTAGCATGTAAAGGCCTCAGGGCACATTTTGAGTTATCTAGAGAGCTTACATTTTAAAATGCCATGTGGAAAATCTGGAGGAAGGAACATATAACCAAGGATGAATCAAGGATGAACAAAAGCTATGTTCAGAGCTATGTTCAGATCTAATCCAGAAATAGTTAGATCTCATTATTTAGGGAAGAAATCTTGCATATTCTGCTGTAATAAGAATAGACTTCCAACTGGAAAGAAGAGAACATTTTAGGGAGAAAGTTGCTGTCCAGGATTGATGGAAAGCATTTAACTCTCTCTGAGCCAAGATGTGTCATGTCTCAGGGACTTAAAGGAACTTGATGCTAACGAGTCTGAATGATCTCCTTCTAGGACTGGGGAATAGGTGAAAGCCTGGAGATAGTAAATATTGCCCCAATTTTTCAGGAAACACTAAAGCTAAACTCCAGAAACCAGAGACTCATAGCTTGAGAAATGATCTGTAAGCAAGATTCAGTGTTGTATAATGATTCATGCCAAAAAAATTCTTTATCTGTTAGGAAAGATTTTCTGTTTGGCAGAGACATTTTAGCAAGGCATTGAACAGAGCCTGTCAGAGTGAGTCCATTCTCAGGTACACTGAGTGTTAGATGTTTGACTGCAAGGAAGCCTGTCTTGAGGTAACTATGATTCTCTGTTTTATCTTGCTCAACGTTTTTTACCTTGCCTAAAAAACTAAGAGGCAGATGACACTGAACTGAAATATCTACCACTGCAGATTATTTGATCTTCCTATGTGCTTGCCAAAACCTTAAAATCTAGTTTGAGTAGGTGCTAAATAATCATATCTTGAATGTTAAAATTGCTATGATCTAGAATGATCTCAGTTGACTAAAGTGATACCAAACCAATATAACAAAGTTTAACTGAGAAAAATGTGATGATTTATATTTTGACTCAAATAAATAAATAAATAAAATCAACTATGCAGCAATGTAATCAAGAACCTCAGGAATTGACGGTTGTTGTATCAAAAAAGATCAAATTTGGCAGGAAGCTCAATATAAGCCAATAACATATTACCACTGTTAGAAATGAACTGAATTTGACTACATTCATAGGAGTAAACCCAACTGATGATGAAACGTACATGATGTAAATCTGGCTCACTGCAAAGGTTTGTGCACTTTCCTACTACCATAATTCAAGAGAGGTATTCAAAGGACAGAGCCCATTATGGGGAATAATCTGGAAACCATAATATATTATGAACTATTAAAGAAAATGGGAATGTTTAGCCTGGAGTAGAGAAAATTTGGTGGATATAATTGGTAGAGGGCACCATGTTGAGTGGACCTGCTAGGCTCAATAGGTCCACCAGGTAGAAGTTGTATGGAGGCTGATTTTGGCTGAACATTAATGGCCTATTTCTAATAGCTATTGATGCCCCAAATTAATATGGACTGGCCTGTCACTGGAAATGCCTAAATAGAGGCCAATTAGCCACCCATCTGCATGGCACAGAGGGTTCCTGCCATGCAGCTGGTCTCTTTCAGGAGATGATCTGCAACATTCATTCCAACTCTGAGGTTCTGTAATCTTCTCCTCTCTCTAGGGATGCAGTGGAGTGTGGTGGCCAATGGGAGAGCCAGTGTCACCCGCCAGCAACTTCTCCTTTGGTGGCTGCTCAGCCCAGTGACACTTAGGCCCCTGGGACAATGACCCAGAAGACAGCCATGCCTCCGAAAGAGGGCCAGGTCCTAAGCTGCTGCTTGTGCGCGACTGCACCCGGTATTCTCTTCACCTGAGGCCCTCCGTCTGCTGGTGCAGGAACCTGGTGCACCCTGGGCTTTTCCTCCGAGATTCCAGCAGGTGGCGCTGGAAGGAGTCAGGGGACATAATGGCCTCCCTGCTCACTCACTTCCCAGCACTCCTTCTTCCCAGAGTATCTGCTCTTGTTGCATGGTCTCTGGTGTCTGACACGTTCCCGTCACTCACTGTACCTGGTCTGTCTCATGTTCTAACCATGACCTATCTCGGTCACTGATGTCTTACTGTGTCCTGTCTCGGTCACTGATGTCTCCAAATACGCCTTCTTTGCTGTGTGGGCTCACAGCTATTGACAAAATACTCCCTCTCTGCTCCTGTCTTAGCCAGAGTCGTTGCTCCTGTCTTGCTTACTTGCTTGGTCACGTCCGTCACAGCCATGCTCAAGCTACCCTGTGTCTCTTTTTCACCCTGTTCTCTGCCAGAAGCTAATGCACTTTTCTCTCTGTATCTGGGTCCAAGCGTGCATCCTCTTGGCCCACCTCCGTGTCAATCCCAGACGTCCACTTGCTCTTCTTTATGTCCAGTGTCCATCCTCCTCTTCAGGACATGCTCCATTTATTTTCCTTGGAAGACACAGGGTCAGAGATCTGTCAGAGGAAAATGGTCTCCACGGCAACTCTGGAGGGAAGCTGAAGACAGACAGCTTCCCACTGGCATCCTGGCTGCTGGCATGTCTGCCCTGAGATGCTCACTCTTCCTGCTGGGCTGGAACGGGACATCTCATAAAGAGCCTTGGGCATGGCTGGCAACTTCGTAGGTGTTTTTTAGGCTTCAGGATCTTTCCCATTAACTTGTGATATTATTTTAAGACTCTTTAGTCTGGCTTTGTTGCTCCCAAAGGAGAGAACTGTTGGAAGTTCACACTGAGTAGACTCGTTTTCCCCTGCAGCCCCCCAAGTGAAGGAGGGCAGGATCCAGCAGTACTAGGGATGATAAATAATGCTGGGCTTGAAGCCAGAGGACTCAAGTTGCAGCCCTGGCTGTGCTCCTAACAAGCTGTGAGATCTTGAATAATATTATTTCATCTCTGGACCCCACTTTGCACATCTGTGCACTCAAGTTTGGACTAGAGGATCCTCAAGTTTTCCTTTTGTTTCTAGGACAACAGCATGCTGCTATAGCCGTCTGCTACCTCGAGAAGCCATGGGCCGCCTGCCTTTTGGTTTTATTTCAAAGGAACGACCCTCCTCATTTGGGCCTTTTAGACCCCTGACCTTGCCAGCTTTGTCCTTCATATTAACCTGGATGTCTTTGGTTCAAAGCTGAGTCAGTGGCTCTTGCTAATGCCGCAGAGCAAAAGCCCTAGGAAGGTAAATGCCAAATCCAGAGACGTGAGGTTCTGACTCTGATCTTGGCTGTGGTTTGATAGTATCTCAGGACTGTTTATCAGACTCTCTGTTTTTCTTGTTGTTTATGAAGTGCCAGTTATCATTTCCATTATTGTTTACTTTAGTTCTGGAACTGAAAGCGACAGGAAGAAACTTGGGAATAAGGAAGAGAAGATTGACCAAACCATCCAAATGCCAAAAAGAAAAAATAATAATAAAGCCTCTCTGTCCTATGAAGGCTGAATTCTGTTGGGGATAAAGTCATGTTTAGGGAAACGAAATAGCCTCTGAAAGAGAAATGCTATTGAGAATTCCTGAGAAATATCTCTCCAGGCCGAAATGCTCTTTGTGTCGATTGGGATTCACCCTGATCAATGGAGCAGATTGAAACAGAGACCCATTATTGTCAAGTATGAAGAAAGTTTATTTAAGTTCTAACTTGCACCCTGACTCTGTGGCTGGACCACCCCCCTGGATTTTTCAAGCCATTGTTCCCCTGCCATCACTACGCTCAGCGACCACCATTAGGAGGCAAGCACCATTTTGAGGATGGTCCTTTTCTAATGTGAAGAAGGGAGCAGCCAGCTTCTGGGCCCCATGGCTCTGGATCTGAAGATGAGGCCCAACCAACGTGCTGTGGCTGCCCACACGCCCACCCACTGCCTGCATGAGCACGTTGGTGGGAGGCGTACAGCACAGAGGCAGTGCAGGCACTGGGTCCATTGCTGACTTATTAAGCCAATTGACCTGATTGCTGAATGTCTCAGACCTCAGAAAGAATTTCTCTTACCTACTCCACTAAGTTGTTGTGGAGATAAGATAATTTTTTGTGTGAAAACATTCTGTAAATCGTAAAATGCCATTCCACATATTTATCATTACTTTGGGTGTTTTGGATTACTGTGGATGCGCCTGAGCACTCCAGACTAAGAATTTATTCACCAGGAGGTGACCCAACTTAGAGAGTAAATAACTATGTTGATAAAGAAACAGAGAAAGAAATGCCCCAGGGCAAAGCTTGTAGAAAGCTAAATGTCAAACCCAGAGGCTTGTTAAAAAACAAATAATATTCTAGGAACACCCTTTGGGTATTAATTCTTCCTGTATTCCCAGCACTTTGGGAGGCAGAGGTCGGTGAATCGCTTGAGGTCAGGAGTTCGAGCCTGGCCAACATGGTGAAACTTGATCTCTACTAAAACTACAAAAATTAGTTGGGTACGGTGGCATCTGCTTGTAGTCCCAACTACTTGGGATACTGAGGCAGGAGAATTGCTTAAACCCGTAAGGCAGAGGCTGCATTGAGCAGAGATTGCACTACTTCACTTAAGCCTAGCCAATAGTGAGATTCTCACAAAATAAATAAATAAATAATAATATTCTAGGAATTGTGGAAGCACCCTTCAGGTATTAGTTCTTCTAAATCCACCTGTTCTAATTTGGTCATTTCAGGTTGCCCAACACACCAATTTATATATCACAAAAACTCATTTAAAGGGATTTTGCTATTCACAAAGTAGGGGACTACAGGCTGATTTTGATAATAATGAGTGTAACTTCCCATATAACTTCAGAGTCACATGGAATAAGATTCAAATGTCTGTTCACTATGAAAAGTGTATTTGGAGAAGAAAATACATGGGCCATCAGAATCACCCCACACTATAAATTACGTATATATAAATCCTATGAAAAAAGTCAAACTTAGACCAAACTATGACCACCTAATACGAGTACTATGTAAAGAGTCAACTAAGATATTGAACATGACAGATAACTTTTGAGAATTTTCCTGATCTGATAGTCTATGTATATGATTGTTAATTTTGGTTTAATGTTATTTTAGCTAACACCTTAATTTTATTTACATTTAGTAGAATTACCAAGGGGCTACTCATACAGTTTATAATGCACTGAGTTCCCTTGTGTAATCAACATACAAAGTACATGTGTGCCGACCACATAGAACATAAAACTTAATTTTATAATTTCAAAGGATTGCAAATTGTAACGATGGTTGTGTTTTTGGTTTATGAGGTTGTTAGTTATAGCAATGACTTATTGGAAGCTAAGGCTTCGAAGGTCCTAGAATCCCAGATTCTAACTTTGTTTACATGGAAAGCATTTTTGGCTTTATGATTATCCACTTTTTGATGCAGTTCCCTGGAATGTGTTATGTAAAAAATTGGAGCCAACATAGATTTTTTAATTGATAAATTCTATTTATTGATAAATTATACATATGTTTATATGAGTACATTCTGTACATGTTTATATAAATTATATATTCAAGGAGAAATTGAGTCTGGAAACTAATAACTGAATTTTGGATATGCAATAAAATGCCAAAGTCAACTCCCATGCCTCAGTTTTGTGGAGCTTTTCGGTAACCTCCAGGATCCTAGAGCATCCTCCAGTAGTACTGTCTTTTGAAGCTGGAGAATTTTCTGACTCCAGTACCAGGTTCCCCCTAAAGGAAAGCTAGAAGCCATGGGCCCCTAGGTAGTTGATTTTTATTAGATTCTACCTGTCTGTTACCTTCATCAAGGCCTCCAGCAATAGGACGGATCTCTATGACATGGTCACCTCATGAGCAGAGGTTGGGGATTTCGTCCAGCTACTCTCAGGGAACAAACCACAAGGAGCCATTGAAGGCAGTATGACAGTGTATATCTGAAGGTCTTGGATTGAGGTTAAGCATGTGCATCCCTGTTGAAGCCTTTAGAAAAAAAATTTGGGGTGTCATGAGCCATCCAAGAGCCTGGAGTTCATCTCTCCCTTAGGCCTAGGTTATATGTCAGTGAAATCTAGGTCCCATCTCTTCTGGGCAAGGAACAATGGAATGAACCCTGTTAGCATTCAGGAGACAGAGTAATGTCCAGAGTAAAATAGACTTAGCTCTTTTTTTTTTTTTCTCTCTTTTTACCTTTTGGGACTTCTATCTTCTCACACATAAAATGCTGGACTGAACAAAAATTAGGTTTTCATATCAGAATCTTTTCTTCATACACAAATTTATCTGGAATTCCATCACATAAAAGGTTCAAGCAGAATCCTCCATCTCTGCTTATTATGATCTATGCCCTGGAAGGAATCTTCTTGTGAGCCTAAAGCCCAATAGCTGGACCGGGAAATATCGTCTGTGCCAGTGCTTGTTTTCCCCGTCTTAAGTTTTTTGAGGCAGTGTTTGTAATACTGCTATGAACTGTTTTTTCCAGTGACAATCATTTCCTCAGAATCACACCTCCCTGTTACAAAATTCCTTCCTCTGTTTAGAAAGCACACCATCTCCGGAAACTTCCTTTCTAGAATAAAGACCTGAGCCTTCACTGGCTGTAAAGCACCTGCTACTAGACTCCAGAAACTACGTGCAGAATCCATTTCCAAATTAACCTACCCTTGGAAGAATGCCCTCTTTCTTGATTTCTTTCCAAATTGTCTATTTTTACATTGGAGCATCTCTAGACTTATTTAAGGGGAAAAGGCTAGTATTGATTTAGCACTTATTATGTGCTAGGTGGTTTCTATTTGCTGTAATTTAGTTCTCTCAATAGCACCATGGCATTCAGAGAAACGGAGATTTTCTGAACACTGACTATGAGGCAGGGTCTCCTGCCAGAGGTGTATTAATAAAGGAGCCTGACAAGGTCTCTACTTTCTCTTGTCAGGAACCAGAAAATAAACAAGGAGACATGTGTACATGAATAAGATAAATTTGGATACTGACATGGGCTATAAAGAGAATAAAAAATAGAGATGGGCAAGGGGATGTTTTAGCGGAAGTGGTTAAGGAAGATTTGAAGGAGGAGGTATGCTCTGTGATAGGGGGACAAGAATGCTAAGTAATCAGCTATATAGTTAATCTGAGGAAATATCATGTCTGGCGAAGAGAAAGGCAAATACAAATGCACTGGGGCAGAAATGTGCTTGACATTGCCAGATACAGCCTAATCAATGTGAAAAAAAGGGGTAGGAAATGGGATCAGAGAAGTAAGTAAAGTCTGATGATAATTCAGTAGCTTTAGGTGTCATTTACTGGTTACTCACTAGATGTGAGGCTTGGTAAAAGCATTTTACATGGGCACCTCATTTAATCCTGTAAGGTAAGTACCATTTTCCCATCATACAGACAAAGAAACCAGGCTGAACATCAGAGAAGTTAATCCGGAATTTTTCCAAAGATGCAGAAATTACATACAGCTGCAAATGGAGCCCAGGTTCTGCCAACTCTAAGGGAACTTGATCCACCTGAGGGCTGTTCTCGTTAGCAGCAAGAACCATCCTTGAAATGGATGGATTCTCTTTTTGTGCACTTTTCCCCCTTGCCTCCTTGTTTCTCCATGGAGTTTTGGCTGTCTGCAAACAAAAAAATAAGTATTCATTTACACAGTAGGTCTTCATTGATTTCAAGTTAGCTAGTTCCAGATAGCATCTAATTGGAAGGAAAAGCCAATTATTGGCCAGCCAGAAAGTGATTCTTGAGAAAAAGTATTTTATCAGAAATGAGGACAAATCAATCTAATTATGTAATCAGTAGACTTTCTCATGCATTTCCTTATCTCTATCTTTACTGACATCATCCTTTCTACAACTGACATTATCTTTCATCTGGACTGGGGCATTAGGCTCTAAAACATAACTTTTAGCATGTCATTTCCCCAGTTGAAATCCCTCAAGGACTCCTCATTGCCTACCAATACTTTCTCTAAGTCTACTGTTACAGTTTTTCTTCCAGTTATTTCCCTTCATCTCTGCAAAGCAAACAATATGCTCAACTCTTTGGATTTTTGCATTCAGATACTAGTCCTGCTGTTCTTTCCACTGGGCATGCTTCCCCTGGCATCTCTTACATCGCGTATTTCAAATACCACCTCCTACTCGAAGTCTTTTCCAGCCTCCAGGTCGGCATGAGGTTTTTGACCTATTCCAATCCCCATTTTATTTGTTCTCCTGTGACATTTTGATATGCTTTTCAGTGTGGTTCATTAATTATGTCCTTTTTGATCTCTCCTACCACATTTTGAGCTCCTTGAGGACCGTGGCCAACTCTTATTGCTCATCTTTTTCTTTCCTAGGGTCCAGCACTGGTCCTAGGTTTCTGTGCACTGGAGTTATCAAATAAATTCATTGGATGTATTTGTCTGGAAGAATGTGAAGCTTTTCATTGTTACGGCCTCTCCACTGTACCAGCAGACAACTTTGCTCCTTCAGTGCCAAATCTCAGTGCTGCTCTGCCATTAGTACTCTACCCACTGCAAAAGCTGTAGGCTTCTGATAAGAGAAAAATATTTGCATGACAGTTTTGAATAAAATCATTGTGTTTATCATACATACCTCTTGCAAGGGGCAGAAAGATTAGAGTTTTTAAGTACTGTTATATTCCTGAGTTACGGCAAGTTTATTTTCTCTTTTGGTTCTATCTATTGAAAAGGAACTTAGGCTTAAAGTTTTGTATTTATAGAATGCTGTGATGAAGCAGATCGAAGTTTTGTGAGTTACTTGACATTGTATAATCCTAGAGGACATTGGCCTCCATTTCACCAATAATGGCATTTATTGAGACAACATAGAGTGAAGGAAACGTGAACTGAGCCGTGGATGTAGAAGGGACCCAGTGAAAGTTATGTATTCAGGCTAGAGTGTAATAGAGCATATTCGAAAGATGTCAGAAAATGTCTAATTTGTCCACAGAATCCTTTCAAATTTGCTGTATGATTGGGCATGTCTCTGCCTCTTTCTGCTTAAAGTTTTGCCATTTGTAAATTGAGAAACTGTCTCTGTGTGGGAGCTTGGGCTTTGACATTAGATGGATGTAAGTTGAGACAGATACTACCAGTTACTGAACGTGTGACACAGGCAAATGCCTCAACTCTCTGAGCCTCAGTTTCTTCTTTGCAAGGGGATAATGATAGCACATTCCCCACCCAGTGTGATGAGGCTTCAGTGGGTTAAAGCATATAAATAGTGGCACACAGTCTCTGGCATACAGTAAGCTCTCACTGAAGTGTAGCTGTTACTATTATTACTCTGAATTTCATGACATTTGAAATTCAGAAGCAGTATGTGAAGTCATATGGAAAGGGTGTTGAGAAACCAGGAGTGGGGAAATGGTGGAAGTGGCAGGCAGTGATTGTTTCTGTGCCAGTTTTCTAATCTGAAAAGGGAAAGGCTAAGAAGGCTATTCAGGAGAAGATGGAGATGGGAAAGGATTTGGCTGTGGAGTCAGAGAAGAAACGTAATCTGCATAGATGGGAAATGGCATCTACTTGTCATTCAGTGTCTTGTTGTGACGCTCTTAATATGTCTCTTAATCCTCTCCAATTAATGTGTCTCGCAAGCAAGAGTCTCACTTCACCTTCTAGGACAGTAAAAGGATGCAACTTTATTGAGCATATGAGGTATGTCAGGACTACCTAAACACTTTACATATCTGGTAACATTTAATACTCATAAAAAGTGTGGACTGGAGTGAATCCCTGTTTCCCAATTTGCCAAACTGGTTTCTTTGGACACCTTAATTACTTTCTCTGAGCTTCAGTTTCTGCATTGGTAAAAATAGAGGTATTAACATTATCTAAGTCATGAGGTTATATAATTTAAATAAAATTATAATAGCAATTTATACACTGCCAGGGAGATAATTGGTAGTTTCTATTATCATTTTTATTATTATTATATATAATGCCCATTTTATGGATAGGAAAATGAGGCTTAAGAAGACTACGTTTCTGCACAGGTTATTATGAGTAGAATCAGGCTACAAACTTAGATCCATCTATGTTGAGAAACTATGCCCTCTTTTTCTCTCTGCCTAGAAGGTGAGAGACAGAAGTAATGCCATCAAACTTTGAAGACACACTCCCTCTGAAATTCGAAAACATTTTATAATATGTAAGAGTAGCCTAATAGCCTGGATGAATAGTCATTTAAGTTGGTCTAAAGCCTTGAATGAAAGGGCAGACATTACCTGTACTTTTAAAAACTTGGTTGAGATCAGAAGATTTAATTTCAGTTTAGTTTTTCTCCATATTGAATGCTATTAGGTAGTTACATCATTTCATTCTGTTCTTGGTCCCCTGAATCAGCAAGGCAATCAACAGTCAATAGGGTACAAATAGGGACCCATATGCCACTCCTTAATGATGAAATTCTTGAAGAGGATAAAGATCAGCCCTCCCACCCCACCTCACATTCTTCCTCCAAAGCCTTATAGCAATCTCTTTTTATCATCCTCGGGTATTTGCCACTGGGGAGATTGTGAGTCATTAACTACTAAGGCTTTGTGAAAGAGAACCCAATCCAGGCTTCTGTCATTTCAAGTGAAAAGGCCTTGGCTGGCTGGGCAGAGGCACCATTTCTGGTGAGACCTCTTGTCCCAGCCAGCTAGAGAGTGGGCAGTTGGTCAAGGGATGTGAGTCAGTGGAAGGAATTAGGAAAGGGTACTCTTATCAGGGTCACCCTTATTATTGCATCTCCTTTTCTCAGCACAGAGCCATCTGGAACCATTGACCTTGTAAGGCCAAAAGGCCAAAATCATTCTTGAATTCTGTCTCATCTAATAGTAGCCTTCTCAGTGGAGAGCATTCTCTATTTATTCTCTAATTTCCTGGAATTTCTTTGCTATTCAGACCTTCCTGTTACAGCCGATGATTTCACTGTGGTAGCCTGAGTCATGGAAAAAAAGACATGGATTCTGATTCCACCTTGACTTTGCCACTCACCAGCTGGGTAAATTCCGGCAAGCCACTTACCCTTCTGGGTCTCAGCTTTCTCACGAAACAAATGCCCTAGACTACCTCACCAAATTTTATTCATTCACTTGATAAGTGTTTTTGTGTTGTGACAGGAGAGACACATAAATCAATTCTGTTCAATGGCCACTGAATAAAAAACAATCATGATTATGTTAATAGGTGAGAAATATCTAGTCACAAAAACCAAAAAGCAGGGCAAAAAGTATTAAGACCAGTGAGGTTCATTAAGATACTATATTCTAAAATATGTAGGACTGGTTAACAAATTCAAGATATTACTATTATTATTACTGTTTGTCTAATATTCCAGGTGGGAAGTCATTTTTGATTTTTGTACCTTCCAACTCTTTTACATTTAGTCTTCAAATTCTCTTTGAACAGCTTATCTGGTCTTTCACTGCTCATCACTTCATGAGGACAACTATGGCTGTCTTCTACCTCTTTTCCTTCTACATCTGGACATACCATCAAGTTGATGTTTTTGAAAATCACACATACACACACAAAAACAGATACAAAAAGAAAAAAAAAATAAAGTACTATTCCCCTAAAATGTTCTGTATTTGGCAACTCTACTCAAAAACTTTAAGTAGTAGTGCCCAGTTGCTCATCAGTGTGTCATCCACACCTACAACACAGTGCTCAATTCGGACTACAGTAAGTAAAACGGGGCCAACTCCCACTTCTTATCTCAGCTCTCAGGCCATGTACAACTTCTCTCTGCTCTGCTGCAGCCCACTAACCATGCTTTGCTTCCCTGACCTGCCAGTTAAAACCAAGGCCAAGTTCATTGAGTATCATGTCTATGAAACCTAATCGAGCCCACCCTGGTCTGTTTAATACATTTTTTCACAGGACATAGTTCCCTGGGGTAACAACCATAATCTCCATGGATGTTCTCAGGCTTACATACAAAAGAAAAGCATCCACATTAGCTAGCTCCACATTAAACTAGTCAGCAATACCAACACCAACGTCACCAGCACCACCAGCAACACAGAAGACAAGGTAAAAATCACCCTCTAATTGACAAAGACACATAGGGCCATATAGATAATCTCAGGAGATAACAGAAATGAAACAACCTTATTAACCATCTCAGAAATGTAAGGAAAAAATGCTATCAATTTCACCATTATGCTTGGTTTCATTTAAAAAAACTTTAATGAGACACCCACTGTATGCCAAGCATTGTGCCAAGTGCTAGTAACATAAAATAATAGACTCAGGGCTTGCTATGGCAGTCTCTATGGGCCTGATCTTGGGGTTGAAGATAAAATGGAAGAGACTCTGTATTGCTGCCTTCTGCGGCTGCATACATCCTGTTGGGTCCTCTGAGTGCTGATCACTGTGGCCAGTCTGGACTGTGATTAATATTCCAGATGGGTTTGCAGACCCAGACACCTATGCCAGCGGGAAACTGGTGGGTGGGACCCTATGTAAGTATCTTGAGAGTCTAAGAAGGTATCACACAGACAAGGACATCTGGAAAACCTAGTACTGATCACCACACACCAATAACTTTAATGTTTCCCTTTTTCTCATCAAAGGTAACCTACACTGAAATGATTCTACTGTAGTGTCAACATTCAAGGCATAATAAATCCTTTGAGAGTCTGATGAAATCTATGATCTTTTCCCTAAAACTCTGGACATATGCACAAAATTTTTGCCACATTTCTAAGAAATTCATGTATTCCCTGAAGTAAAAATCCAAGATTAAACAAAAATTAAAATTTTTGCTTCAATGTGTAACTGTATTGGTAGATACAACAAGAGTGATTTACAGTGAAGTCACTAGTTCTCCGTATTTTCCTGCCTGTGGTTAGTGAGGAATTTAAAAGTCATAAGTACAGTCTTCTAGTGCCATTTTTGTCAGCACAATGACTCATTGTAAAAATGATATTCCTACATATAACATCTTTCTTTCCTCCAAATAGTTCTATGGAAATTATCTCATAAATTGTTCTAGGTTCCCTAGAAACTGGATTGAGGAATATATTACTGCCTTCCTTTATAAGGAAGAGAAGGGTCAAGTGCAAAACATGGAAGAGTCTGGGAAAATGGCTGAGATATTAGGGAATGATTGAATTCAATCAGAAACCAGAATTATTTCACTCAATAAAGAGTTATTTATTATATGCTTACTATGTGTCAGGCATTGTAGTAGGCATGGGGTCAGCTAACTCTCAGCCTGCTATCTGGTCCCTAAGTCTGTTCCAAGAGGAGAAAGCATATTTAATTTGAAAATTGACTGGAGCAAGTACAGTATCTCTAACTCAGTAAGAATATCCTACATTTTAACAGCATACATGGAGACAGTGTAGTTTAGGTTGACACAAGTTTTGAAAGTAAGCAAAACTGGATTCAGATCCTGATTTCAGCACTTATTGAATAGCCCTAGTTAAATTCCTGAAGCTTTTGATCTTTAGTTTTCTTATTTGTAAAACAGAAATTACTTCTAGAGGCCAGGCCCATGGTGGCTCATGCCTATAATCCCAGCACTTTGGGATGCTGAGACAAGCAGATCATTTGAGGTCAGGAGTTCAAGACCAGCCTGGTCAACATGGTGAAACCCCATCTTTACTAAAAATACAAAAATTAGCTGGGCATGGTGGTAGGTGCCTATAATCCCAGCTACTTGTGAGGCTGAGGCAGGAAAATCACTTGAATCTGGCAGACGGATGTTGCAGTGAGCTGAGATTGTGCCACTGCACTCCAGCCTGGGCAGCAGAGTGAGACTGTGTCTCAAAAAAAGAAATTACTTCTAGAGCAAGAGTTAGCAAACTACAGCTCTGTGAGCCAAGTTCAGCCATATGGGTGTTTTGTGTGTGTGATCCTTGAGCTAAATTTTTTTTTTTTTTTTTGCATTTGTAAAGGGGTAGAAAAACAAACAACAAAAATCAAACAGGAAAAAAAGGAAAGCAAAAAAGAATAAGCAACTGAGACTGTATGTGGCTTCAAGGCCTAAAATACTTACATCTAGCCCTTCAAAGAAAAAGTTTGCCAACTCTAAAAAAGTTGGCAACTTCCATTCTATAATCAGAATGCATGCATTTGAATCCTTATGGCCTCTTACCGTCAGTATGATCTTGAGCAATTATCCAACTTCTGTATCTAATTTTCCTCATATGTCAAGTAGAGATGATAATATTACTTATTTTACATGATGGGAAGCTGCATATGTTAATATGATTAAAATGCCGGGACTGGAGGCTTATATATAGTAAATATTTAAGAAATGTTAGCTATCCTTATTAAGATCATCATTACCATTGTCATCAGTTCTTCAAAGGATACTTGTGGATAAGATAGTGCACATCAAACAAATAGGACAGTGCCTTACTTACAACAGGCACTCAATAACTGTCAGCTATTATTGCTATTATCATCACCATCACCATCACCATTATCATCATTATACTTTTCAAAGCTCTTTCACATACATCATCTCACTAGAAGCTCCCAACCACCCAGTGGTTGCTGTTATGATCTCCCTCTAATACATGAGAAAATGAAGCTTGGAGAAATGAGTTAGATACTGAGCCAGGAAGAGGCGGAATGTGGACTAGTGCCAGAGATTTTGCGTTCTGGGCCAGTGTGTCCTTTTTCCACACCATGCTGTCTCTCCATCAAAATATCTGAGGATCTGTTGCCTGTTAGTTTTCTCCAAACAATATACTTTGCATCCTAGGAGCCTGACAAGGCAGGCAAACATGACTATGTTCCTCCCTGGCATGGCTATGCAGACAGGAAGCTGAGATAATTGGATTCCAGCCATTTGCTATCAGGACTGCATTTGTAACCAGCCAGCTGCTAATGACCAAGCTTAATGGATGAAGCCCTGACCAAACAAACACAACCCCTGTGTAGGAACTTATTGTTTATGCCGAAGAGAAAGAGACACTGCAGCAGCCAACAACCTTCTGATGGTTCCTACCCAGGGCAGAGCTGGTCTCAGAATGTGCCAGGACTCAGCCTGCCACTAGAGAAAAGCAGAGGTATTTGGACTGGAGAAATGTTCAGGTGAGGAGCCAGGACATTTTTGACAGCAGAGCTTGGGTAGTCAGATCAGGACTATTTTATTATTTGGTGTAAGCCAAAGACTATGGCAAGACTCATTTAAGCAAAGTGTGCACAAGGATTGATGTTTAAACAAAGTTAAGATCATAGTGGTACAGCATTAGAGTGAGTTGCTCACTATAAAAAAAAAGCTAACATTTTGAATTTAGTTTATAAAAGGAATCATTATATCTTCATATCACCCTGTTGTTTCTATAGTACTTAAACCGATTTTAGCTCAGATTTTTTTTTTTAAAGTCAGGAGATTCAAATAGACTTTATTGTGGAGCGGTATGTAAATTTGTGTTTCCTGGTATTGTTGCTGCAAAAATAATAAAAATTATGTTTAAGAAGTGTATTTGTCCATTTCACACTGCTAATAAAGGCTTAGTACCCGGGACTGGATAATGTATAAAGGAAAGAGATTTAATTGACCCACAGTTCTGCAGGGCTGGGGAAGCCTCAGGAAACTTACAATCATGGAGGAAGGGGAAATGAACACATCCTTTTTCACATGGTGGCAAGCAGAAGACCCTAGCAAAAGAAGGAAAAGCCCTTATAAAGCCATCAGGTCTCATTAGTACAGACTCACGATCATGAGAAAGGCAGCATGGGGGTAACGAACCCCAGGATTCAATTGCCTCTCACTGGGTCCCTCCCACAACACATGGGGATTATGGGAACTACAATTCAAGATGAGATTTGGGAGGGAACACAGCCAAACCATATCAAGAATCTTCAGCATTGTCCTTGATCTATAGGGCAGAATAAATAAAATAACATTTATAGACAGGGTTTTGCCATGCAAGGATAAGCAAATGACATCAGCTTCCAATGATGGAAGTAAGCTGGCTTAGAAGCAGTCCTGAGACTTGTACTCCAACTGTTGTCCAGGAGACACAGAGCTCTCAGTCTGAGGAAGACGACAAGATGACCTCTCTGCCTAGAAAGACACTCCTATTGGTCCCTACGGTAAAATAAACGTAGTTCTTCCTTCTAGGGCAAAGGCAAACAAGTATAAGGTCTTACAACTCAATATTTGTAGATAAGACCATTTTAAGTTGCCAAGAGTTCTTGCCAGGGTACAGGAAATAGAAGTAATAAGGAAAGCTGGGGTTCTTAGAAACTCAAAGCAGGTCTGGGAGCTATCCAGATGTTTGAAGCACTCGGAGCCAGGGTTCTGGGATCCCATCTCTCTGCTGACCTCTTCTTTTTGTTGGCTACATAAACCCTGTCTTTTTGGCTTTGGGTTTTCCTAACACCTGCTGCCAGGCAGGTGGCTAACCACCAGCCAGTCCCTGGCCTGTCACATCACCATCCATACAACAGCTAAGACAACAGCCACCTGTGCTGCTTGCTAGGCCTCTGACCTACCTCAGCTCTATCCCAGGCTGATAGGCTAAAGTCCTGACTGTACCAAACATATCTGAACTTAAGAATGGAAATGTTGACCTTTTAGCATAGGCTGCCGTGGTCGTTTAAAGTTTTCTACATTCTGGGAAGTGGGGGTTGGGAGAAATGTGTAACACTCCTTTTCTGTTCCAACCTTCACAATACCAATTTCAAGCGTTTGTGGTGAGTAGGAAACAGAATAATGGATGCCTAAGGGCTTTGTACAGTTATGGTTTGCAATACAAATGTAAGTGACAATCTCTACACGTAAAAACATAGGTTAAACTTGGTGTGGTTTTACATGGTCATTCCATCCAGTGAAAAATACAAACAGCCAGAGGTCTCAGGAAAAACTATATTGTTAATTCGGCAAAGTTGACATGAATAGGGGACTGTGGATAAGGCATATTAGACAAATTACACAGTTCTGAAAATCTAAATTTTTGTTTTATCGTAATACCTTAAATTTCATCCTAACATTGTTGTGTGACATTAATCACATTTATCATTTTAAAGTGTGTTGTGGTTGCAAACAAGGGTTCATAAGCTTTATATCCTCTTCTGAAAATTTCACACAAAAAGGTTTGATTTTTTTTTGCCAGAATTTGATCACTACTTTCAGACATGTCTCTATTATCTACACAATGCACACTAAAAGTTCAGTCATTAAACTCTTTAAGGGTTATATCCAAATAAAACAACATTAAGTGACTTTAGTAAGAAATATTAAGTAGGTATGTAAAAGTTGTTAGGATCATAATTATATAATTATTAAGGTCCAATAAAATAACATATATGTGCCAAATATTGGTGATTTGTAATAATTTATAATATTATTCCATGTGTAATTCTAGCCCCACACAGGAATATTCAACACCATTTAATTGTGGGAGATAAAGAGAGAAGGATACCCTTTGTGTACAAAAATTCAACAATCCTCCTGCTATTTGAGTGAATGAATCTATTGCCTTGAAGTTTAATTTTCAGAGAAGCATAGCATACAGATACCCAGATATTTAAATTTTCAACTGATTACTTAGAGCCCATTGAAAGTTTTTGAGTTTCTGTCTTAGATTTTCACATTGTCATATGAATTACTGAAATTGGAAATTTTCATAAAATACACATAGTTTTCAGATGGTAACCTTTAGAGAGCTTTGTTAGTTCAGGATTCCAAGGCATGTCATCAGGTTAATGAAATACAAGACAAATCAAGTTGAAGGAAGAAAAAATTGGAGGTCTAAATTAACAATTATATATTTAACTTAAAGTTTGATTAAAATGATACTAGCTGATATTTATAAATGTAATGCCAGGAATTATGTATACATGATGAACATGACTTACTTCACC
Organism: Saimiri boliviensis; assembly: GCF_048565385.1. NCBI lineage: Eukaryota > Metazoa > Chordata > Mammalia > Primates > Cebidae > Saimiri > Saimiri boliviensis. The sequence continues at coordinate 161,766,943 of NC_133449.1, forward strand.
ATAACTCACTGACAGAGGGTACTGTTATTGTCTCTATGTGTAGATGTGAAAATTGAACCATAGAGAAGTCTGAGGTTGCAAGACTACTTAGTAATGGAAATGAGATTAGAATTCTGGACATGTGACTCTCAGCACCATGGCTCAGTTAGTGGTCAGTGAAATACCTAGTTGTGCTGAATGAATAAGTCATGGCTCCTTTCCCCAAAAGGCACGTAATTTATCTGAAAGCGTGCTATTTCAATTCATGTGCAGTTGCATTTAACAAGCCACAGTGACTTGTATTGTTAAGTGAATTGCAGAAAGTGCTGTTTGTTTAAAAGAAGGGGAGTATCACACTGAGATGGTCAGAGATGACTGTGTGAAGGAAGTGGCCATATATATTGAACTATATTTTCAAAGAGTCTTCAACATATACATATTATGAAGATTAGCTACAGGAGGGAAGGGAAGGCTGAGTTTCCTTACTTGGTAAATTAAGGTAGTAATGTGCCCTGTGAACATCCCAAGGTGTCGCAAGACTCAAATGAAACACTAACTTAAGTGTGCTTTTTAGACTTATAGTGTGGCATAACCATGTTGTGCAATAATTATGCTCCCCTGCTTATCCTCCTCTAAAAGCACTTTAAGAATATTGGCAGGCTCATTTAGGCTGAGATCATGTGTCTACTAATCTCTACGTTTTCTTTCTTTTTTGTTTCCCAACTTCTGCTTGGCTCTTCCTCACCTGTGGCTGTTTTCTGTTTCAACTAAAAGTGGCTGTTCCCCTGTCTCCAGCTTCCTCCTGCTCTTCTGCAATAGACCAGTTCCTGTCTAACTCTGAAAGTGCTCTGTAAGTCTGTCACTGTCTAAGGAGTCTGTGTCTGCCTATTATTTCTTTCTACAAAATATCCTTAAGTGTCTGTTTATAATTCTGTCCTCACAGGACAAAGCTGAGGGTGCACATTGTTGGTACAGACCTGCCAAGCCCAGATTAATATGGTTTTGGCTGCTTATTTAATTTCCTATTTTTAAATTTTTTAATGATGTGTCCAGCTTTTTCCCTGTTTTGGGAGCACAGCCTTCACAAGCACTATGATGGAGCTGAAGTCACCCAGTATAAATGTGATTCTTAGAAGGTCTCTCATCTGGATTACCCCCTAGTGCTCCAATTCGTTATCTTCTTGGCTGTAAGTGGTGGACTCCTTCATACTCCTTAAACAATTGATTGTGACTAAATAAGGTACTTCTTTAAAAAAGTTTTTTAAAGAGACTACTTTTTAGAATAGTTTTGGGTTCGCAGCATAATTGAGGGGAAGGTACAGAGATTTCCTGTATGCCTCCTTACCCCACATAGGCACAGCCTCCCCAATTATCAATATCCTCCCCCAGAGGGGTAAATTTGTTACAACTGATGAAGCTATACTGACACATCATTATCACCCCGAGTCCATAGTTTACATTAGAGTTCATTCTTAGTATTGTACGTTCCGTGGGCTTGGACAAGCACATAATGACATGTATGTACCACTGTGGTATTTTACAGAATAATTTCATTGCCCTAAAAAGCCTCTGTGCTCTGCCTGTTTATCTCTTCCTCCACCTCCCCAACCCCAACACCTGGCAACCATTGATCTGTTTATTTTCTCAATAGTTTTACCTTTTCCAGAATGTCAGATTATCAAAATGATACAGTGCATAGACTTTTCAAATTGGCTTCCTTCACTTAGTGTATGCATTTAAGATTCCTTCATGTCTGTTCATGGTTTGATAGCTCATTTTGTTTTCGTGCTGTATAATATTCCATTGTCGGAAGCACAGCAATTTATCCATTCACCTACTGAAAAATTTTTTGGTTGCTTTCCAGTTTACCAATTATGAATAAAGCTCCTATAAACATGTGTGCAGGTTTTTGTACTGACATTTTCGACTCCTTGGTGTAAATACCAAGGAGCTCAATTGCTGGATTGTATGATAACGGTATGTTTAGTTTTGTAAAAAAAAACCTGACAAACTGTCTTCCAAAGTGGATAAACCATTTTGCATTCTAACCAATCATGTATGCATTACTGTTGCTCCTTGTTTTTGCTAGTATTTGATGCTATCAGTATGATGAATTTTGACTATTCTTGCAGGTGTGTATTGATATCTCGTCTCCATCTGCAATTCCCTGAAGATATCTGTGCAGCATCTTTTCATATGCTTATTTGCCATCGATATATCTTCTTTGGTGAGGTGTCTGTTAAGGTCTTTGGCCCATTTTTAGAATTAGTCTGTTCATTTTGTCATTATTGAATTTTAAGAGTTCTTTGGACATTTTGGATAATAGTCCTTTATCAGGCATGTCTTTTGCAAATATTTTCTTCCAGCGTATGTCTTCCTTTATCATTCTCTTAACCATGTTTTTCAAAGAGCAAAGTTTTTAATTTTAATAAAGTCCGCCTTATCAATTATTTCTTTCATGAATTGTACATTTGGTGTTATATCTAAAAAGTTGTCACCAAACCAACAGCCATCTAGATATTTTCCTATGCTATCTTGTAGAATTTTTACAGTTTTTATTTTATATTTAAGTGTATGATGCCTTTTGAGTTAATTTTTCTGCAGGCTATAAGGTCTGTGTCTCTGTGTCTAGATTTTTTTTTTTTTTTTTTTTTTTTTTTGCATGTCAACGTCCAGTTGTTCTACCATCATTTGTTGACAAGGCTATCTTTTCTCCCTTTTATTGCCTGTGCTTCTTCGTTAAAGATAAGACTATATTTACCTTGGTCTACTTCTGGGCTCTCTACACTGTTTTACTGATCTCTTTGTCTGTTCTTTGGCCAAACTACACTGCCTCATTTACTGGAGTTTTATATTAAGTCTTGAAGTTGGGTAGTATCAGCCCTCTGACTTTATTTTCCTCCTTCAGTATTGTGTTAGCTGTTCTGTGTCTTTGTCTTTTCATACAAACTTCAGAATTAGTTTTTCTGTGTCCACAAAAAACAAACAAACAAAAAAATCTCACTGGGAGTTTGACTGGAAATGCATTAAATCTATAAATCAGTTTGGGTAAAACTGAAATCTTGACCACATTCAGCCTTTCTATCCATGAGCATGGACTATATCTACATTTATGTTCTTATTTGATATTTTTCATCAGAATTTTGTAGTTTTCTTCATATAAATCTTATACATATTTGGTTAGATTTACAACAAAATATTTCTTTTTATTCTAATGTGAATAGTAATGTATTTTTAATTTCAAATTCTGCTTTTTCTTGCTAGTACATAAAAAATTGATTGACTTGTATATTGACCTTGTATCCTGCAAACTTGCTATAATTGCTTATTAGTTTTAGGATTTTTTTGTGGAATCTTTTGTATATTCTACTTGGATAAGAATAATTGTATCTTCTACAAAGAAATTTTTATTTTTTTCTTCACAATTTATATCCTTTTTTTTTTTTGAGATGGAGTTTCGCTCTTGTTACCCAGGCTGGAGTGCAATGGCGCGATCTCGGCTCACCGCAACCTCCGCCTCCTGGGTTCAGGCAATTCTCCTGCCTCAGACTCCTGAGTAGCTGAGATTACAGGCATGCGCCACCACGCCCAGCTAATTTTTTGTATTTTTAGTAGAGATGGGGTTTCACCATGTTGACCAGGATGGTCTCGATCTCTCGACCTCGTGATCCACCCGCCTCGGCCTCCCAAAGTGCTGGGATTACAGGCTTGAGCCACCGCGCCCGGCCCCACAATTTATATACTTTTAATTTACTTTTCTTTTTAAAAATTTTTATTTGTTGTTTCAGGGTATGTGTGCAGGATGTGCAGGTTTGTTACATAGGTAAACGTGTGCCATGGTGGTTTGCCCCACCTATCAACCCATCACCTAGGTATTAAGGTGCATGCATTAGCTACTTACCTTGATGCTCTTCCTCTTCTGGTCCACCCTCACTGACAGGCCCCAGTGTGTGTTATTCCCTTCCCTGTGCTCATGTGTTCTCATTGTTCAGTTCCCACTTATAAGTGAGAACATGTGGTGTTTGGTTTTCTGTTCCTTGTCTTGCCTCATTACGTTAGCTAGGACTTCCAGTACAATCTTGAAAAGCATTGGTGACAGAGGACATCCTTGCCTTATTCCTGATCTTAGGGGAAATCTTTTTCTCACCATTAAGCATGGTTTTGGCTGTGGGTTTTGTGTCAATTTTCCATATCAAATTAGTAAAGTTCTCCTCTAGTCTTAGTTTACTGAGAGCTTTTTGCATAATGAATTGATGTTACATTTTGTCAATGCTTTTTATGCATTTATTGATATGATTGTGTGATTTTTCCTTTTTAGCCTATTGATATGATGGATTACATTAGTTGATTTTCAAAAGTTGTATTTGCCCTGCATACCTGAGATAAATCCCACTTAGTTGGGTAGACAATTCTGTGTATACATTGCTAGACTTGATTTGCTAATATTTTGTTGATGATTTTTGCATCTATGTCCACAAGTGTTATTGATTTATAGGGTTTTTTGTTTTTTGCAATGTTTTTGGTTTTAGTACAGGACAGTGCTAAACTCAAAAATGAGGCAGAAATTATTCTCTCTGCTTGTATCTTATGAAACAATTCTCTATTTATGTTAGAGAATTGGTATAATTTCTTCTTTCTGTGTTTGGTAGAATTCACCCATGAACCCATCTTAGCCTAGTGCTTTCTGATTTGAAAGGTTATTAATTTGTATTCAATTTCTTTTATATATACCTATTCATATTGTCTATTTCTTCTTGTGTGAGTTTTGGTAGAATGTGTCTTTCAAAGAGTTGGTCAGTTTCATCAAGTTAATCAAATTTGTGGGCATAGAGTATTTTGTAGTACTTGATTATTTTTGATTATCCCTTTAATGTCCATGGTGTCTATAGTGATGTCACTTCTTTCATTTTTTATATTAGTAATTTTTGTTCTTTTTCTTTCTCTCGCTTTGTTTTTGTTCAGACTGACTAGAGATTATCAATTTTACTGATGTTTTCAAAGAACCAGCTTTTGGTTTTATTGACTTTCTCTATGGATTTCTTATTTTCAGTTTCACTGAATTCTCCCCTAATTTGTATGATTTCATACTACTTACTTTGGATTTATTTTCCTCTTCTTAAATCATAAAGTATTTTATGAGTTAAATACATTATAACTTATTCTGAGATTTCTTTTTCAATCCATATGTTATTTAGAAGTGTGTTATTGAATCTCCAAGGAATTCAGGATTTTCCACCTATCTGTCTGTTATTGATTTCTACTTTAATTCCACAGTTGTCTGAGAGCATTGTGTAATTTCTATTCTTTTACATTTGTTAAGGTATGTTTTATGTAGAATGTGAAATATCTTGGTGAATGTTCCATATGAACTTGAGAAGAATGTCTATTCTGCTTTTGCTGGGTAAGGTAGTCTATTGATATAAATTTTATTGACTCATAGTGCTGTTGAGTCCAGTTATGCCCCTTAACTAATTTTCTGCCTTCTGGATCTGTTTGTTTATGATAGAGAAATGTTGAGGTCTGCAGTTATTATCGTGAATTTAGCTATTTCTCCTTGCACTTCTTAGTTTTTGCCTCGTGTATTTTGATATTCTGTTCTTAGGTGTATGCAATATTAAGGATTATTGTATCTTCTTGGAGAACTGACCCCTTTATTATTATGTAATGTTGCTCTTTACCCCTGATAACTTTTCTGCTCTGAAGTGTGTTCTGTTTAAAATTAATATAACTGGTCTCATTTTATTTTGATTAATATTAGCTTGGTATTGGTATATCTTTCTCCATCCACTTATTCTTAATCTATATGTGTCTTTATACTTAGAGTGGGTTTCTTATACCCAACATATAGTTTTAATGGGTGTATTTACACCATTGTCATTCAGACTGATTATTAATACAGCTAAATTAATTATTTGTCTTTGATTTGTTGCCCTTGCTCTTTGTTCTTATTTTTGTCTTCTCTTTTTCTACCTTTTTTGTTTTAAATAAGCATTTTATATTATTCCATTTTCTATCTTTTCTATCATGTCAGTTTAACTTCTGATTTTACGTTTTTTAGTGGTTGCCCTAGAGTTTGCAAAACACATTTAATAACTAATTCAAGTTCACTTTCAAATAACACTGTACAACTTTTTGGTAGATTAAATACCTTAAATGACAAAATAGTCATAATTCCCCTTCTCATCCCTTATTTTATTGCTGTCATTTATTTCATTTATACATAAACATATGTACAGATAGTCACCAGCTTATGATGGTCCAACTTAACAATTTTTCAACTTTATGATGGACTGATCAGGATGTAACCACATTAAGGAGCATAAAAGCATACATAATGAATACATTATTATTTTGAACAACATGTTATCTATTTGATCAATTAAGAATAAAAAAATAAAATCCATTATTTTACTTCACTTATTCCTTCTCTGATACTCTTCCTTTTTTATGTAAAACTGAGAATATGGCTTGTTTATTTTCATTCTATCTAAATAATGTCTGTCAACATTTTTTTTGTAAGGCAGGTATACTGGCAACAAACTCCCTCAATATCCCTTTGTCCCGGAAAGTTCTAACTTCTCCTTTACTTTTGAAGGATAATTTCACAGGGTTGGAATTCCAGGTTGCCTTTTTTTTTTTTTTACTCTCAACACTTTAAACATTACACTCTACTCTTTTCTTTCTTGCATGGTTTCTGAGAAGTTGGATGCAATTTTTATCTTTTCTCCTCTGTAAGTATTTTTCCACTCTGGCCTTTTGTCAGAATTTTTTATCTTTGATTTTCTTTAGTTGGAATATGAAATGCCTAGTCATAATTTTGTTGGCATTTATCCTGCTTGGTATTCTCTGAGCTTCCTGGATCTGTAGTTTGGCATCTGACATTCATTTGAAGGGAAATTCTCCATGATCATTTATTCTCCATGAAATAGTTCTTCTGTTTCTTTCTCTTTTTTTTTCTTTTACTGGTACACTTGTTTTTAGTTGTCACACAGTTCTTGGGTACTCTGTTCTGTATTTTTTTCCTGTCTTTTTTTTTCTTTTCAGTTTTGTAGGCTTCTATTAAGACATCCTAAAGCTAAGAGATTCTTTTCTCAACCATGTCTAGTCTACTAATAAGTCCATCAAATGCAGTCTTCATTTTTATGGCAGTGCTTTTAATCTTTAGCATTTCTAGTTGGTTCTTTCTCAGAATTTCCGTCTTATTGTTTACATTACTCATCTGTTCTTGCATGCCATCTACGTTTTCCATTAGACCCTTAGTATATTAATCACAGTTGTTTTAAGTTCCCAGTCTGATAATTCCAACATCCCTCCCATATCTGATTCTGGTTCTGATGTTTAAGTTGGCCTTTCCAACTGTGTTTTCTTGCCATTTAGTACAGCTTGTAAGGTTTTCTTGATAGCTAGACATAATCTCTTTGGTAAAAGACACTTTAGTAAACAGGCATACTATTTACTGACATGGTGTAAAGGTATGGGGGCAGGGAAATGGTCTATAGTCCTATGATTAGTTCTGTGTCTTCTAGAAAGCCTGTGCTTCCGGGCGGTGAACTTCAAACATGCTTCTTAGTTTGTCACCCCTTTGGTATATGTGATGGCTTTCGGGGGCTGGAGTTGGATATTTCCCTTCCCCCAAGGTCAGCTGGGCTCAGATAAAATTCTAATAGGTTAGGCTTTGCTAAATCATTTCTCCTGAAGGCAGACCTCATTAAGAACAGAATGCCCTGGACTATTTCAAAATAATTATTTCCCACCTCCTCCCTGTCAGAAGCATGAAAGGATTCTTCTCTGATATTTACTTTGAAATATGGCTGAGTTTCTGAAGGTGAAACTTGCAAAAGTGAGAGGTCCCCTATTATTGGCACCCCCCCCCCCCCCAGAGTTTTGTCTCTCACATACTTGTCCACCCAGAGCCTCTAACAGTCTATCAGTGAGTCAAGCCAACTCCACGCCCATGCCTGGAATGTCCTCACTGCTCCTGCCTTCAGTGCATCAGCAGGTCCTGTCAGCTCTACCTTGAAGCTATATCCTGAATCCAACTACTTCTCAATGCCTTCGCTGCTACCATCATACAGGACTTCTAAGCTCCAGAAACATGAGATAATAAACTTGTGTTACTTGAAGTCACTAAGTTTGTGTAATTTGTTATGGCAGCAACAGGAAGCTAGTACGCCTCCTAATTTACCTCTGCTCTTTCACTCCAGCCTCACTCCAGTCCATTCTACACACCACAGCCAGAATGCTTCTTAGAAACATGAAGTCTTTGTGAACCTACTCTGCTTGTGACCTTGGCTGGCATCCTATTGCTCTTAGGATGAAAACAATGGTCCTGAGTGTGGTGGGTCCCTGCTGACTGTGCCTCCTCATCTTAGGCTGATACTGACTTTGTTCCCCTCTCACTGCATGGGCCTGTCCCCAAAACTGTGGGCCTTTGTTCCTGCCGGTCTTTTTGCCTGTATTCTCCTCCCCTGGCTTGGTGAGTCCCTACCCAATTTTCAGTTCTCATCTCCTATTGCTTCCTCAGTCACAGAACCTTGACCCACTAACCGAGATCTCATCTTCCTCTGACATGCCCTGACAGCATCACCAAATACCTCTCACTCCTGACACTACTTGTAGCTATAATAGTATGGCTGGCTGTGGGTCTCTCATACTACACTGCTCACTCCATGAGGACAGGGACTGTGTCTCCACTCTGATATCTCCAAGTCATGGTACTGTGCCTGGACTGTTGTAGGCACTCAAAAAAAAATATTTTAAGTAAATAAGTGGCTAAATAAATAAATGCCTAGGATTTGTGTTGATGGAAAAACACCCATTGTACAAAGTCTTTGTTTCTAGCTAATAGAGCTCTGGCTTTTGTGAAACTCTGCCTTAGTGTTGAATCTCTTTAAACCGAGGCACTTTATATTTTAATAATTAAAACATCTTGCAAACCTCCCCGCTCACCCAGTGTGTGTGAATCCTGCCTTGCAGGAGAAGGCTGGGGTGGCATATAATAAAGTCTAATCATTTCCTGATAATGCCAAACTGGGCAGGCAGAGGGAGCTATTATTACCCTACTAATTAGCACATCCAGGCTGCTCTAAGTGCGATGCTAATTGCTCAGTGAATGAATTGTAGACTCAGGTAATTACCAAATCTAATGTGGCTCCCATCATGTTTGAGTAAATTAATGCAAATGGGGGAAGCAACCCAGCTTGAAGGGAGTTGCCTTTTGCATTACTGTTGCTTGGGAAACAGCAGTGTTTTTTTTATTCGATGTGAAACTGCCCAGGTATAACCACTATCTAGAGTTGTCTTTCCACCATAGCAGCTGTGGAAGGCAAGTAAGATCTCACATCAAATGGAACTGGGAGACTTTTGCCACTCTAACAGATGATTGCCTCTTTCTGAAGCTGTTTCTTCATCTGTAAAGCCATTTGCAGATAATGCCAGGCTAGGCAGGCAGACAGGGGCTCTTATTATACTACTAATCCCCAAATGCAGACTGCTCTAAATGGCCTTAATTGATCACAGGGTTAAAGTTTCTTTAGCTCTGTGATCAATTAACAAGTGAACAGACGTTTGTTCAGTTACCAAGGAAAGGATTTCTGCACTGAATTGGGAATTTTGTACTGAGTTCCAGTTCTACCTCAATCGTCAGATAACAGCAATACTAACAGACACTTACTGAGCAATACCAATGGACATTACTTTTTCTTTGGCACTATTCTAATAAACATTATATGTACATTATCTCATTTAATGTCTACAATGAGCCAGAACATTTGTGGTAATTCACAAAATTAGTAAATGGCAGAGCCAGGATTTGAACCAAGGCATTCTGCCTCAAGAACCTGTATTCTTAAGTATTTCGCATTTATTTCTTTCTTTGACCCTAGGAAAGTCACATTTTCTGAATCTTGTTTTACTTACCAGTGAAGATTTCTCCATCCATTGTGTGCCAGCCCTTCTGTTAAGGCATTTGTAGATGTTCATTGTCACAGCAAAAGTGTCAAGGAGGTGGGAGTTACTTATTTGACCATGCCACGTAACTAGTAGATGGTAATTTGGGATTTGAATGCTATTCAGTTTGCCTGCAGTACCCTGTGCTGTCTTTTCTCTCAATATTTCCCAAATTGAGGGTGTTTAGATCCCCATGAATGTGCCTACAGACTGCTGGAGGTTTGTACATTCCAGTTAGAGTGCATGAAGTTAGCCAGCAACAGCAGAATGGACATGAATGCAACTGTGAGCTCTGAATGCACAAGGCAATGTAAATTTAGAAGGTGGCCAACCAAATGATCCCAAATCTGCTCCTATTATTTATTTATTTATTACCAAAGTGAAAATACCAACTTAAAAATATATGCTTGACTCACGGAGACTTGGAATACTCAACCCCAGGGAATGTCTCTATGAGCCAGACTCCAATTGGGATGTACTATCCTCTGCTAGACTCCTGCCAACGAAAGCTTGGACTATTTCCTCCTTTCTGTGTCTATCAGCCACCATACCATGGTAAGAAGAACCACTCAAATGTACAGTTGAGCCTTGAACAACAGGGATTTGAACCGTGTGGGTCCACTTAAACATGGATTTTCTTCTGCCTCTGCCACCCCGAGACAGGAAGACCAACCCCTCCCCCTCCCCCTCCTCCTCCTCCTCCTCCTCCTCCTCCTCCTCCTCCTCCTCCTCCTTCTCCTCCTCCTCCTCCTTTTTCTCCTCCTCCTCAGTCTCCTCAACGTGAAGATGTTGAGGATGAAGACTGTTATGATGGTCCACTTCCACTTAATAAATAGTAAATATATGCTCTCTTCTTTATGATTTTCCTAATAAAATTTTCTTTTCTTTAGCTTACTTTATTATAAGTACTAAACATGCATTAATTTACTATGTTATCAGTAAGGCTTTCAGTCAATAGTAAACTACCGGTATTTAAGTTTTAGGGGAGCTAAAATTTATATGCAGATTTTCAGCTGCACAGGGGGATAAGTAACCCTAACCCCGACATTGTTCAAGGGTAAACTGTAACTGGAAAACGTGCCCATCTTCTTACTCTCGTATCCACAAGAGAGTTGTTGCCTTTCAACTGCCCTCTGGATAAAGGGAAACTCCACTTGGAATATCCGCTCCATTCCCACACTTCTTTTCTAGTCATTCCTGACAAGTGACTCATTAGCACATGAGAAACAGATGCTTATGAGGAGAAATGTGTGAAAAGCAGGCTGCGGTAGGGGTTGCATTCCACAGCAGTTCATCTTCTTAAGCGGTCAGAATGTCTGGTTGCCTTCTCAACAACGATACCTTTTTTCATGTGAACTGGGTGTAGGAGAAGGTGCCACTGCTCACCAGTGAAAGTGATCTATTAGCCATAGAACAGGGCAAAGGTTTAGGAGTGTGTTTTGAGGTTAAGGGCATGGGCACCATGCACATTGTAATCTTAGAGAAACTGCATAACTTCTCTGAGCCTCAGTTTTCTAATCTGTAAGATCAGTCTAAGTAGAGCACCTGTCACTTAGTGGGTGTAAAAAGTAAATTGTATAAATGGAATAATGTATGTAATTACCAGAAATGGTACTTGGCACACATCCTAATGTCTTAATAAATTGAGCTGTGTATAATTTCTTAGTATTGTCATTGAGGTTTCTCTTGCATAAACATCTACTTCATGGATATCCCTGCACCTAAGATTCTGAAGCGCAGCCCCATTTCCTAAGGCTGTTTGGTCCTGAGCCCTTTTTTTGAAAGCTCACACATAAGTCATTAAGCAATGCTGCTCAGGGGCAAGAGCCGTGGGGAAGGGGTGTGTGGTCTTGGTCCCAGCCAGGCCTGCACTCACCCACCATGATGCTCAGGAGACTCACTCAGCTGCTGTAAGTCCCACTTCTCTCTTCTGCATAATACTAGTCTTATCACCTGCCTTGCCTGGTCTGCAGAGTTACTGTGATTATAAAAGGAGTCTGTGGATAACGAAATCAACTGGTGTTGCTTTAGTACGCATATTTGCCAAAAGAGGATTTGTGATTCTAAAAAGGGAGAAAGGAAAGGCAAAATCCGGAAGGCTTCCATATCTTGAGGCCAGTTGTTTCATCCATAAAGGAAATAAAAGAGAAAACTATTTCTTTTTTTTTTTTTTCTTTTTTTTTTTTTGAGATGAAGTTTCGCTCTTGTTACCCAGACTGGAGTGCAATGGCGCGATCTCAACTCACTGCAACCTCCGCCTCCTGGGTTCAGGCAATTCTCCTGCCTCAGCCTCCCGAGTAGCTGGGATTACAGGCACATACCACCATGCCCAGCTAATTTTTTGTATTTTTAGTAGAGACGGGGTTTCACCATGTTGACCAGGATAGTCTCGATCTCTTGACCTCGTGATCCACCCGCCTCGGCTTCCCAAAGTGCTGGGATTACAGGCTTGAGCCACCGCGCCCGGCCGAGAAAACTATTTCTAAGCCATTAAGGCTTCATGTACATCATCATCATCATTATCAGTATCATAATCATCATCATCATTACATACGCTTAACTAAATGCAGAAGAGCAAAGGGAGGCATAGAGAGATTAAATAAGGTGCCAAACGTCACAAAGCTGGTAAGTAGTACTTTTTAATCTCAATAAAATAGGAAAATTAAGATTAAAAAGTAAAATCATTTTAGCATCAAGTATATTGAGCTTCTACTGTGTGGCAGACCCTGTGTTAATAGTTTTCTTACATTATGTTATTTAAACCACAGAGCAAAGCTATGTAGCAGGTATCATTACCCTCAGCTATAAAGGTGTAGAAAGTGAGACATAGAGAAATTAAATAAGTTGTCAAATGTCACAGAGCTGGCAAGTGGGAGAGCCTGAGATGGGAACTAAGTTTGCTGGACTCAAGTGAGGGTCTTGGTCACTATGCCGCATCAGGCAGCCCTCCAGCTGATGAGACAAGACAAGGGAAATAAACACGCATGACAGAGTCTGAGAAAAGTCGTGAAGGCTCACCCTTTTGCAGAATTAAGTACAACAAAAAATGGCTACCGGGAGTTACATTTCTGTATCCAGAGTCTGACCATTCCTCACCACTTTTACAGTTACCTCCTGGACCAAGGCACTGTCTTTTCTCACCTGGATTATTGCTGTAAACTCCTAATTAGTCTCGCTGTCTACACCCTACTTCCATCCCACATACTCACAATAGAGTATCTAGAGGAGCCTGCTGAGAGGTCCATTCAGACCATGTCGATGGTCTGCTTAGACCCCTCACATGTAGTAAAAGCCATAGCCTTATAGGGATTTTCAAGCACACCCACGCCCCCTTGGCCCTGACTACTTTACTGACCTCAACTCCTTTCATTCCTCCTCTTAATTTTTCTGCCTCAACCTGCTGCAACCTTGCTGTTCTTCAGATATGCCAGGCAGGATCGAGCCTTAGGACCTTTACATCTGCTGTTCCCTCTACCCAGAATGTTATTTTCCCAGATATGCACATGCCTCTATTTCTCGCTGTATCTCACAGGGCTCGGTTAGGAGACAGAAACAGTCTAGTTATTTAAATACCATTTTTAATGTAAGACGTTGTTAACTAGACATATAGTCATTAACTCCTGAAAGAATACTCTAAAGTATTATGGAGTTAGCAAATGCAGGAAGCAACTACTAGCTCTAGGACTGAGGAAATAGATAAAATAATCACAAAAACTCAGACACTTAGAGACCCCCGCTGAGCAGAAACTTAGACCTTTGGTAGAAGGAGGCACTGTCCCAATGAACCTGATGTCTCTGAGGGGCTGCTGCAAGGCTGGTCCTGCAAGAATTAGAAAGACTAATGCAGACTCAGTCGCTGCTCCAGGAAGGCACTGCATCTGCTGCGGTAAAGAGGCATTCCAGGAATTATGCTTATAGGAAACACAAGCAGACAGAAAGCTCACAAAAGTGAGCCCTTTGCTTCCTCTAGCATCCCCTCCCTGGTGACACTCCACGTTCATGGAGCCTGACAAGAAGCCAGCCAACAAAGTAGACATTTGGTTTGCAGAATGGCAAAGCCCAGTGTGCAAGGCCTGGTTTGGAGGCTGAGCATCTGCAACTCACTAGCTGGGACTCTAGCTTCCCTAAGTTTTGCACATCTCACCGGGACCCTCCTGGCTACCCTAGTTAATGGTGGCTGATCTGGCCCTTTCTATCTCCTTTCTTACTTTATTCTTCTTAACACTGACCTAACTGGATAGCAGTAGCAGATGCTTTGGTTCTGTATATCATACCCGCTTGGCTCAGCTCTCTCTCTCTCTCTCTTTTTTTTTTTTTTTTTGAGACAGAGTTTTGCTCTTGTTACCCAGGCTGGAGTGCAATGGCGCGATCTCAGCTCACCGCAACCTCCGCCTCCTGGGTTCAGGCAATTCTCCTGTCTCAGCCTCCTGAGTAGCTGGGATTACAGGCACGCACCACCATGTCCAGCTAATTTTTTGTATTTTTAGTAGAGACGGGGTTTCACCATGTTGACCAGGATGGTCTTGATCTCTTGACCTCGTGATCCACCTGCCTCAGCCTCCCAAAGTGCTGGGATTACAGGCTTGAGCCACCGCGCCCGGCCTGGCTCAGCTCTCTTAACAGCAGCTGTGGTGGACGGTTCTGTGAGAGCTCGGGCTCACGGCCTTCAGGGAAGCCCTGTTCCTCAATTAACACCTGTTTCTAGCCAGCTAAAGGGACTAGTTATTTCTAGATTAGGGTTTCTCAATCCTGGCAGTGTTGACATTTTGGGCCAGATAATTCTTTGTTGTGGGAGGCTATGCTATGTATTGTACAACATTGATTAGCATCCCTGGTCCCTACCTACTAGATGCCAGCAGCACCACCTCTTTAGTGATAATCAAAAATGCTTCCACAATGCCCCTTGTGGGACAAAATGCTCCCTGCTGAGAACCACTTTTCTAGATTTATACCTAGTCCATGAGTTGTGTGAGAACCAGTTGAGCATGTGGGTATTGGCATGAGCTACAGTGAGTTTGATTGGACGCATCTTCATGTATGACCTATATTCCCCTGGGCATCACTAAACTTGACTATGTGTCATTTTGCTCACCTGCAAAATGAAAATGATACTATCTCATAGGGCTATTATGGGGATTAAATAATGTATGTAGAGGGCTTAGTACAAACCAATTGGTCAATCTGATTCAATAGTAAATCATTGTAACTCAAAGCAAAGCATCAATGTAAGTCATGAGAAACCATCACCAAGTTGTTTTGTTAATATATAATGCCAAATAGCTGATGGCATTTGTTGTTTGTCTCACTGAAAGTGCTTGACACTGGCCTTAGAGAAATGAGTGGTGGTCATGCTTCTAAAATCTGTAGAAATTTCATAGGAATGACTGCCAGATGCTGGAATCTGGGTAACTGATGATGAGACTCGCCTGCAATTGAGATGCATTTAAAGGCAATTAAGATATTGAGTGCAACTGTATGACACTGCAGAAAAATAATAAACACTTGACAAGTGGTAAATTTCACTGTGATGCTTAGAGTCAACTTGCTGTTTGATTCATCTAATTGATTTACTGTTCCAAATGGCACCAAAAGGAATCAAAGTAACAAATACAGTTACATTGTATTTCAGGCACTGAGTGGTTTATTCATCTCAGTCAGCACTCAGAACCCAAAACTATCCCTGGTGGATGGAATGTGGCATATTCAGGCACAGCTTGAAGTGGTACATAGGGTTCTTTCTGATGAATGACACAAGAACCCCAGACTTTGTTGGCAGTAAGAAATCTGGGTTCTACTCCCAGCTCTGCCACTTACTTCCTATGCACCCCAAGACCTGTTGTTTCCTCTAGGACTCAGTTTCTCCACATGTAATATAAGCAATCTTGGGGGAGTTCGTTAGGTCTTCTATCTCTATGAAGTATCAACCCACCCCCATCCCACTTCACATACCCTCAGAAATATGCAAAGAGAGGAAGACAAGAGTAAAAGGAGTGCTGTTGACTTTGGTGCAGTTGAAGCATGCCTGTTTAATTCTCATGCCTTCTTTCCTTCCTTTCTAGGTACACAGTTCTGCACAGTGGACATCATCAGGAACTCGAGAAACTGCCCATACATAATGACCCAGAATCCCTGGAATCATGCTTCTGATTGAGGACATGGCTCACAACTTAGCCATTCATTCCCATTCATGTTTGCATGAACAGGTCACCCTGGCATCCCTCCTGATCCTCATCACCACCAGTGAGGCACAAGGCAGTAGGGGCTGAGGGCCCATGGCAGGTACACAGAGGATGGTGTTGGGTGGGACCTAAGGCCAGAGCAGCAAGGATTTCATCAAGGTTCTCAAAGTTGTGAAGGAACTTCAGGCATCTTCAGATTCAGCCACCCACCCAAAGCGGGACTAGCATCTTCTATTGCATCCCTGAAAGTTGGTCAAGCTCTGCTTATACACCTCCAGGGACAGGAGCTCACTGCCTCCTAATTCAGGCCCTTTTAGTTTGGAGAAGCTTTAATTATAAAGAATCTCTTTTCTTTCTTGGAACACAAACCTTTTGCTACTCCAGCTTCCATGTGGGGCCACGCAGTTAGCCCCCACTTTCCCCTGAGAGCCCCTAAATACTGGAAGAGAGTAATCTGTCACCATGCCTTTCAGTCTTTTCTATAAACTGAACATCTCCAGTTTCTTTTCCATTGTGGCCATCTTCTTCTGGACATGCTTTGGTGGATGAATTAATGATGGCTTTTCTAATAAAGTTAGGTTGATATCAATGCCAAGATGTCTATCTAGAAGCATTGACATAGTAACAAGTGAAGTGTCAAGATTTTTAGCCTATAGCCATGAATATTTTCCTTTTTTTCTCCCCTTGGGAATAGATTTGGGAGAGTCTACTGAGGTTTTAGCATCACAGCCATTACTAAGAGGCATCTTTGTAGGTTGTCCTATATGTGTGTGTTCATGCACACATGTGTGTTTAAAGTTGACATTTTCTTATTGGCATATTGGTGTTGAGGTCATTAGGAATTCACTTTATTTCTATGGCAATGGGAAAAGGATTTTACTTCTTTCCTGAGAATGTTGATTGAGAATGACCTTATAACCCAGAGTCTGGGAGGGAAACTGACTGTTGTTCACCCTTTATCAACATCTCACCCTTTTGAAATACCTATGGAGATGCTTCTTTTCCTCAGTCAGAGCGATCACCATCTTACTTCATCTTGGGTTAAATGATATACTCAGCGTGAGAGTCTGATGGCAAATTTTTAAAGCTGTCTTTCTTTTGGCTGCTGAGCTGATTTTTAAAAACCCTATTGAAAGCATTTACTACTGGTCCTCCTTTAGCGAGACAAAGGGAACAGGGCATGTGGGTGATGTTGGGGTTCATATGTAACATGCTTCTGATTGAGGACGTGCCAGGAATTTAACAGCAAGATAAATATGTGCCAGGAGTTTATACCTCACAAGTTCTCTTTGGCCTCCTACTTGGTCTATTGATCCTTCTTCTTCTTAACTGATGTCAGATGCCACGATGGCCTCCTTAACCCTCATTTCTTCCATGAAGGTAGAACCCATTAGCCAGCCCTCTCTCTTCTTTCTGTGCCCAGATATGGTGAGAAGGGATGGTCAGACACCACAGAGGACTAGGGTGATCATCCTTCTGGTTTTAGCATTCAAGTCCCTTATCCCAGGAAACTCCATGGTGGTGGGCAAACTAAAGAATGTTGGTCACCACACTGGTGGGACCTCCCTGTGTTGAGGATTAATACCCCTCCCTCCTCAGAGTAGATTCTCTTTCTTCTCTTTTTCATGGAAAAGGCAAAGATTAGTGAATTTGGAAATTCACAGTTCTCCTTTCTAAAAATGGTCTCTCTTCTCCTCCAACCATAAAGCATTTCTTAGGAAAGGACGAAAACAAGGATACTAAGAATACTACTGATAATAGTGCTTTGAGGCCGCTGGTAAACTGTTGTTTAATGTTGCCAATGTTGACAGGATCTACTACTTAATACATACATGCCTACACATATACATAACTACAGGATTTATTCCTTATGAAATGCTTCTCTTCCCAGGAGCTTAGTAAGCACATCTGCTTATGTAAAATATTATTTATCTGTGGCAGGTCCTCCATATTAAATGGCAACTTGGATTCAATAGAGACACAAAGATTACAACATAGGGAGGAATATGAGATCTTACTATATCACAGAATTCTTTTTAACTCTCTAGATATTCTTCTTTGAGCCTGCCCATGGTTGGTGTCTGTAGAGGTCACAGGCACCCTGGATCAGGGAAAATAAGGCAATTGCAAGAATAGTACCTCTTGTCAATGTCAAGAAAGGGGTCTCCTTTGCAGAGGAGAGCCCCACAAGCTTCTTTTGTTACCACTTTGGACTAGGGCTGGGATGCTGTGAATGATTCATCAAATGCCAACATTAGTGATTTACAGGACAGGGCCAGACTTGTTCTGTGTGAGCAGTTGCTAGCCTTGCCTAGAAATCCAGGTAATACAGCATATGTATGAAAGAGTCAGACGGAGAAGACTTATCGCTTGTCCAAGGAAAGAGGAGGTCTATACCTTGCCCTCTTCTCTAAGAAGGGCACCCTCTTCCAGGAAGCCTGTCATGTCATGAAGAGAAGTATCTGAGAAAGAGGTTGATGTGCTGCAGACACATCTGCAAGATTGGCCTTGATAATTATTGGGAATGATAAATGCTACAAACAGACTGTCTCCATGTCTAGGAGAAAAGCGGTTCCCTGTGCCTCCTTTCTACTTGACTCTCCAGGCTACAAGACCCTCCAGCTCTGAAACTAGAGAGGGATGCACCATTCCAGCCGTCACCATTAGCAGCTAGAAAGCAAAATAAAAACCAACTTCTTCAACTGATACCCAAATGTGTGCTTGTAGAAAAACCTTTTCCTTCTGAGACTCCACTTTTTGGTCTTGACAACTTTCCCACCTTATGCTGCTAACTTTCTCTGTCCTGATGCAAATTGCCATCTAGCTGGGGACTGCGGGGGTGGGCACGGGGTGGATGAGGGAGGGGACCTATGGAGGGGCTGGGGAGTGGATATAACTACATTGCCTTCAATATTGTTTTCAAGCAAGAACAAAAATAATGTCTTCTTGGTGCTGTGCTGTCTACCCATTTATCTCTTTGTTGTTGGATCTCTCTTTGGTGAGAAATCATTGTCACTTCTTTTTCTCTATTCACTTTGCTGAAGGGCGCAGTGGCTCATGTCCATAATCCCAGCACTTTGGGAGGCTGAGTCGGATGGATCACTTGTGGTCAGGAGTTCGAGACCAGCCTGGCCAACATGGTGAAACCCCATCTCTACTATAAATACAAAAATTAGTCAGGCATAATGGCACATGCCTGTAATCTTGGCTGCTAGGGAGGCTGAGGCAGGAGAATTGCTTGGACCTGGGAGGCAGAGGTTGGTTGCAGTGAGCCGGCATTGGTTTCAGCCTGGGCGATAGGGGAGACTCCGTCTCAAAAAATTAAAATAAAATAAAAAACAAAGTCTCTGTACTTAAAAAAAAAAAAAAAAAAAAAAAAAAAAATCCTGTAACACCTAGTCTAGGAAGGAAGCAAAGACTACTGCATTTACCTCTTCTGGCCAGAATTTGTAATCTCTTTTCCATTTAATTTAGAAAACTGAGGCTGAATATTTGAATTTAAACAATTCAGGAATGGATTTGATGTCCTAAGTATGAACAACGTGTTGCTTCGGGCCTTTCCCAACACGTAGCTTCACTTGTCTCATCTACAAAATAGAGATCATTTCTGAGTCTGTAAGATTGTTGAGTGCTCCAACATGGGTCATTCAAGGGCCACTGTTAGGATTTTTACCAAATATGTGTTCTGCCTATTCTGTTACCTACTTAACATCTTTATTTAAGTCCATTCAAGTTTTCACTTACATAAATTTATTTTAGAAGAAAACATTCTATCAGTACTCAAAATAGAAAACAAGGCTATTGAGTTTTAACTAGATGCCAGTGCTCAGCGTGCATTCTCTGTTTCTGTGTTTAAAAGGGAAGTGAAAGTTGTTAGAAACACCCTACATGGGGCTCTTTCAGTTAGTTAAAAGGGTCAAAAGATAATTTATAAAAGATGAGCTTCCAAACATTAGGAGTTACTGTGATTTGGCTACGAGCTGCATTCTACATTTTTGGAAACATGGAGAGAAGGGATAAGAAACTGCATATATTTTGAACTACTGTTATAGTAGATTCAGATTAGGTTTCTTATTTTCTACCTTTTCTTTCAGCTTGCCCCAGACCTATCTCTTTGTTGTTAATAATAATAAAATAGCAGTAATAAGAGTAACTGACATTTAATGAGTTTCTTTCTGCTAGGCATTGTGGTCATTGCTTTACATGGATTATCTCATTTAATCCTTATAAAATTCTTACAAAATTAGTATGAAAATTACCTCACTTTACAGCTGAGCAAACCTCAGCTGAGACATCTGGTGACTAGCCCAAGGCAGCAGACCCGGGAAGTGTGGATTTGAAATGCAAACCCAGGCAGTCTTATTCTAACTAAGGCCCACTGTTCTAAGCACGTGCTACTGTGTTTATTATGGGGATGTATGCATTCCACCTTCACCTGTTAGACACTGTGCTCGGAGAGAGCAGTGAACAAGGTTGCTGAAAGAATTTGCCTTTCCACATCAGCCTGGGACCCGAAAAAGAACTCTGGACGTGCCTATCCCAGTCTGAACTCTGCCACTAACTTTCTTTGTTTCCTTTTTTCTTGCTTCCACTCCCTGAGCCTCAACTTCCATCTTTAAATAATGGAAGATTCTAGTAAATGATCAGCAGGAAAGGCCCTTCTGCACTGATCTTTTAGTCTTCCTAGTATTTGGCAACCTGGGATTACTGCATAACCAACAATCTTGTAAGAACAAGATGTGTGAGTCAAAGAAAGCATTGGTCCTCTATATTCCAGGCCCTCATGGAGGCTGCTCATAGTAGGAGTGGCTCCTGCAGAAGGCAGTCTGCCTTCCCCATAGTTCTGGGTTGGAAACTGGAATACTATTTGAATATGCTCTCGTTGGTCTCAGTAAGCATCAGCCTACCGCTGAAGGCCTTGCGCAGTTTCTCTGCATTTTTATAAGATCCCTAAGCCTCTCGTAACAGTATATGAAGAGGGATTGTTGACTTCATTTTATAGAAGAGGGAAGACTTTGTCATGGAAAGTGATTTGTCCAAGAACAAGAGCTGATACGAAGCTGAAGTCAGGACTGAAAATAGTTCAGATTTCTCAGTTCTAGCAAAGTGCTTCCTTCCTTCTTCTTTAAGTTTATCTTATTTCTAAACATATAAATTGTACGTTTTTAGACTATATAAATTATAGGTTACACAAATGATATATTTCTGCAATCCATTTCCACTGTAAAAAATTGTTATATATTAACAGATACAGCAAAATATTCCTTGACTCCAACTCAATCCTACTCACCTTTCCCAAAAGTAAATGCTCTTTTCACTTGGCTTATGTAATTCAAGAACATTTTCTATGCATTTACCTATGTATAAAGGTACAGATAAAACACATAGCTTTGTTTTGTTCTTATATGTAAATAAAATGATGTTGGTGTATAATAATCTGCTACTTGCCTTTTCAACAGTGTACTCTAAACATCATTTCACATCCACACGTATAATTTTCTTTGTAGTTACTACGTATGCATTTCATGCTATAGACATTGTATGGATCGCAGTGTTTCTTTTGCATTCTACCAGCTGCCCATGTGTAAATGGGGCATCTCCTGCATCAGAAAATCAGGCTGTTTTTCTCGGACTCTGCTAACCATAGCTGGAGTGGTTTCAAGTTAAGTGGCAGCAGTAAGTTGACTTGGCAGCTTCCCTGTTAGGGAAGGCCCACCCTTATACGGGCCTCCTTTTATTACGAAGACCCAAGAAAATGCACAAGTTGCACAGGGTGACAACATCCCCTGCTCCCATCAATTCCTAGATGTGTGCTTTTGAGCATTACATAACCTCCTAAAACCAAGTTTTCTTATCAGTAAAGTAGGGAACATATTGATCATACATTTAAAGTGTTATTAAGAGGTATGGAAAGCACTTGGTAATAATCACTTTTTAAAATGCAAGCTTTCATACTCTCATGATTTCCTCTTTCTCAACGGCTTCACCAGCTATGTTTTCTACTATCCTGGAATATGGTCTGAGGAACAGGTGGTAGAATGATAAATCCAAAAAAACCTCCAACCACTCCCCGCTCCGCCCCGCCCCGCCCCACAACCAAAAAAAAAAAAAAATCAAAACCCAAACTTGGCTGGACACAGTGACTCACGCATGTAATCTCAGCACTTTGAGAGGCTGAGGCAGGTGGATCACCTGAGGTCAGGAGTTCAAGAGCAGCCTGGCCAACATAGCAAAACCCCATCTCTACTAAAAATACAAAAATTAGCTTGGTGTGGTGGTGGGTTCCTGTAATCCCAGCTAATAAGGAGGGTGAGGCAGAAGAATCACTTGAATCAGGAGGTGGAGGTTGCAGTGAGCTGAGATCGTACTACCGCACTCTCTCCAGCCTGGGCAATAGACTGAGACTCTCTCAAACCACAACAGAAAACCCGTATTTTTTTTCATAAGTTATATTGGAAGCAGTACTACCTCCACTGTCATCACCACTGTCCAGTTTACTGGCAGCTCCTATTGGAAACTAATGACTGCCTGATGGGGCGGGTGGTTATTAGTTGTTACCACTTGACAGAAGAGAAAACTGAGGCTCAAAGGTAGGGGTTCCAACCATCTCCAGGTCTCCCACCAGTTGTTTGAGGAAGTCAAAAACTGAACTCAGGTCTTCGGATTTTACATATGAAGTCCCTGAAAGAACTGTGGTATCAGCTATTATTTAGGGAGATTGTTAGACCTACACACCTGGCAATGAGACACAATTCTCTCACTGATATTAAGTCATGTATCATCCATGAAGTATTTTTAAGGCCTGTAAAAAATGTGTGCGACACTGCACTGCACCAGCAGCTGGTGATGTAATTAAATGAATGAATAAAGTATCTCAGTTCTCTATGGCAGTTGTGGCAAACCATGGCCTCTGGGCCTTCGGATGTTTTACTTTTGTAAATGGCTGGGAAAAAAGTTGCAATTGTAGTTATGTTGTGACAGGTGAAAATTATGTGGAATTGAAATTGTCCATAAAGTTTTATTGTAACAGTCATGCTCATTCATTTATATCAACTATGACTTTCACAATAGTTGAGCAGTTGCCACAGAGAATGTGGCCCACTGAGCCTGAAATATTTACTATCTGGCCCTATACAGAATTTGCTGACCCTTGCTGTAGAGCAATCACTATCCAGCCCTTCATATTATATATATTCACCGAGTGACCATCGTAGTTGGCATCTTCCAGAGTTTTTTTTTTTTTTTTTTTTTTTTCCCGGTTGTTCCAGTCTTAGCACCTTTCAAATGATTTTAGCGCTGCCTGCTGTACTTCCACTTACCTAACAGTTTGGGTTAGGTTAGACAAAGACATGGCTAAGCCAAGAGAAGTAACAAAGCAGCGGCCTCTTGTGGCCAATGTAAGCATTATTTGGCTACTTTGGTTAACAGGTTACAGTAAAAACCTAGGGGTAGATTGTCTTCGCTCAGGGTTGGGGATTGCGGATGATTTTGAAATATCTAGGATATTCTGCAATTTATTTACTGCCTCTTATTAGTTATAACCTACATAGTGAAACACACTTGTCTAAGTTAGCTGAGTTAAAAATAATGCAAAAAGGAGACAACAGAAATACATCTAATTGTAGAATTACTCTTCCTAAGAATTTTTAAAGCCTGGGAAAAAGGAGAACTTTAAAGAAAGACACTGATTAACATGTAGAATATTTTAGTGTTAGAAAAACTTGCTGGCATCCTTGTATTTTTGTCAGGAAAAACAGATGCAGCCTAGTGGGAATCAGAAATTTGGATTATTGTCCTACCTAGCCTAAAAACAGGTCCTGATCACGGTGAGAGCAATTTTTCCTCTTGTGCTTCAATCAATCCCTTGTAAATGAAGGTGCTGAACAAATCTCCAAGGAACTTTATACCTTACACGGATCAAATTTCGTATCTATTTAGAACAAATTTATAAAATTTTCCCACAGACCTTCAGTTTAGGTAATTTGCTGAGGTCACTTGGCTGCCAAGTGGCAAAGCTATGACTCAAATGTAGGTGTTACTCTAAAGCTTTTGCTGATGACCCTTGACACTGTAATACTATGTATATCATTGCCTTATCAGGGCAATTAATTCCTCACCTTGAGAGGGGAAAAGGGCCATCTCCTGATGATCAGTATTTTGGAAAACTCTGCTGCTCCCAGTAGCTAAAAATTTTTTAAAGAAGAGATCAGAAATCAGATTACACTGGACCCTTACTTAGATACAACTAATACAGTACTTTTGTGTGCAGCATTTGCTATTTTTCTTTAAAAAGAGGGATTCAGGTCCAAGGCAAGAGAAAAGTTTTTAATAAACTTTTATTTTATATTCAAGATAAAGCATATACACAATTCAATGTGGAAATAAATTACTAGAAATGCTTTGGAAACCTTTCCATTTCCCCCTCAAACTCACTTTTTCTTTTAAGCTCATAAGTTTTTTTACTTGATTTTAAGAAACATGGCAACTATAATACTAAGAAAGAACTACAGCTCTGTACAGAAACATATAGCCTTGTCTGACTGTAAGGTTTAGTTGGTGTTTTAATAACAACAAAAAAGCACACAAGACACAAACACTCTTCAACAGGTTTACTCAAACAGCTTCGCTCGAGAAGAAAAAGGCACAGATTTAAGGGATGACAATGATCATTAAGAATGTAGTAAATGGGGACTCAGTCAAAAACGGACACTTTATGAATTAAGTCAAGAAAAACAAAAATGAAGTCTTTCAAATTATGTCTTCATTAAAATGAATTTTTAAATTAAATTGTATAAACATATGATATAAAGTTGGAACTTTGGGAAATGTCTTTGTATATTTCCTTTATGTACAAATCTTTGTACACAATTTCAATGTCCCTTATATATTTCCTATATAGCAAACTGAGCCAGGACCTCCCAACTGCATGCCCCAAGTCCCTGCGGAGCACTCTGGCAGCTGGATGGCCCTAGTTGCTTTCTGACAAAATAGATGGAAAGGAGGAGGGACCAATTAAATGTAGTCATCTTCAACTGGCTCTCCATTGACATCACAATAGTGGATAAAAATTGCCACTACTCGCTGAAATACACCTTTCTTCATCTGACGCATCTCTGAAATTTCCTCTCCTATTGTTTCCATACAGATGTCTGCAGACAGCTGTCCTTTCCTTCTAGGAGCATAGATAGTGCCTTAGAAATTAGAAATAAAAGAAAAGATATATATGATAATCAGAAATCATTTAGATAATCATCGATAAGCTGGTCCATAAGATAGTCCCATATACTGCACTATAATGTAACTGATATATGAATAGCTCATGGAATGGGTCACCACCAGTTTACTCTTATGTTTGATGCCTAAGACAGCACACATGCTTAAAGACCCAAGGTAGAAATACTGCACCAAAGGTAAGTCAGTCACATGTACATGTAGTTCATAAAATCCATTTCCTCATAAAGTTTTTTTTTTAAAAAAAAGTTTGGTTAACACTAAATAGTCAAAGTATGCTACCACTTAGAGAAACTACATTCAAAAATTTATCCCCAAAATTTCTACGTCTAAATTCTAAGTTTCCACAATAAGTAGCTCGTAACTTGCAGGAGAATAATACAATTGGAACAATTTTGAAACAACATAGTTGAATAGTTATTCAATAAATGATTATAAATATTTAGGTAATACAAAAATCTTGTAGGAAAAACTGTCGAAAGGAATCCTTTCTACCAGTCTTTATATATCCTTAGTAAGTCCACTGAACATCTATTGTACAAATAAAGAACTGCTTTGGAGTAAATAAAAAATATTTATATGGGAAACCATTTAACACTGCACTGCTCCTAACTCACAAAAAGATTATTAAGTATGTAACACAGTAGGATATACTTAAGCCAGAAAATAGACGTCAAGACAGGTCATAATTACTTTCTTCATCATCTTCAAAATCGTATCGAGCGAAGCTGTTGGGCTCTGCTGCTCGTAATGACCTCAACCAAGGGAAATCAGAAATCATGGAATATGGAGCTCCATCCACAACACCTAAAAGAAGACAAAAGTAACATTGCTACTGGCATGGAAGTGCTGACAGAGCCAAATTCTGTAGTATTTTGTAAGCAAAATGTAAAATATAAAATAAAGAGAGTTAGGTGTCCCCAAATCATTTCCAGCCACCAAACTACAGTAATTTGTAATTTTTGTTTATGTTTTATGTTTCATCACTGCTTCTGACTGTCTGAGAAAGAGTAAAGACTCATACAGGCAAAGCAATATTCATACAGGTTCCCGCTTCTTGCAGATATTGAAATCAACTGTATTTTGAAAAACTGTTAAAGACTCCCATTCATATCTTCCCTAAGGCATGTCCTGTCATCTAGCTAATAGCTATTTAACTTTTTGTTTTTTTTAAAAAAGTGCAATTCTCTACATTTGGGTTACTGTTGCTGTAAGCCCAAATCAGTTTGACTAATTGATGGATAACTCTTTGATTTGTGTATGAGACAGGACCATGTTGTTTCCCAGGCTGATTTTGAACTCCTGGGCTCAAGTGATTCTCCCACCTCAGCCTCCTGAGTTGCTGGGATAACAGGGGTAAGCTATCACACAGGCTATTTAACTTTCTAAATGTCTGTAAATACTCACCTTCTAAGGTATAGATTTCTCTCCCCCAGGGGTACTTGGGGTACTTCTTTAAGTCTTCTTCACTTCGAGTGGCTTCAGGGAAGAATTCATATTTAATGAGCTCTCTGAAGGCAACAGGAAAAATTAAGTAAAAATTACAAAACTGGAAATAATAGAGTGTTGGGTGGGAAGGAAATATCAAAACTGTTTTGGACACGGATTCCACTGAACATCTCAAACAAAACATTAAATATCTAACAGAAGTAGGATATACTCAAACTAGGGAATCCTAGTGTAGACAGGTCAAAACTACTTTCTTCTATCTTCAAAATCATATTAGGGAAAGAAAGTCACTCTCTAAACATATACCTTCTACACATGAGGTGCTTAATGCAACATTTACATAATAAATACATAAAGGTCATATTTTCTGAAGATGTAAAATATCAGTCTTAAGATCTTCTTCAATTTGAGCTCTTTTTCACGCCCCAAGGCTAAACAACGTTACATGTACATGCACCATCTGTTCTTGTAATTTTTATCGGAGTTTTAGGGATCACAAATACATACATAGGCCTTTTTAGTTTTAAGTCCTTGTTTCCCTCAGGTTTTCACTTATGTTAACTTCAGAAAAAGCTGGCTTGAAAAGCTTAGACGGAATCATTTAAAAGAAAGAAAAATTGGGATTTGCTTCTGGGAGTCCCTGCTACGAGCAATGGCTGAAAAGGCGTTTAGGGGCCACAGAGTTACTTACTGATTGATGTTTGCTATAGTGTCCATCCAACTGCGAATTCGCACCTTATTTCGGACGTTGGGAGGGTTACTGAATTCATGGATAATACAGATGTGATAGGGGTAGGGACCACTAAATAGCTTCTGCTCCAAAGTTAGAGTGTCCACCTGTGGAAGATACCATAAAGAGATGTCTGAGCAAAGAGAACACCTTAGAAATCTCTCTCCTACAGCTTGAACAATCTTTCCATGGACCTTCTAGTTTGAAATCTCTGGCTGATTTGAAAAATCGAATAGTCACATTCAGATCTGAAAACAGTTTGTCATGCCGGGAATAATTTTGCAAACTCTTCTGTCTAGGGAACTAGACAATGTATATCTCACTGTTATACGCAGAATCCACTCCTAGGTATGTCCTTTATAGGTGTAAATACTGACTGCATTATAGAACTGTGAATGTGTAGTAACATACACCCTATTCAAATGGGACTGCTGCCTAGTATTTAAGACAGAATGCATTTTCTTGTCTTCCAGGAGCCTTTGATAACATTGCTTTCTTCTCATGGAATGCTCCTCCCCCATCTCTAGTTATGAAATCCCACTCTGCCATCTCAGTGGCGTATGTGCCTATCTCCTTTTTGGGAAGGCAAACTCCTTGAGGGAAGAATCATGTGTTGTGTATTTTTTTGCACCCAGAAAATTGTGAGTTTTGAGATACTTGACAGTATGTTAAAATGGCTCTTTTGAGGCCAGGTTTACACACTCATTACAAGAGGCATTTAAAATTTCCTTTAAACCCTCTTTTGGCATGAAGTACAGATACACTTTATTTTTTTCTCCTTGAGATAGTCTCGTTCTGTTATCCAGGCTGGAATGCAGTGGCACAATCTTGGCTCACTGCGACCTACACCTTCTGGGTTCAAGCCATTCTGCTACCTCAGCCTCCTGAGTAGCTGTGATTACAGGCCACCTTGCCCAGCTAATTTCTGTATTTTTAGTAGAGACAGGGTTTCACCAACCTGGCCAGGCTGGCCTCAAACTCCTGACCTCATGATCCATCCACCTCAACCTCCCAAAGTGCTAGGATTACAGGCAAGAGCCAACCCGCCCGGCTCTATATACTCTTAATAAAATGACAATGACATTAATAGTAATTATCATATGATGGCTTCCTACATATTAGCAACTGTTCTAGAATTTCACATATATTAAATATCACAATAATCCTGGGTATATCATTATTATTCTAATTTTACAAATGAGGAAACTAAGACATAGAAGTCAAACAATATACTACGAGTTAGAGAGCCAGAATTTTAATCAGGCAGTCTGAACCAGCATCTGTCCCCTTAACCACAGGTAACTTTTAAATAAGTATAAAAACCTGTTGAATAACAACTGCCTGTATCATATATAACTTGTAAAAACTTATAAAATATTATTACTGTGGGTTGGGCAAGTGAGTGAATGCTAAATCCCCCCCCCAAAAAAATCGCAGTATGTGTGTAATCGGAAAAGAGCAGAGCTCATTACCTGCTGCATTGGGCGTAGGTATATGATGCGGTTTCTCTCGGGTGGCATTCTTAGTATCTGGTCTAGTACCTGATCCATGTTCAGTTTCTTGCACTGTGCATAGTCAAATCGATTTACAATTGGTGCATTTTCTACTTTTAAATGTTTTAGTACCCTGCACCTGGTAGCTAAAAAATGAAAACAATGGTAAGCTCTACAAATAGTTTATACAAAATAACATATACCTGACATGGAATTATCTTTGGAGGGTTGGCCTAATTTTTGTTAGCACAAAATACTGCAGTAATAAACATCTTTAACATAGGTCAAATAGTATCATGAAGTACAAATGGCATTTAACAAAAGAATATGGAAAAGTGGTTCTGTCCAATCCAAAAGAAGGTAGAAGGCACATTAAAGTGACTTTTTCTAAGGTTTTACTGTCAAGAAAACCAAGTCCCAGAAAATGACTTGCCCACACAGGAATTATTTAGGACATATTTATTTTAAAAAAATGAGTATTGTACAATTTTATAGTGAACAGTCAGACATGGAATAATTCACCTATATTACCTTACATTCACTCTTGGGAATGAGCAGAGTTGGATTTTAATTCCTGTTACAAATATAAAAGTAGAAACTTGGGGGAAAAAAAAAAAAAAAAAAAGACCCAGAAACATATTTGGATACTTTGGTCTAAAGTTCTTCAGTCCAATATGGTAGCCACTAGCTACCTATAACTTTTTAAAAATTTAAATTATGATAAAATTAACAATTCAATTCCTCATGCTCTAGCCACAGCTTAAGTGTTCAGTAGTCACGTGTGGCTAGTGGTTACCATCATACTGAACAGTGTAGACACAGAACATTAAAGTTCTATTAAAAATGTTGGTCTAAAACATGATTAGTTTTCCTGTTTAACACATAAAACATGAAGTCAGAGAAAAGTAATTTTGATATAATAAACACATTTAACTGCACTAGTATAACAACTTCAAAAAAATATTTCCTTCTCTTTTCTAATCTCAAATTTCAACCTAGTCCAATTTTCATTGCATATTTCAACCAGGACCAATTTGAGAAAGAGGACCAAATGGAAAAGACAAAACCACAAGCTGATTTCCCTGATCTTTCTGACATTTCATAGAGACATCTTCTGTAACATCTTTGACCCAAATATCATCATTGTCCTGTGCCATCTAGTGTAACTAACTTGATGTTTAAACAATAAGCAAGACGCCTGCCTCTCACGTTCATTTCCTCCATCTGTGACATGATGGAAAGAAGGGGAACTGGTATTGAGGACAGTAACAGAGGAAAGGAGGAGAGGTCTAGATGACAGTAAGGGTCCAATGATTCTTAGCTATAAAATCAGACATGGCTAAGGTCAGTTCTAATCTCATTTAACCATCTCATCTGTCATTAACTTAGCCGCTACCTATGGACTAAGCTAAGATGCTCTCCCCCTCAATGATAAACTGAGCTAAACAATTTAGTTTAAAGGGAGAGGGCTGGGCCTGAGGCCATGTGAGCCATCATTAGTTTAGAGAAGGTACAGGAAAAAGAAAACAACAACAACAACAACAACAACAACAACAAAAACCAGTCAGATTCTCGGAAAGCTCAGAATAGAGAAAAGAATGGAATGAGATGCCAACTGGTGGAGTCTGAAGATTGAGTTATACATTCTCAGAGCTCAAAGGGTGGAGATGGTGACAAAATGAAAGTTCTTTCAGTTCTACTGTAAGGCTAGGGTGAATACCCCTACCATTATGATCTCTGAGCTTTTGAAGAGACTGTGTTTTCTATTGTAGAAGGAAACTCCAATAGGAGATAGTGATTTATTAGATGTTTTAGGACCAAAGACCTCATTGGCTGAGAGAGAGAAAAGTACTATTTCTTCACAGTAAACAATAGTGTCTGGGGTCCCCAAGGTCTGAACTCCTACAGAATTCAGAGGAGAGGTAGTGGTTGAATCTGTTTCATCTCTCCTTTCTTGGATTCTCCTTAGTTTATGACAAAATATTTGGTAAATACCTTTTAATAAGATTTCTTTGTTTACCACTAATATGGTAGGAGACGTAAAATGAAAGAAAATAAACTTCTTAATATTTTTTGCAATATATGTTGACTAACCTTTATCTGAAATTGCTGGGACCAGAAGTGCTGTGGATCTCATATTTTTCTTTAAATTTTGGAATATTTGCATTATATACTTACTCCAATAAAAAAATATGAAATCTGAAATGTAGCTCCAGTGAACATTTTCTTTGAACATCATGTTAGTGCTCAAAAAGTTTTCAATTTTAAAGCACTTAGGATTTTCAATTTAGAGAAGCTCAGCCTGTACTAACATAATACAAACTAACATTACTAGGCATTCACTAGAGGTCAGACCCTGTACTGTGTGTGTGGGTGTATGCATATGCAATATATATGTACAATTACACATTATTTCTTCATTTTATTGTACTTTATTATGCTTTGCAGATATTGCACTGTTTACAAAAGGTCTGTGGCAACCATGAATCAAGCCATTTTTTAGTAAATATGGTGCCATTTTTTAGTAAATATGTGCTCACTATTGGTAAGCATGTGTTCACTTTAAGTCTTTGTGTTACATTTTAATAACTCTTGCAATATTTCAACTTTTTCATTATTATTTTCTCCATTATGATGGTCTGTGATTAATGATGTCTGATGTTACTATTTTAATTGTGGGGTACCACAAACTGCATCAATATAAGTGAACCTAATAAATGTGCATGTCCTGACGGCTCCCCCAACAGGCTATTCCTGTCTCTCTCCCTCTCCTCAGGTCTCCCTACCCTCTGAGATATAATGATATTGAAATTAGGCCAATTAATAACTCTACAATGGTCTCTAAGTGTTTAAGTAAAAGGAAGAGTCACATATCTCACTTCAGATAAAAAGATAGCAATGATTCAGCTGGGTGAGGAAGTCATGTTGAAAGCCGAGACAGGCCAAAAGCTAGGTCTCTTGCACCAGTTAGCCAAGTTGTGAACACCAAGTAAGAGTTCTTGAAAGAAATTAAAAGTGCTATTCCAGTGAACACACAAACGATAAGAAATCAAACCAGACTTACTGCTGATATGGAGAAAGTCTGAGTGGTCTAGACAGATAAAACCAGCCATAACAATCCCTTAAGCCAAAGCCTAACCCAGGGCAAGGCTCTCAACAAGGCAAGACTCTCCACCATCAAGAAGACTATGACTCACTAAAGGTTCAGGTGATTGTCAGCATCTAATAAAGTGTTTTTATTTTATTTTGTATTGTTTTTGAGATAGACTCTTGTTCTGCTGCCTAGGCTGGAGTGCTGTGGTGTAATCTTGGCTCACTGCAACCTCTGCCTCCTGTGTTCAAGAGATTCTCCTGCCTCAGCCTCCCAAGTGCTAGGATTACAGATGTGAGCCACAACACCTGATAATTTTTGTATTTTTGGTAGAGACAGGGTTTCATGATGTTGGCCATGTTGGTTTCAAACTCCTGGTCTCAGGTGATCCGCCTGCCACAGCCTCCCAAAGTGCTGGGATTACAGGCGTGAGTCACTGCGCCTGGCCAATAAAGTGTTTTTAAATTAAGGCATGTACATTTTTTAAAAAATACAATGCTACTTCACATTTAATAACAGACTGTAATGTAAACATAGCTTTTTTATGTGCTGAAAAATAAAAAAATTCATACAATTCACTTTATTGTGATATTCCTTTTATCATGGTGGTCTAGAACCAAACCTGCAGTGTCTTTGAGGTATGCCTGTGTACAGACACATAGACAAACATATCAGTCACTGCATTTAACTTTCACAAATGCTTTGTGAGTTAGGCATAATTATGCAGTTTACAGATTGAAAAAAATGAAGACAGAAAATTATATAACTCGCCCAAGGCAAGGAAATAAGTCAGACCTTCATAATTTTGCATGGATGGATATCTAAAATATAATTTTGAATAAAAAAGGAAAAAATAATAGGTCAATTACAGGATACACTATGTAACTAAAACTTTAAGGAATCACAAAAACTCATACCCTAATGTTTGAGACAGACACGTTTACAAATAAAGACATAAAAGGTGTACCGGGAAGATACATATTCAATACATGAGTATGGATGTTGGGAGCAGATGAGATTAACAATGAGACTCGCATGAGACTAAAAAGCAAAAGGGGCTGGGATTAATGATAGTATGTCATGAAGTCAAGATAAAAATAATCTCAATCAAATACAGAGCAGCTATACACTGGAGGCTCGGTTGGCACTTCCCTCTAAAAACATGTCCAAGTCACACAGATAGTAAATGACCAAGCCAGCAATCAAGCTGAGGTCTATCTAACTCTACAGCCTATACAGGTCATTATTTATTCTGCTAGATCAGGCAGTAATTATCTTTTGGAGACAGGCTATTTTAAAAGAGGAACCAAAGTTCTATACGTGGATGCTCAGAAATACCATGCAGTAATAATTTGAGAACTAGAACAAAGATGGAACTAAAGATAACCCAATACAGTATTTCCTTTCAGAAAATAAGACGGTAATGTCATTACAGTATTTATGAGTTCTTAATTCTTTTAGCTCATCAATGATGCTCTTGTATAATATGGGCCCAAATACATACCATGGATGAACATCATCTTGGGACAGTCTTTCAGTACTAGATCTGTGATTCCACAATTGGTCATAGTGACTCCAACAAGATTCTTGGATTTTAATACAAGAACCTACAAGGAGAAAAATGAGAAACTATATAAAGGAAGAAACTTTAGTTTCTGTGCATTATTTAGGAACTGGGCTAGACTGTGATAAAGGCAAGTGAGTTTTTTTTTCTCTACCTGCACATGGTCATCCTCAATCACAGGATCACTGGTACTGGTGGATTTATCTGCTGTCCGCTTCCGTTTCATGGCGTGACGTGGCTTTGTTTTGGCAACTTCTAAAAAAGGCAAAAAAAGAAAACCCAAATTTTAGCCTTGCTTTCTTTTCCTCAAGCACATTCAATCACACATATATATATAAACATCATCAAGGCAATTCCCAAAACTACAATTTGGTTCCTGATGGAATACAGTTAGATTGGTATTTCCAAAGGACTGTTTCAAAACAGGATCACCCTCCTTACTTCAAACATATCCACATTAAACATAACAACTCTTCTCATGTCTTCCTAATAATCTAATAAACATTCCTACTTCTAGTCTCTCTAATTCCCATCCTAAATAATACTGATGAATTGAAAGCCTATCTTTGTTACTAAAAAACTTATAAATTATTGACTGCAGCTTAGTCAATGTTTCAATGCTTGACATTTACAGCTATGCGTCAGCTCTGCCCATTCTCCACAGCATACCCTGGTCACATCTCCTACTGCCAGTGTCTCTGAAGTCATCAATCACTCTAGCTCCTTCTACCCAGAACATCTTTTCTGACCTAACTCTTTGAAATACCACCCATCTGTGAAAGGTCCAACTCAAATACTTAGTTCTAACAAAGCACCCTGAATCCCCGGACGTTATATACTGTTCTATAGTTCCCTTTATACTTGTTTTGTCAGTCTATTTAAATAAAAAGTCATTAAAGGCAACAACACTCTCTTAATTCATCTTTGGTTCAATGTCAGTCACTAGCAAAGAGATAAAATGGATGTTTATTAATTGAACTGCCACTCAACATTTACAGGATGAATGAATGCATCACAGGTAAAACAGCATAACAAAGATTTACTGAGCACTTACTGTGTGTCAGGCCCTGTTCTAAGGGTTTTACTTGTATTAACTCATTTAACCCTTATAATGGCTCTAAGATGGATTTATTGTTCTCCCTGTTTTATATATTAGGAAACTGAAGCATGGGAAGGTACAAGAACTTGCCACGGTGTTAAATGGGAACCAGGAGTCAATCCCAGGAATCTAGCACCAGTCACTAAGATAGAAAACCTGCAATCTTTCATTTGTCAAACCCTGGTTAACAAGGCCCTAACTTATTTACTAGTATTGTTCTGAAGCAATATACTTTAAAATAAGCAAATATTGTCCTTAATTTAAAAACAAGTGCTAAATTCATAGCTAAACTTAAGCACATACATATTCTAAGAAAATAAATTAGTCATTATCCTTGTTTATGATACTTAATCTTACTGTAGCAGAGCATGTACTGAATTAAATACAACTGACTTTCATGAATTAAATCACTACCATACTGCGTTTTTAGATAGTACTGCTAATTATAAACATTCCACTTGCTAATTCTATAATCACAAACATGAAAGATCACAAAGACAGACAAGGAAATGAGAACAAACACTGCAAATTCCCAAAAGCTTGGGTTTAGATGGACACTTTAGAGATTTAGTCTACGTGATTTTTTTACACACCAAAATCCTTTCTCTACCATTTGAAATCTTTAAGGGAGCCCAAGAGCTCTACCCATCAAACTTCCTCCAACGACACTGAAACTAAGCAAAATTCTGGGGTTCAAAAAAAACAACATGAAGACTACTGACCACAAAACACGATGTAGGCCTCCTCCCTCAGTATCCTGAAGGGACTTCATGCAAAATCAAATAATCTTCGCTGACATGGAACCTTCTAAAGACAGCACATTTCACCTGATAGCCAAAATTCACAATCCTTTTACAACCTCTAATGAGTCCTAGTTCCCTCTTCCAGTGCCACAAAAATGAAAATGAAAAAAGAAAAGCAAGCCTGCTTCCACTACTCCCTGACACTGTTCTAATAAGAACCGTCTCTTAGCAATCTCCTTTCATGATCAGATTTTCAAATGTCTCACCTTCCTGAATTGTTCTCTCCCTTCCCCCTTAATTTATCAGAGAATGGGGTTCAAAACAGTTTTCTGCTCTCCAGGGTACACAAACTGGTAGTTTACATTTTCTAAGAAAAGTTATAAAATGAACTTTATACATACATGAGCTTGAACTCAAACATTTCTGATACATAAGGAAAAAAGTTTGTGTGTTTATTATTCTCTTATGCCTCCCTCCCAGTTTAGACAATTAATTTTGTTTAGGAACAATTTTTAGTAATTTAAAACATCCACTAGTATCAACAGTACCTCATATGATGATTTTTTTTTTTTTTTTTGAGATGGAGTTTAACTCGTTACCCAGGCTGGAGGGCAATGGCGTTATCTTGGCTCACCGCAACCTCCGCTTCCTGGGTTCAGGCAATTCTCCTGCCTCCGCCTCCTGAGTAGCTGGGATTACAGGCACGTGCCACCATGCCCAGCTGATTTTTTGTATTTTTAGTAGAGACGGGGTTTCACCATGTTGACCAGGATGGTCTCGATCTCTTGACCTCGTGATCCACCTGCCTCGGCCTCCCAAAGTGCTGGGATTACAGGCAAGAGCCACCGTGCCCGGCCCTCATATGATGATTTCTATACTTACTATGTTCATATTACTAAGCCCTATACCAAGTGTAAGACATAGTGCTAAAGGATGGAAATATACTAGAGAAAAACCAGAGACTGCCCCCGTCCTTAGTCTACTGGAAAGGCAGACAGTAAAACAATAAATTACAACAGAGTGTGGTCCACATTAATGGTGAAGATGCTACAGAAACAGAGAAAGGCAGATCAATCCAGTCTTGGGTGTCAGGGAAAGTGTTTTCTATTTTAATCTTAGATGCTATTCTTTGACAATCCAATTATTTATTTCTCTAATATTTACTTTACAAATTGTTATACAGTGAGGATTAAAAGCAACTTACAGGTATTTATTCCCAAAATGTAAATTCACTAAACAATTATATTACTTTCTAAAGTGGCTTTAATATTCCACAGGGCCATAAATTAAAAACGAAATAACTCAAATGTTACTTTTTAAAAAAATCTTTAATAATCAAATTTCTTCCTTTATTAGTTTGGATTTTTCTCTTTAAAAAACATGCTAGACTAAAAATAATTTGAGCTTGGCACAGTGGCTTATGCCCGCAATCCTAGCACTTTGGGATGCCAAGGCAGGTGGATCACCAGAGGTCAGAAGTTTGAGACCAGCCTGGCCAACATGGCGAAACCCTGTCTCTACTAAAAATACAAAATTTAGCCAGGTGTGGTGGCAGGTGCCTGTAGTCCCAGCTATTTGGGAAGCCAAGGGAGGAGAATCACTTGAATCCGGGAGACGGAGGTTGCAGTGAGCTGAGATCGCACCACTGCATTCCAGCCTGGGTAAAAGAGCCAGACTTTGCCCCCTCCCACAAAATAACAATAATAGTAGTAATAATAATAATAATAATAAAATAATTTGTAAGCCACCCAAATAACTTCTTGCTCTTTCCAAAAGGTACTTTAGTAATATTAAAATCAGTACTTTGATACTTCCCCCAAAAAAACTATTGAAAGTAAACAGACATTTTTATAATATATTAATATTTACCTACTATAACCATGTTATAGACATTATAAGTCTTCACAAGTTGAAAAAAAATTACATAATAAACATAATAAAAAGCACTACATGAATAATATTTTCTTTAAATTCAGAGAATGATTTAATGTAAGAAAACGTTCTAGAAATAAGTCAGAATAAACAGTAAAAGGATAAGCAGAACACAAGGCAAAAAAATAACATCAAAACTCCAATGGTTAAAAACAAAACAACAAAAAGCAATAAAATTTTGTCAAGAAGACATAAGATAAATAAAACAACAAACACAACAGTCCCTAAACAGGAAGACTCAGTGCTGTTAAGATGACAATTACCTTTCAGTTATTAACTGAATGCAATTCCAAATAAAAACCAAGATTTGTTTGTGGAACTTGATAAAAAATATTAGAAAGAACATACATGAAAATAAACGGTAAATGGCTAACTAGTCAAGGAAATTTTGAGAAAGAATAACGAAAGGAGACAGAACTCTGGAACAGAATAGAATGCCCAGAGGTCAACCTAAGTATGTCAAAGAATTTAAAATAGATGATAAAAGAGCATTTCAAAATAATAGCATGAGAATAGACGTCAATAACCAATATTGAAATAAGTTGGTGACAATCTGGAATAAAAAAATAAAA
Source organism: Saimiri boliviensis (assembly GCF_048565385.1). Taxonomy (NCBI): domain Eukaryota; kingdom Metazoa; phylum Chordata; class Mammalia; order Primates; family Cebidae; genus Saimiri; species Saimiri boliviensis. The sequence goes on from NC_133449.1 coordinate 161,804,953, forward strand.
TTAGTCCCCACAGATTGAAATAAAATTCCAACTGAACTAAGGAACTAAACTGAAATCAATGAATAAAGGAATAAGAAGATGGGGAGGATGGGCACATTTATCTGAACCAAGTGTAGGAAAGGCCTTTCACAGCATAAAAATGAACTTATAAAGGAAAAGCAGCAGATCTGGCTTTGCAAATATGAAAAGCCACACAACAAAAGGGGACACAGTTGGCAGATACTGTTTAATGTGCACAGAGTTTCAGTTAGGGATGATGAACAAGTTCAGATGGTTGGTGGTGACAGCTGCATAACAAGGTGAATGTACTTAGTGCCACTGAACTATACACTGTACACTGAATGGTAGTTGTATTTTACCACAAAATTTTAAAAAAGATATTATCAAACATTTACAATTTAAGCTGTGAAAAGTATGTTTGCCATACAGCAGAAGAACCACTATTTGCAAAGCATAAAAAAGTCTTCAAATAAAACTCACATATTTCTGTGAGTTTATGCTACTGTGGTAACTAGCACATAATTAATTAAGGTCTCAAATGTATCTCATGAAAGCTTAAATTTGTTCTGTTTAGCTCTGTATGATTCAAATAGCTCTAAGTCTACAAAAAGCAATGACTGTCTATGTTCTGAGACTGACTTTAAGATTTTAAAATTGAGGGCTACTTGAAGAAAATTAAAATATATTAGTATTTACTGTCAGGTAGTGATGATTTAAAAAAGGCTGGAAAGAGTACTTAAAAATAAGGTCGGAAACAGAAACAGATTTATGATTAATAAATGTGCTTACACCAACTCCAACCAATTCCTTGGCTACACATTATAAACATTAATGACATTCAATACATATATGTTTTGAGTATTTTCACCAAAACAATTCAGCCAAACTATCTACTTACCTGCTTATCTCCTGGCATACCTTACTTGAAACAAAACTAGACTTCCAAAAAAATTACTAAATACTGCAGAGTTAGGGGTATACCCAGGAAAATGCACTGAAATGCGTTCCCCTAGCCCCAGCAACTTCAAGTCCTTGCCTTTTGGCTAAGGTTTAAAACTTTCCTAAGTTAACACTTCTCTAAGTGTAATGGTAGCAGAGTTCATTTCCTGGGGCTCAGGTGTCAGTCAGTGTTGTATTTGGGGGAAACAGACACAGTGATATTTTTCTTTAAAGCTGAACTATTTGAGTTTTCCAGGTTGGAAATTTTATAAACTGTTTCACATTCCCACCCACCAAACCATTCCTGAAAATTAGTTCAGAATCTGCATGACCCACAAAACCCCGAAATAGAATTTAATTTGCCAAACTGGCTTTTTGTAAGAAAACTCATGAAACAAGCTCATGCCTTTCTGCAGCCTTACCCTGCAGTTGCTAATCCTAGGAGCATTGGCATACCTGACTCAGATACCAGCAGTACATGGGACAGTCTGCTCCTGGCCCTGGTTAGGGGCCTCCGAGGGTAGTCTTCATTAGACTGCACGTCACAACTCTCAGGCTGGGAGCTCCCCCTCCTTTCCTCACCTGTAGCCCCAGAGCCACTCCCATTAGTCCTCTCATCATGTGCTGGGCCTGAAGACCCCCCTTGTGGCAGAGTCCTAAAGGAAAAGGCGGATCTCGTACCATCCGGGCCATTCACAACACAGGCTCGGCTGGTTGAAGGACGTTCCTCATCAGAACACCTGCTAGTTCTCCTTTGGGATTCCTGGGGCCTGTGACAGCAGCATCTGGGGCAGACAGAACTCTCTGCATCTCCCTCCTCCATGGCCTCAGAGTCCTCTGACCCACCGGGGGAGCAGGCACACTGCCTGGACACATCCACTTCTGTAGGGCTAGGCTCGGAAGAGCCGCCGCTGTTCACCGTCCTTACAAAGTCGGGGCTTTGAGAAGCAGTGCTGTGTGAGCTGGAGTTTCCCACTGTGCTGGTGGTGGTGCTGCTGCAGCTGGGATAAACATCCTTGTTTTTTTTCTTTTCAGGAATATCCCTAGCTGCTTTCATATCGGCTTTGATCTGCTCACTGGTGACCTGACAGCCTTTCTCACAGCTGCTTTCCTCGAGAGGAAACTGCTTCGACTGGCCCATCTGATGGGAGTTGTACCTCTTTCGAAGTGGAGTCTTGCCTTTTCCACTTACTGCTTATAGAAAAAGAAGAACGGCCCGAGGAAAAGAAAAGATTTCAGTACAAATTCTGGACAAAACGCAAGAGTAAATTTGGAACAGGAAATAATGTGTACTAAATACAAATTTTCCTAAAGTATAACTGTGATCACATCACTGTGCTGCTAACAAATTCTCTATGGCTCCCTAGTATCTTGAAGACTCTCTGTGATCTGATTCCAAACCATCTTTCCATTTTATTCCCTATATATACATTCTACATTCCAGCTCCAACTTTTCTCTTAATATCCCTGTTTTACTACCTCTGTAAAGAGAGACAGACCATGACTTACTCATCTTTATCCCTCATAGCACCTAACACAGTACCTGGGGCACACTAAAACTCAATGAAGATATAAAGGAATAAATAAGGTTTTGTCTGGCCAACAAAGGATTTAGTTGCTAAATTTAGAAACTGCACTGTCTGGGAAAGTTATGTCAGTCAGCTGTTCATATTACTTTTCCTAAATTTCAGTTTTCATAAAAGCTTCTTTCAACCACAGTATAAAGTTATCTGAATTTCTTAAAAGGAATAAAAGCTGAATAATCAGTCAATGATTAGCAAATTATTCCAAGTCCAAAGAACTAAACTTTCCAGATAACAGTACTATATAAATGTTTCAGGGTCAGTGTTAAATGTATATTGAACATTCAAGTATATTAAGGAGTAAGAGTACCCAAGAAAAAATGACTGGATAATTTTTTAAAAATCCATCCCTTGCTAAAAGTGGTAAGCACATGGTTCTGAGAAACAAAAAGGGAAGGAAAGACAAGGAAGAAGCACGAACTTCAAAGTTAAGAGAAGTACAGTTTCTTGGTGAGGCACTGCAGAGGGTTGTCGCCTAAATTTAAAGCAATGCAAGGGATTATAAAAATACACTTTAGGACTCCTCCAACCAAAAAACCAGCCACCAATATTCACTAAGCACAACTGGACAGATTATCAACTGGTGAATGGTTGCTTTTCATTGCTCTGGATGACTCAGTAGTTATCCCTTAGATGAGGCGCTGGCTTTTTGCTCACTAATCTCTGACATTCTGATGCTACAACTAAAGCCTCCACTGTACTTAAAACCCTTACTTCTTTTCTCCCCTGAGCCCTCATTGTACAACACAAGAGCACCACCCAGATTTCCCTCTTACTTGGGCAAGGGCATTTCTTGCTTCGATTATATGTTAACTGCACCCAAGTTGTGATAATAATAAAGGCCAAGTGTGTCTGTTCTGATAGTGACTCTCATTAACAGGTCAGAGAAAGACATAATTTCTCACCTGACAATTCCCTGGACTGCACTGACTCTCCAGTTTTTTCTTCACGTTCAGAGTAACGCCGAGTACCGTTCTTAGGAATCCAGACTTCTTGGAGTTCTAGACTATCTTCTTCATCGTCGCTCTCTGAATCATGAACAGTAATTGGGGTTGGTTTTACTACACGCTGAAGACCACTGGGTCCTAAAAAAAAAACAAAACACCAAAACAAAAAAAAAAAAACACAGGCCTAACAGTTACTTTTTGTCCAGGAAAGGTTCTAATGCAAAGTACTGTTTCCTGGAATCAACGGAGATGCTTTGTGGCTCTATGCAGCCTCCCCTGGCACACATTTTAATTGATAATGCACTTGGATAAGATACTGTGAAAGCACCTCAACTCTAAACCATTATGTCAACATTAAGTTTGACTAATATGCCAACCAACTTGATGCACTTCTAAAGGCACATTAAAATAGAAAAGCATACAGCATCCCTTTGCAGGACCTTGGCTGTTTCAAAGAGTAGCATAAAATCATCCTAAAAATAATCTAAACAACAGTGAGAATAATTTTAAAACTAAGCTACATATTTTCTCAATTTTGCAAACATATGAGCCAAGGCTAAGTAAATGAAGATAAACTCAGAAATGTAAGGGACTGGTAAACAAGTCTCTCTATTCTTTAACTGAGTATAGATCTATCTCATTAGATGTAGCAAATGCATTTTGAAGGCTAGATGCACGTTACATTTTGGTTGAGTATGTGTATTTATGTAAAAAATGTTTTATCTGCCTGGGAGTGCAGCTTTTAAGCTTAGTTCTTATAACCCAATACTCTCTGACAAGTGACTAATACTAGCTCCATCAATACATGTATGTAAAAAATGTTTTATCTGATCGGCAGTACAGCTTTTAGGCCTAGTCTTATAAACCAATATTCCCTGACAAGTGACTAATATTAGCTCCATCGATAAATGTCTGCCCCAAGGAACCTAGCCATTTTCCTGTCACACTATACAATGCCTGACACAGAGTAGGCACTTAATAAATATTTGTTAAATGAGTGCATCTGTAACACACTTAAAACAGGGGAGCATATTTTCAATTCAAAGACAAGGTAGCATTCTAACAGGTAGGGAATGAGAAAACTTGAGTTTTCTCAATTTCAATTATGTCCTTTGATTACTGGCTGAGTGACAAGTCTCGCTCTGTCACCAAGGCTGGAGTGCAATGGCGCGATCTCAGCTCACTGCAACCTCCCCCTCCTAGGTTCAAGTGATTGTCCTGACTCAGGCTCCGGAGTAGCTGGGATTACAGCTGTGTGCCAACATGCCTGGCTCATTTTTGTATTTTTAGTAGAGAAGGGGTTTCAACATGTTGGTCAGGCTGGTCTCAAATTCCTGACCTCGTTCTGCCCACCTTGGCCTCCCAAAGTGTTCGGATTACAGGCGTGAGCCACGGTGCCCAGCCGTTATTTAAACTTTTGAAAGAAAATTAATTTCTCCATCTGTAAAATGAAAGGTTATGCAAGTTAATGTTTAAGGGCCTAAGACTGTATCCTTTCGTAAATCAATGCCAAACAGAGGCTAGGTTTTGGTCTGTTTAACAAACCAGGTCAACTTCTCAACTGCTCCTTGTCTCTAACTGAATTAAGGGGAGGGCAAAAGCAAAATATTTAATCTGGTCATTCACTTTCCCATCAACAATTTGAGTGCTTTCTTTTTCCACACATACATGGACACACACATGCACATGTGGCTATACAGAAAAAGAAAAAGCAGTTGTTGCCACAGTCAAAAACAATAAAGGACAAACTTTAGTAAGATAGATAGATATATATATATATGCAACCAGGAGAATACCAACAATGTATTACAGTTCTCAGTAATCAATAGCATAAAACACATCATTAGCTGAAAGGTCAGAAAACAATCATTATCGGTGTCTTGTGTACTCCATTACAGTTAGGCCGTAGTTTCAGAATGATGAATGTGGGAAGGATCACACGATTACCTGCTTGTTCCTCATCAACATCCACAGGAATAATTGCCTGGTTGTGAGCTGGAGTATTATTTCCACTCTCGGCCACCACCTCTCCATCTTCTTGCACGATGTCTTCCATCTCATTTAATGCTTAAACAAAAATATTCCCAAAGTAAAAACCAAGAGATGTATGAAAAACTACAACGGCAGGCAAAACCTGTGGCAGCCCTAAAGACTGAACAGCCCTACTGATTACTAGGCCTGCCCGGAAAGAAGAGCATATACTGCACATACTGTGCTTGTTACTACAGACATTAAGAAGTATCTAATCACTCTACAGGAGAGAAAAATCACAGATGAGAAAGGATCATTTGGTGGAGAAAGCCTATCAAATTCATACAGTTAACAAAGAAGGCAAAATACGATTAAGCCAAAAAGATACCATTCAGATTAACGTCACTGAATTGTATGGGAGAGGTCTGAAATTTCATAGGGACGTTGGGAATTTCTTTGGTTTTAAACATGCACAATAGCACACCTCCCCCTGAATAACTGCCCAGCTCTGGTTTGCAATATCTATAATTTCAGTTGTTGCCAAAATGAGAAATGACCTTGCCTAGAAACCTTTCGTGATAAAAGCCAATTGATTTTCTTCTTTCATTCAATTCTGACTAACAATTATGAGTTGCAGTTAGTAATTAATGGGTACATACTCTATGGCAGGCTCTATGCTAAATGTTTATAGAAACATTTTCTTATTTATTCTCATAGCAATCTTGTGAGGGCATGATTACTAGCCTCATTTTTGCAGTTGAGGAAATGAAGGCCTAGAGGTTTTAATAGTTTGCTAGGATTTAAGTTGAGTTTCTAGAGCTTACTACACTAGAGAAACTATGAGTAGGTGGGAAATTTACAGTCCTTGCTCCCAAAGAGGATGCACACATTCTGGCAGAGATATTAGACACATAGAATAAGGTCAGAATATACCTGCTAAGAGCTTTAACAGTTCAAAAGTGCAAAGAGAACACAGACAAGGAGCAACTAATTATCTTACTGGGTCAAGGAAGGGTTCACTGAAATAAGGTGACATTTCGTATACTATCATTCCAGGAAGAATGCTACATTTTTCAGAAGAACAGTAGTCCAGTGACAACAAAAAACAGGTGTCTTTGTTGTGATGGGGTGTGAAAGAAAAAACAAGGTTGAAAAGGTAGCCTGGGCCCCAGATTGTTAAAAGCTTGGAAAGCCCTGCTAAAAAGCTTATAATTTTTTGCTGTAGGCAGAGGTAAATCACTAGAAGGTTTTTATTCAGGGAATGGCACGAAAAGAAGTACATTCACATATCAATGTGATAAGGTTTTGCAAAGCTGCTGAGCAACTGCTTTTAGGTGGCCAGAATAGTCTATGCAAGCATTTAATATGATACCCAAAAGTTGTTTAAACAATCACTTTCATTGTATTTATTTGAATACTTACTGAGCATCTACTACAATTTGTTAGTACTCCTTGGAGCTGAGAAACAGTGGTGATATTCAAGATCCCTAGTTTCATGGCTTACTCTAGTTGGGGGAGGAAAAATTTTAAAAATAAAAATAAAAACATCAGATAGTAATGCCTTATGTAACAAAAAGGGTGATATGACAATGAATAAACTGGTGGCTGCCTAAGATCAGATGGTAAGGAAAGACATCTCTGAGGTTAATATTTAAGCTAAGAACTAAAAGTCAAGAAGGAGCTAGCCATGAAAAGATGGACAGAGGGAATTCTAAGAGGCAGCAGTTAGTGCAATGGTAGCCTCAAGCTGCCATGTTCAAACATGATGTAGTGGTGGAAGTAGTAAAACAGGATGGCAGGCCAGATCATACAACACTTGGTGGTTCACTTTAAGAACTTGGATCTTATTCTAAGCAATGGGAAGCTATTAAGAAGTTTTGAGTATGGTACCAATACTGTTTGGTTTGTTGTTAAAAGACTGCCCTAGCTGCTACAAGAACTAATTTTAGCTGGGCAAGAAAACAGAAAGGCCAGTTTGAAAGCTATTAAAACATTTGGGTTAAAAAAAAAAAGGGTCTGATATAGTAGTACAATGGGAAAGGAGAGATGTAGGCACAGTGGAGAGATATTTTGTAAAAAAAAAAAAAAAAAATCTAACGTGTGTGTGTACGTGTAAATAACAAATACAACTAAACATACTACCACCTGGGAGTGACCTGTGAAATCTAATGTTTTCTACTAATCTTCATTTCTCTACAAATGCTGCCATTGCCTCTGGTTTTCTTAGGCTTCGTCTTGTTGAAGCTGTTTAATCCTTAAATCCCGGCAGTTACGTACTGCTTTATACAATTACGCTTTATACATTATGTATTTAGTCTTTGCTTCTCAGTCTTTAACAGCATGTAAAGATACTGTACTTGACAACAGTCCTAGGTAACTGCTGAAGCTGAATCCTTTCACAGTAATTACAGCTTCTTAAATCAAAATAGCTTATCCTCTATCTTGTGTATTGGGTTTTTATGCCAAATCTGTCATCTTCTGAAACTGTATTTATATATCAAATTAAGATTTAAGTTCCATTTTCCCCTCTTAAATCAAATACAGACACAAATTAAATCAAACATGTTCTTGAGTATCTGTTTGGTCCTTGCTGCACCAATATGTGGTTTCACAATGGGAGGCATTCTCACTCTGTACTAAGAAGTCTATGGCAAAGTAAGCTTCCAGTGAATCTGTGTGTTAACTGAAACCACAAATGAGTTAATAGGATTTGGGCAGTTCTGTATTGCAGCTTCTGTAAGAACACTGTCCATGTTCTCTGAAGTGTGGATCTTTAGAGTGGTAGTGACCTGTACTATGTACCATAGCATTCAGGACAACAAAGCAAAGGGACAATATGTGACCGTCTCCCCATCTCTTTCCCTTACTACCTGCTGGCTCTGCACTTTCGTTTTCACATTTTTGAGGAAGATTGCTGAGGAAAGATTTTACCTAAGTTTGAAATGCTTAAGAGTATGCCATGGAAATAAAATATAGAGTTAGATATAGCTGCATTTACTTCAGAAAAGTATAAAAGTCAAGGCTGGAAATAAACATTTGGATTTAATATCAAATAGTTGGTACTAAAACCTTGAGCCTGAATAAAAAAGTCTAGAGAAAGATATGGACAAAAGTGGAATAAGGAGGTGGTATAAGCAAAGGAAAATGAGGTAGGAGAAAAATCAGCAAAATGGTTTCAGAGATGCCAAGAGAACAAAGTATCTCAAGAGTATACAAGTCTGGGCAACAATGTCAAATGCTGCTGAGATGTCAGATTAGATCAAAGTGGAGAAATGATCTCCAGATTCAGTAAGATAATCACTAGTGACTTTGCCTCATTCTATAGGGACCAAGCGAGATGAGAAAGTGAAGACAATGCCGACAGACGATTCTTTTGTCTATACTCAGAGTGCCCTTAACGGAAATCAGGCCCTGTACATAGTACATCTCACTGTCAAAGCAGGGACATGATATCAAGGCACCCTATTTCTCATTAATTACTGTGTGCAAGGGCAGGCAAATGGGAAACAACAAAAAGATGGCTAGAAAAGATTCATTTTCCAGCTCCTAAGGGTCAACTGGGAAACTAGAAAATTTGGTAACAAAACAATCTCACGTCATCTTCACTTATCACCAAACGGAATGGATGGAGCACCATAACGCATGAGTTGGCATACAGCTATAGCTTGAAGACCTAATGATTAAAGGTATATGAAAGGTGCCAACGTCTAGCACATAATTGGTATTAATCTTTCAGTTCTTCACATACCCAGAAATGGTCTTTGCGTTCATGCTCTCCATTGGTCTAGGAGACAATAAAAAATACTCCTTTGTCTAATTCTGAAAGTTAAGTCTCAGACCTCAGGACTTACCACTCTACACTAATTCGCCAAGCATCTGTAATCCTTCCCATTCTATAAGTATTCTTATACAGTCTGTGGACAAAAACAGTTTTGAAACAAGCAAGAAGATGGGAAAATTTCACCTACCCCCCTCATGATCCTCATCAACTAGTTTTCCTCTATGTGAAAAGTGGTAAGTTGAAACAGAGGGAAAAAGGAACAGGATAAAGCCAGGAATACAATCCAAAGTAAAAATCATTTCTATCTGGAGCTCACAAAAGATCTGGGTTACCGTCAGCTGCAAACTGCTGCTCTCCTGGCTGTAGGTCTTGCCGAAAGTCATTCTCCTCATCTGAGTCATCTGGGTGATGATGATTGTTGTCATGGATGTTGGCATTGTTATTCTGGGCATTATTATCATTGTCGTTGTTGGAGTTCTGGTTGCTAACAAGAGCTGATGAAACACCAATTCCTGTGCCTGCACTCAAACCAACTCGAGCACAACCCTAAGGTGAAACCAAAACACAAAGGTTTATTAATTTGGGTTAATATATCATTTCATTTTGAAAGTCCCTTCATTTCACCTTTAGAACAAATGTTTATATAGCACTTATTTATGAAATGCTTTCACATGCACATAGAGAATCTCATTTAAGGCCAACAACACTTTAAGATAGATACAGGGTTACTGGCTTGATTTACAGATGAGGGGGCACACAAGGAGAAGAGATCTGCCCAAGAGCGCATGGTAAGTGGTACTGCCGCAATTTGAAACACAGGATTCCGACCTCAAATCCTGAGCTTTTCCCATTATACTGCACTGCTGCAACAGTGGGAATGTAACCATTAATGACTGACAAGAGAGAACATGATTGGTTGAAGGATTAAGTTTTTATTACTTTAAGAGTATAGAGTTCTACGTTAAGCAGTTTTAAAATAACATTTTGTAGAACTGGGCGACCTCAGATTTCCCAGGCTATACAACTTAACAGAAAGACAGCAGCAAAGTAGAACATTCCCCAAATAAATTCTTATTTATACTTTGGGTTCCTAATCAGATTTAACCTACCTACCTAATTTTATATTTAATCTACCAACGAATGATCCCAGGTAATAATTGTCTTAAATTCCCAGCCTCACCCTAACCTTACCTTTTGTTTATATAGTAATGGAGATGACTTACACTGATTTTTTTCTTTCCCTTTCCCACAGAACCCTTAATACTCATTTATAAGAATGAGAGGCTATGCATTGTTAAAATCTTTATGCTTTCACTGAGGTTGGCAGCAAAAAGTCCAACTACAACACTGTAAAGACATTATTATTGAAAAGAAAAAAAAAATCACAGGCTGTTTTTATTTCCTGAGTATCAAAATAAATAAAAACGCCCTCAAATGTAACTTACCTTGGGTGGTTCACGAAACATCTGATCCAGTGAAATAAACTCTAGGCTGGGTAACAATTCAATAAACTGGCCAAAAGAGTCTAGCTTCAAAGCATGGCACCGCACTAGGTTGATGTCAACCAATCGAGTCCATCTTGAGTGGTCTGTTGAAGAAATGACGTGACCAGAGAAAATCTAAGTAACACTTTCCCCGTTACTGATGACTTTTGATACAGGTAACAAAGACTTTCAAATCCTTTTCCTTTAAGTAACTTTTCCTTTTTTTCATGACTTCTAAAACCTGATAACTCTATATTATAATGTTTACATACCTAATTCCATTGTGAGAACTAAATGGCCTTGAATCCAAGTCAGCCCTGATTTAAATGTGATCCACTCAATAACCTACATGGCTTTTCAACAACAGGGCACTGAATTAAAAAATTATGGCATATTTACTTAATAGAACATTATGTAGCTATTTCAAAAGAATGAAGGAGAGCTTAATATGCTTGCTGATATGGAAAACTCTCCAAATTAAACTTAGTACAAAAAACAAGCTAAAGGACAGTGTATACACAGTTAAGATCCTTTGGTATAATATAAATCATTTTTAAATGCTACACATATATATGCTGCAATATGCATAATTTGTCCAGAAAAATATACAAAAACTGTTGATGATGGTTACCTTTGAGAAGAGGAGAGTTTTCATTTTGTACCTTTCTGTACTGTTTGAAATTTATCAAGTGCATGTATTATTTTTATTTTTTTAAGTGTTAACAGGAATTCTGAGTGATGGGATTATAGGCCATTTTTTGTTTTCTTCTTTATACTCTTCTGTATTTAAGAAAACAAACAAACCAAAAACCCAATAAATGTTATTTTTTTAAAGTCATCTACACCTGCTACATCCTAAAGTTCATATTTCCCAATAACTTCTTGGTTCAGCAGGGCCAGGGATAGAATTTAACTGCTGCTGGCACATGAGACATGACTATTTTAATGAGTGATCTTAGCAGAGGTCCCAAAGCCCTAAAACAGGCTTGGACAGTAGCTTTGTGAGGAAATACAGATCCCTGTGAAGTGACTCAACAGCAGAGGAGGCTGTTCTGCAGGTGTCAGCGAGAGGCTCTGTCACAAGTACAACTTTCTCCGACTCTCTATTTATTTAATGGTTTGTAAATTTCGGTATTTAAGAAGGGCCTTTAAGACAACACATGACGTTACTCTCTCTGAGAGGAAAATAAACTCCCACCATAAGGAAAAAATAGGAAGTGCAAAAGTCACCCTTCTATATACAGGAGATTGTGGAGAGGAGGTCTGAAATAGACTAGGATTTCTAGTCAACAGAAATTTTCATCTCAAGTTAATGTCACCTAATTAAAAGTTCAACATACATACCTACTTTGTCCTTTCAGATGATGTGCCAGTGTGAAAGATAGTTCTGAGAAAACAACTGTAATATCCTAAGTTCTAGGTAATTTATGCTCCTAACCCAAAGAAGTACATATAAAGATCAGGGCTCATGAATTCATAATCTGGAGAGTATAAATTTCTAGGCAGAGAACTTCAGAAGTTTAAAGAGGCATTGAATATACTTGCAACTTGGTTATCAAAGGTTACCAGAACTTGTATGAACAATCCAAATCCAAATGAAATACCTACATTTTACATTAGGAATGCAATCATATCATATATAGAAAACAAGGATAGTTGTATTATTTCAATATCAATAAAACAGAGCTATATTTCTAAGTCTATAGTACCTGAGAGCCAATTGTATGAGTTGTGTAGATGAGGGCAATTGTAAATTGCCAGGTATTTGATACAGGAAAAAACCTCGTTGACTGCTTTCATCCCTATGTCAGTGATGATACCGGGATTTTCTACCACATCAGCCAAACCATACTTCACCAGATCCGCATTAGCCATTCTGCCTAAAAAGAGAAGTTAATTTTTTAAAAAGTCAAATTCTTGTTAGGGAGTATTACCAATTTTGTATCTCACCATGCAGTGTGTCTCTACCATCAATGTATATCATCTGTTTATCATCGGGTTCAGATATAATTTTAGGATATGCATTCTGTATATATGGTAGCACTTCTCATACAAAATAAGAAATTATATTAAAAGTCAAGGGGCGGCTAGTAGAAAAATTATTGCCAATTGTTTAGAAAAGAAAACAGGCAAAAATTCTTAAAGCATAACTGAAGGACATAACACACTGGTTCATATGATGGCGAAGTTTCAGCTTTATGATTTAAAAGGAAAACAAAATCTTAAAAATGCAACTCCCTCACAGTAAAATGATGTTCTTGGACTCTAGTGTGGATATGTGTAGAGAAGGGCAAACTCTGAGAATTTTTTAAGATTCACTGTTAGAAGCCATGGCACTGGTTAGTAATGTCGACCTATACCCTTAAAGTGGACTTCTAACTCAAACACATACCACTGGGCTTTAGTGCCTACTCTCTAGTCACAAAGTAGGTGTTTGGGATACGTAAAGGAGGATACTTTATCCTAGATCATGTCACTAGGAATCACACCTCATTCCTTGCCAACTATCATTTCTGCCATCTGTCTGCCCCTGCACACTCTAAAATTTTGTTAGTTCACATCTTTAGTGACAAGCATAGTGCTGGGGATACAAGAGCTCAATATATGCCTCTCAGAGTCTGCAATCAACCAATACACAGGACAAAAAATACTGCTGCCCTGAAGAAGCTTCCCTGAATATCACAAGGATTTACACCTTTACCTACAACATGTTTAAAACAATCCATCTTCTCCAAACTTCCAACTTTACTTTCCATATAGCTTACAGTCTTTCTCCTATCGTTCCTATTTTTTGATATTTCCTGGCATTTCCTAAGATTTCACTTTAATCCATCCCTTATAAATAAGCTGAGCTATTTTCTTTAGCCCCTGTTAAGGACCTTTTCCCTGCCCTTCGGACTTGAGACGAAACCTAACGTTTTCCTTAAGATAGGGTAAACATTGAACTGACTCTGTTTCCTGGGCACTATCTGAATAAAGGTCTAACATGACAAATCCATGTCTTGCATTTATTTTTTTGAGATGACCACCATGTTTCTGCTCTTGGGGCTTCCTGCTTGCCACAGTCCTTCAAACTCCTGATGACACTACTTGAAATTCATTTTTGTTTTTCTTTTCAGCCCACAGGTCAGCTAAAAGAAAAAGCTATCATTTATTGAATACTTCCTAAGTGTCAGAGATTGCTGTAAATATATGTATCACTTTTCCCTTGATTCCTCAGAGCTACCCAAGAGAAAAGCAGGATATCACCTTATCTTCATTTAAAAAGTAAGAAGTAACTTGCTTAGGTCCCATGATTTGCAACAGGCCTCAATTCTCTCTCTCCCCCAAGTTCTAGGACTAAAGACTACTTTATACTGCTTCCGAAATTTTCACTGAGTCACGTACCTCTATCACTATCATATGAAGCTTACAGATCATAAATCCACATGAACAAAGAACTCTCTAAAGATTCATCTTTGAGTCATTGTCAGAAGACAAAGGTGACGTTCCTATTTATTTTGCCAGACCTTTTGTAACAAGAAAGTGACTCAGGTTTTACCAGAGGCTAGCCCCCACTTCTTGGAAAGATGCTTCAAATCTAAATTACTGAGAAGAGAAAAACTGAGACAGTGTGAGTGCAGTGACCTCACCCCTCTTGACATCGTACATAAGAAGTACCAGGGACCTATTCTGAAACAGAGAATCCCAGGCCATCTTTGGAGAGATGGAAGACAGTATGCATATAGGAGAAAGAGTTAAACTGTGACAAATAAGAAGAGAATGACTATACGAACATCAACTAACAGACTATTAAATATGAAACAGAACACGAAACAAGTTGTGTTGAAAACTATGAGATAAAGGTAGTCAAGAAGGTATTTTTATGCTATTGAAAACATGTATTGAGGAGAAAGAAACACTACAAGAAACATTTGGTTATAAAGATCACTCTTGCAGACAATTCTTCAGTAAACCTAAATGTGGCCATTCTGAAGATACACAATATGTCAAGTTCTGAACTTTGGGAAAAAAACAAAACACAAAATTATGGAAAAAATATAAATTTCAAAGCTAATAATTTAAAGTTACTATACAAACATTGCAGAAACATAGGAAATGTTAGATACTTCATTCAAAACCAGAAAACCTTTATCTCATATATATAAATTTTATATAAACTCACTGTACTAGTTAGCATTTTAAAGCTATTTTGGAGAAAAGCTGATCTTTTCCAAAGCTATATAGATTTAAAGTTATTCTTCTGTAAACTGTCTAGAAAAGGATGACTTGACTTTTTAATCACCTATATTAATGAGTACTGTGAACAACAAAACAACGAAAAACTACACAACTATTATTGCAATATATATTGTCCCTGGATGGTGAAATGAAAAAGGCAATCATGTATTTTGAGCTAGACTGTCCTGATAGGAAGAATTAAGCCTTCTTTGGTTTTCTATAATACAAACTAGATCCAAAGAAAAACTGTTATCTGGTATGATAATGAGAGTTCAAGAAAGACTTGTTGCAAATCAGGTGGGAAGAAAATGAATTCCTGAATAAATAAAAACATGTTGGTGATGAAAATTTTTTTATTTCTTATTGATGCCATATGGAAAAATAGTTTGAATAATGAATTGACATGCATTCAAACCCAAAGAAATGAGTTCTTAATTGCAAATGCATAAGAAAATGCTGTGAACAGGCTTTCCAACAGCAATCATCATTAAATGAATACTGACCATTATGTGCTCACACTATCTGGAAAATCCAGAACCCCCAGCGGGTTTATTATGGAAATGAAGAGCATGGGCAGGGAATGGGACCTCATCTGAGAGGTCCATCAAAAGCTTCAAGAAGTGTGGCAGATCAAATTCAACAATGGAACCAAGGATGACATTCTGTGAAAAAAATGAAGCAGAATGGGAAAGAAACTTGGGCAGTAAAGCGAAGACAACATCAAATGTAGGTAAGGTTCTTTTCTTGGTGTACTGTTAGTAACTATATTCTCTATAATATGCTAAAATCAGAGGCAATACGAAAAAAAATCACTGACATTTCTAATTTAGAAGTTTATTTTTCAAGACGTGAGAGCACCTAAGATTTTAAGTTGTCTTGTGTTCAAAAAAATATGGTGGAACCCCATTCAGATTTCAGTTTGTCAAGTAAATTTCCTACAGTAATTCTAGGAATTAAAATGGGATAAATCTTACTCTGCAGCAAAAATTCATCTACATATCCTAGATGAAGAGTTTCAAACTGAGGGAACTCCAACTCTGCCATCTTTAGGGCAGAAAAGACACCATCTTTGGTTAGGGAAGGCTGGATCCGAACTTCATGCAACCTGTGAATAAAGAGATAGAACATATCAGAGTAAAACAAAAGCCATCAGAATCAAAGGTTCCTCCTAATATAAGTGTATTAGTCGATTTTCATGCTGCTGACAAAGACATACCTGAGACTGGGAAGAAACAGATGTTTTAATGGACTTACAATTCCACATGAAGGCTGGGGAGGCCTCACAATCATGGTGGAAAGCAAAAAGGAGCAAGTCACATCATACATGGATGGCAGAAGGCAAATAAATAAAGGCTGTATTGGGAAACTCCCATTTTTAAAACCAACAGATCTCGTGAGTCTTTTTCACTATGATGAGAACAGCACAGGAAAGACCATCCCCACAATTTAGTTATCTCCCACTGGGTCCCTCCCACAACACATGGGAATTATGGGAGCTACAAGATGAGATGTGGGTGGGGACAGAGAGCCAAACCATATCAGTAAGACTTTGAAAGAAGTTTATGACTTTAGTGAAATGTTACAGATGTCAACAACCTCCCTCCCATCTCCACCATTAAACAAAACAAAAACAAAAACAGATATTTTCTTCAAAAGAGTATTTACAAAGTTTAAGCAAATCTTAGGCAGTACCTTGAAGCTATGCATTAAATAACAATTAATTACATGGTAAGACTCTTACATCCTTTCAAGAACTTTCCTAAACCTGAAGAGTTAATGTAAGACTCTGCATCTGGTGCTAGTATTTGACATCTTGCCTAGGATAGCTGTTAATGATGCATTTTAACAAAGAGTATAGTTTTATAATAGCTAACAATATCTACTTAATGTTAGAAACACTATTTTATTTACAATCCTAGTCAATATTCTCTTCATGGAAAAAGTTCTATTTCTGAAAAAATTTTTAAAATGGTTAATTTAAAGAAAATACTATAAAATAAAAGTGAAAGTGGAACTTTGATACGTAAGAAATAGCAAATGTGGCATGAAGTGATATAACCACTTGGTTAAAAAATATAGAGGTGTTACGAGGTCAGATATTGGAAAAGCTGATTTAAAACACTGATTTCTGAATAGCAAATATTATCACCAACTAACTTAAACAGTTCAGAAAATCATCCAGAGATTGAGACAATGATTCTGAGAGGACTACAGATACCAGAGCTTCAACGCTAACTTCATTTGGACTCTCAGCCATTTCCAGAAATTCCCTGCTTTTCTCTGATAAAAGACCATGCCACTCTGGAGCTTGCTAGTATGCAGCTCCACTGGTCACCAGTTATAACATTAAGACTACCATGATGTTATACTTACCTGTTATTTAAACTTCTTTGTATTTTATATTTGAACAAGACTTGATTGTACACACATACATACACATATATTCCCCCAATATTTTGTTAAATAGGAAAAAATGCAATACTTCTAAAGTGAAAGACACAATACGAAGAGTAAACATACCTACGGGCAGCAGTAATGATGAGGTAACCAAGATCGACTTCAAGAGCATTTTTGCAAGCTCCTAGAACAATAGTGTGCAAATTTCTAAAACCACCTAAAGAGGAAGAACAAAAACAACATGTGTTTCTTCTGACCATTGCGCTTTTAGTGAAGTATTTATATATTATAGATTATGAAGTATTATCTTGGACAATAATTATTTGTTTAAAGTAAATCTAAGCTTTGTTTTTGGATTGAAATTAATATCATAAGATGAATTATAAGTCATCTAAAAAGAGATGAAAGCAGAACCTCATTTTGAAAAGACATTCTGATGGCATCTGAAAGCTACTCTAAACAATTTAGACTATTAAGTAAGGATTTTTAGAAAGTCAGACTGATGAGAGAATTGTAAAAAAAGAAATCCTGCCATTTCTGGCCAAATTTTGAATCTCCAAATATCATATGAAACAAGATCTGCACGACTTTAACTGATTTTTAAAATGTTTCTGAAACTTACATTTACTTTAAAAAAAAGAACATAAATTACTAACACATAGCTCAAAGAAATGACTGATTTGTCTGTTTTAAACTTTTATAAATAAAATCACAAAGTCTGTACACTTTTGTGTCTGGCTTCATTTACTTAACATTCTGTTTATGAGATTCATCCATATCGCTGTATAGCTGTAGTCTGTTCATTCTTATTCCTGTGCAGTATTCTGCTATAAGAATATGCCACAATCTAATTATACATCCTTTTGCTGACAGGCATCTTTTCATTTTGGAATGATTAGGAACAGTGCTTCTATGAACAATTGTAAAAGTGTCTTTTGTTGAACATCTGTAAACATTTCTGTTGGGTTTAAAGCCAGGAATGCAACTGTTGCTATGTGTATCACTAACTTTAGCAGATACTACCAAACAGTATTTCAAAGAGGTTGCATGAATTTATACTCTGACGATCAGTGTATGAAAAGCCCTGTTGCTCTACATCCTACCCAACATTACTGTTTTTATCTTTTTCATATTAGTCATGAGTAGGCAGTCATTTTAGTGCTTGAATATCACACTGTAATTTCAATTTACATTTCCTTAATGATTAGTGAACTTTATCATTTTTTCATGTTTATTAGCCTCTTGTATGGAAGCTTTTCTATTCAAATCTTTTCCCATTTTTTCTACTGAGTTGCCTGCCTTTTTCTTATTAATCCCAGAAGTCCTTCACATCTTCCCAATATCCGGTATCTGTACTACAAACAACTTCTCCCATTCTGCAGCCTGGCTTTTCATTCTTTTAATCATGCCTTTTGATGGACACTATATATATATATAAATAAATTTCATTTGGTACAGTGTATCAATCTTTTCTTTATGGTAAATGTCTTTTGGTGTCCTGTTTAAGATGCCTTTGTGTACTCAAGATCAACAAGACATTCTTCTAAGTTTTCTTAAATTTCATTTTCAAAATTGTTAACATTTTAAATCTATGATCCATCTAGAATTAATTTTTGTGTGAGGTATGCTGACTCCATGAGTAAAATACCAAGGCAGTGTCACCCTTAAAAACAAATTCAAGAAGAAAAGTCTCTGTTTCTCTTTTAGGACCTTTATACAAACTCAGCTTTTAACATCTCTCTCCAGGTCTTCTCTCTAATGAATGGGCCCCCGCTTCCCCGCCGCCAGCCTTCTTTTTGTTTTTGACTTTTATCTTGTTAACTATTGCCATCAATCAAAATACTGTTGGTCTTAAAGAGGTTGTTTCATCCCACTGGCTAAACATAATGAAGTACACTTATACTACACTTGACTGACAAAATGTCTAGAAACGTAGTGTTTACTCATCATTTTATTCCAACAGTACTAACTATAATGTCTATTTGTTAACAATGGTACTTGATGACTTTCCATTTTATTTTAGAGAGCAAAAGTTAGATTTTTGGTTTCCAACTATTAACCATCCATCTTGCTAAACCACTAATTTTCTTCCTGCAATGAGATGATTAACATAGAGCACATTCTGTTACTTATTATTTATCTGTAGTTAAGTACACACAGAATAAAACTTTTTTTCCTTTAAATACCATCATCTGATGGGAAATCAACATCCAAGTGATATAATAAAAGTATTTTTTATACTGTTAAGTATTAAGTGATAGATTTTAACATTACTAATGCCTAAATTTTTTGGGAAGCCTAGCCTGTACTAGTCATAAAACATCACCAAAGAACACTATCCCTGTTAACATTTCTAAGAAAGATTTCAAATATAAGAGGAAGTATTATTAGCTATGTAAAAGTCAAAACAAGCCAGAAAACATGCCTTACCACTCTATCTATTTTAAGAAAGTTTAATGTGCACAAAAAGAAAATGAATACTAGTTATGCTCCCCTGATGAGCATTTTCTTTTTAAAAGACTTGCAAGAGAAGTTAAATAAAAGCTTAATGATGTTTAATAAGTTGATTTTAAAAACATTTAGTAACTAAAGAAAATGAATACCTGATCTCCAACTGTCTTCAACAACATGTTGGATAAGACCTCCAAGGAAAGGAACTCGAACCATTTCTAAGTGTTCCAAGTTTCGGGCAGAGGCTAAGCCTGTTACTAACGGGACATATTTCAAGGAATTTGTGGGTCCTGAAAAAAAAAACAAAAAAACAATCTTTGATAGAACAATGTAAAATGCCTTAAAATGAATTTTCAAATCAGTGAAAGACATGTACAACTTATAAACTCTATGCCTTAAAATGACAGCCAAACTGGCCCCCAGCAATCTAGTTCTTATTACAAATGAAAGTGTTAGCCTACTAACTATATACTTACTTGGCATAAAGAACTTTCAGTAACACTGAAGAGAGATGTAGTATTTCGTAAATTCTCTAAAGGCTCAATAGTTTTGAACTCAAACTAACTAAAGGGAAAAAGTAAAGATAAAAATGTGATCCTTCACTCAAGTAAAGAGCTCAATCACTTAATCATCTCTCGCTATGACCAGTGTTGCATTAGATACTACAGAAGATCACAAAAGATATGGTCCTGTCCATCAAAAGACCTGCAGTTGACATGGAGCTAGAACATAAATAATTAGAGAGGAATAAAAAGACAGACTGCATCAAGTATAAAAATACAATCTGCTGTACTCCATGAGAAAGAAAGAAGAAAGAGGAGAAATGTAAGTTGGAAAAGGCAGAACCTGAAGAATGCATACAAAAAAGAGAAAGAGAGTGCGTATCTCAGGATAGGAAACAACGATATAGCATAAGAGAAGACACTGAGGTGGAAAGCTCTATGGCTATCCAGGAAACAATGCAGAATCATATGTGATGATGAAAGAAGGTGTGTCTTGGAAAGGTATGAGAATAAGGCTATCAAGAGGAGTGCTGGTTATTATGACCTTGAAGCAGAGTAGTTCCCACTTAATGCTCTATTGCAGGGGTGTCCACTCTTTTGACTTTGCTGGCCACACTAGAAGAGGAAGAATTATCTTGGGCCACACATAAAATAAACTAACATTAAAGACAGCAGATGAGCTGGGGGAAAAAAAAAAGGTCTGTGGATAAATCTCATAATGTTTTAAGAAAGTTTAAGAATTTGTATTGGGTATCATATGGGCCATGGCCAGTAGACCGTGGGTTGGACAAGCTTGCTCTAGGGCAACAGGGACACTAAGGTTTCTGTTTAGAAGAATAAAATCATAAAACCTATGTTTAAGGTAGATTAAATAAGCCAACTATTTACATGCAGAATGATTTGGACACCAGAAACAAACAAATAAATCTGAAATCTAATAAAACAATCCTATGAAAAGTAAAAAGTGCCTATAAGAAACACAGAGATATTCTGAGTTGTTTTTTTGTTTTGTTTTGTTTTTACTGAGGTCAAACACAAATCATGTTTCTAATGTCTTTAAAACAAAAAATACATTTATCTTCACAAGATGAGTAAGATATAAGACATAAATAGTAACAGCATAATATAACTGCATTTACAAATGTAGCTACTAGAGTTTGCTTCATGGTATTTTTAGAACAGTTTATGTTTAATTCCACCATGAGTGTGTACCATTACCTGCACAGTTCCTCATGACGAAAGTTCTTAAGCTGATACAAAGGAAGTCTTTAAATGGCTGTGGTTTAGTGAGTCTTACCCACTTCATATAAAGGTGCCTTAGCATTGGGATACAAGGAATTTCAGGAACATTCACCCCTAAAATAAAAATATAAAAATAGAACAAGAAAAATCACAAAAATATACATCTTGCATATAAGTACAAGAGTCTATTTTTCATACTGACAGTTTAACCTTCAAGAATTTTTATCAGAACAAATTACACAAAATCTATCAAGTTTGACTTATTTAAAACAGGGTTATAAAGAACAGTTTATGTAAACCATAAACTGACTTAATTTTTTTAGAAAAGGCCAATGGGAAGATAGAGTTAAAGAAGTATTTCTATATTTTAGAAATGTAAGTCTTTTGCATAATCTTAAATTCTTCTACATTTTCCCAGAAGGGGTAAAGTGAAAATGGATTACTGAAAGCAAAACTATAAAGATGGACATGGAACACACAGATTTACTATTTGACTACCAATGTCCACTGCCCCCCAGTAGGAAAACTAAATTTCTCAGCTCAAAGTCAGGTAGATGGATTTAAATACGCAAATAGACAGATGTCTGGAAGACAGCCAGACATGGAGCTTTAAAACTTGTTTTCTACAAATACATGACTCTGAGAAAAGCAGAAACCTGACAGCCTTTTATTTTAGAATTTCAAATTGGTAAAGGTTTATGCATGGGATCCATGAGTGGCTTAATACTAGGGCCATGATCAGAAGAAGGGAGGTGTAGTGTGAGGTGAAAAAATACAGGAAACAGATGAAAGAAGATGAAAGCCAAGGAAGGGACACAAATTTATAAAAGAAATCCAAGGATCCAGGATGATGGCATTTATCAAACAGTAGCCAGCAAAACTGTTTAATGCAATTTTTAAATTTGATACAACAGAAGCTCTGCTAGCAAGTATAACTAGAGAACGCAAAATTGGAGTACTTGAATGGTCAGTTCTTTAAAGGCTAAATTCTGCCAAATGTTCTTACTGTAACCTACAAGGATTACTCCTTAACCTGTTCCTCTGAAAACAGCAGTCCCAGCTTGAACTATGCACACACATCATATAGCAACAAATGGGAAGTAAAATTAAGGATAAGACAAAAAGCAGAAATGAGGTACAGATTGAGACATAAGATGCAGAAGTCACAAAGGTAAGTTTAGCATCTATTTTAATACTACGAAGATGGTAGCACTGACTGTACTGATTGTACTGATTAGGAAACCCAAGGTAGCAGGGATGAGACAGATGGAGAGAAGACAGCATACTAGAGGCCCAATCCACTTTTTGTCCCAAACTCACTCTATAAACAAAGGACAGAACTCCCCATCCTCCTAGTGATGTTCATTTTTATTAATTTAGTACACACCTTGCATCACCATCATACAGTGTTAAACTGTTAAATGATTCTCATAAATTAATGCATTTTAATAAAACTTACCCTGTACTTGTATTAACAATGAACTGGGACAGGCATTGTAGAAAACATAAAGATATGAAAATAAGTCTTTGACATTAAGGAGTTTATTTTATAAACTTCAGATACTACAGATTTCTTTTACATCTAAAAATCCAATGTCAAACTAGGTATCACTCCCTGATCTTATAAATGAAAGGCTGCTAGAAATCTTCTTCCATAATTGTGTATCTAAGTCTTATTTAAGACCTACTCTTTATCATTCCTGATGCCCTCCCTTCACTAACTGAATTTCAGAGATTTCCAGTTCTTTGGACCATCCCCAACACCTAGAATAATGCTTAAAACATATATATTCTCTATGTATGTATATCTATGCGTATATGTGTGTGTGTGTGTGTGTGTGTGTGTGTGTATGTGTATATATACATATTATACACACAGAATAAAGCAGTAAACAAATATTAAAGGCCAGACTGTATTAACAGGGATTTCCCCCAAATTCCTTTCAGTAGTCTAAGCCAAAAGTGACAAATTTCAGAAATATTTACATTTAACTTGAAGTTATTGGTATATAAGAATATTCATATGGAGAATGAACACTTGTGAAGCAGTATTTCCCTCGCCCCAATGGGTCTTTAATGGGAAATCTAAATTTTTATACAAGTCTTGCAAACATTTATTTCGCAGTTAACAAAGCCATCACTAAAATTCTCATGAGTCCTTTTCGATAAATATTCATGTTACATGGCATTTCCAGGAGTTACAAGTGACCCAAGAAACATGTACTCACCAACTAAATGTAAAGTTTGAATTTTGGCTCCTATAGGAATTTTTAGTTTATTTTCAGGAGGAATTGGAAAGGCTCCATTACGATTACGAAATTTCCCTAAAATATGAACATGTGGCATATATGTCCAAATGGATTCTACCAACTCCAAATGAGAAGTTTCCACACCCTAGAAAATAATGACAAAGCAAGCATAAGACAGTTTTTAAATTTAGCATCCAAAGCTTTTATTTCTGTACCACAAGATGCTAACTATACAATGGAACTTAAAAGTTTGTGACAGATGAGATTAGCATGTGAGTGAACATTCCTATCATTCTTTGGTCTACTATTTCATCAACAGTTGATGCCAAAATGTCCAACCATGTGTACTTACCACTAAGTTTGGGCATGCTTGCAAAGCTTCTAGGACTCCTGGAATGCTAAAAGCCTCATGGCCCCTTACTCTTCGCCTCTCAAGGTACCGGGGGTGAAGGCCATATAGCTGTTCAACGTCTGGCATCTTCTTTAATAGTGTTAGGAAACTGGAATCTGTAAAGCCTGAGAAGTTCAGAAGTATTTAGAGACAGGTTCATCTTTCTGTTCATTAACACTTAATAGGTACTTGTGATTTTTACCAAAAGTTAAAAAAGACTTCCTTTTCAAATTTCCATACGGCTAAATAAATACAACAGAAATGTACTTTGTTTTAGTAACAGAGGGAATGTGTCAGAAACTCCACTTACTCTGAGTTAATAGTTTATGGAAGAGGCTTTTATTATTGACTTTTTGGTTTTTTTGCTTTTAAGGCATAGAAGTCTTCAACAAAGAACACACTTTTAACCCAGACAACTTGGACCTATTTGGTGAATGGAGTGGGACCACCCACCTGATCACCACCACCCTCCTCCTCCTCCCTCAAGGGTACTCTCTGGTCTGTAAAACCTTCAAGGCTCTGCAGAACACAAAACTAAAAATGTAAATAAGATATGATCCTCATCTTTAGGAAACTCACAGTTCTGACTTAATTCCTGAGATTATTCTATCCATTTTCTAATAATTATGCTAATGATACTCTGTCATATGTTTAACTATTACTCCCCTGACATATTAGACAATTCGTTCTTCTGTGAAAGACAGATGCAAGTTAGCTAAGAGGACCAGAGTAATCCAATCTCAGGGGATGCTCAGTTGACAGGAAGGTGTCTATTAAGGAGACCATAGTAGGAACTAACAAGATGGGAAAAGAGAGAGGCAGGTTACTTTCACAGCAGGAGCTATTGGTTAAATAGGTGGGGAGACAAGCCTCAAATAGATGCTATTTTATCTGTTACCAGGGCTTTTTTATTTTTAATGAAAGCGGTCAGAGAGTCAACTGTCTGCCTATTCACAGCAAATAAAAATATTAACTGTCAAGAATAAAAAGCCCCAAATGACTAAGTCTTACATACTAAAGTTTTTGGAAGTTATTTTATTTGTAAGTTATTTCATTTAACATGTAAAGTCCAAACATGTTAACTTCAGTATCACAAAAGTGAAGAGTGGGGAGAGGCCAGAGATTACTCGGTCTCTTATAACAGTTCTTATTACTCTCTTGTATAGTAACTTTTAATGACTGAATGATTCAATGTTTTTTTCATTACACAATCAAATCAGAAAAGTTATTACTCCATCCACAAGTGTTAAAAAATGAAGCTGAAAGAGTTTAACAGCTTCCAAATGGCAGGGCTGGAATCCAAAACCCAGTGTAACTTCTGACATGCTTATCCTCTTTTGTCATGCATGTTGCCTCCCACGAGAGAAATGGTCCAATTTCTACCTTCTTTACAGAGATGGAGTGAGAATCCAAAGAGATCACATACACAAAACATAAAGTACTATTATATAAAGACTCTGGGTTAAACTCCAGAGAATAGGTCAGGGTGGCATTAGTGAGCAGGTTAGTGTGATGTTATCTTAGGCTAGACTACTTGTTTCAACTCTCTTTTACATTCATTGCAATGATGGGAAGTCTTGGGCACACAGGTTACTTATCACAGCCTAAACGTCAGCGAGATGCAGACAAATTCTTCTCTCGTTGGTAAGGGTTATTGACATTAATGCTAACACTGCATCACATGGGAGCTCTGCCATCCTGCCTTTATATACTGCATTAATCCCACTTCGGAATTCCCGCTGGCCTAACCTTTGCAAAAGCAAATCTAATATAAGGAATGAGAAAATCATTTTCACACTACCCTAGATTTTTTCTTTCCTGCTACAAAGGATCATTCTGGAAAAAGACGAATCCTTTGCCCTTAGAATGGCTTTTATTAAATACTTGAAAACAACTGTGGTTTGCCTCCCACAAACCTATTAATAAGTTCTAGCCTCAGGTCTTTGTAATGTTCTTCATGAGAAAGTATATAACTACTATGACCAACTGATAAGAGTTACCAATTGATCTGATGACTCTCTTGAAAGGCTGGAGGCACCCACCTGCACAATTCCAGTATTCCAGAGGTAATATGTTCTGTTCTACAGAACAGAACAAGACAACTATCTTCTCCTGTCTTCTCCAGCCCTTCACTTCTATTAAGGCTTTTTTTTGGGGGGGGTCCCTTCTCAACCTTATCCCATTTTCAAAGTCCCATAATCTGGACATCATAGAAAATGGATGACTTTAAAAGACCGATTCATAATTGCAAAACAGTAGTAATTAAATTGTACTAATTAATGAATCCGTGTTAACTGAAAGGAAGCCTTAACTGCCTTTTGTTTTAACTCTTTCCTTTCAGGTATGCCTTGCTTAACTAAAGTCATTAACTTTCTTTTCAGGTGGTTTCTTCAATAGGGAACAATTTGTTGTGGTTCGTAGGCTAACTCTAAGTTCTTCACCTGTAAGGTCAGTCAATAAGATGCCTTATTGGAGCATCTCCAAGACCTACTATAGGCCTTTTAAAGAAATTAAAGTTCTGTAGCCTATTTTACAAAAATGGCAAGTATTTATTTAACTCAAGTTTAGTTGCAGAGGAAATCTATGATGAAAGATGTTACCATTCACCAGAAAACCTGCATCATGGAGTAAAGGACACACTGTCTAATGTGATACACATATACACAGTTAACCAAATGCCCATGTTCTCCAATCACATGTGTGGAACAGGCTGATATAGTTACGTAAGCACAGGAAATGAAAAGAGCAGACTACTGAAACAATACAGCCTCAGGTAAAATGCATTTTGTAAACTTAAAACTCAACACAAATAACTTAGACAAAATCTTGCCTCCCTACAAGGTGACTTAAATTGCCTTTCTCAAGACAACAAGTAACTTTTTATGAAACCATTGTTACTACTTTCCAGAAGGACACTACTGTACCTTACAGACTAAAGTCACTTACCACTTGGCATGTATTCCCACCACCGCCCTGCACAGAGATCCACAACTCTCACAACTCGCAGATAAAGGGTCACTGCTTCCTTAAGCTTCCGGGAAAGACATTCCATACACATGATATCCTGCAGAGGGAGGTACCTTTGTGAGAGAAAGAAACTCATATTTATCAAGTGTTTAAGTATTTCCTCTATCAATAAGTTATTTTTTTTCCTTCTTCCAATCTCCTACAACTCAAAAGAAATACTATCTTAAGACAGAGATTTAAAGCTAACATGCATAAGGTCACAGAGCTTTTTACTAAAAGGAAAAGTCAGCAAATAATCCAGTATCCAAATAAAGTACTGAGCTCCCTCCACAGGTCATTTGATAAAACTTGCCTTTCTTTTGAGTTTTATGGACAAAGAAAATCTAAAAACCAAAAAAACCAAGAAAATAAGAAGAAAATCTCAGTGCTTTTCAAGATGTGATAAGGAACCTGAGAAAGATCACAGAGAATTACTTAATCTGAACATGGGCAATGTTATTTCATATCTTTCACAGAATCTACTTCCTGTAGGAACATTTTGCTCCCTCTCAACCCCACCCTCCCGCTTCTGCAAACTCTATTATCTTCTCCATCAACAAATATGTATACTAGTTATATAGTATACAATTTCTTTTCCCAGATTTTTTTTTTTTAACCTTTAAGGTCACACACACTGATAAAAGTATTGCATAAGTATTAAGACACCTCATATGAATTACAACTTCCTGTTTCCAATCTTTATTATCTTTTCCCGAAACTTCTGATTAACCCTGACTTTTGTTCTGTTATATATTCTGAAAGGTCTAGACTGCTCCACACACACCTAGATTAATTAAATTTTTGAAAAGTTAAAGATTCCTTTTACTGAACTTGTATTGCCTCACACTCTACTATACTCATTGTTTCACAACAACCTTAAAAGGTAACTAGCTAGTTCCTGTTTGCCACAGAGCCCTCTACCAGTTCTTTATCTCCTTGTCTCTGACCTGCTGTGTTCCGTACCCCTCTCTGGCTAACGGTTTACCTTGGCCAATAAGAGGCACCAGCTGGAGGGCTTCAGGTGGTAAGGCTGCCTTTCTGCTGCTGCTAATCCCCTAGTTGAATTCTCCATCAGCCCTTACATACTCCCTAAACTCCATCTACATCTCTGTAACTAGTTCCTTCATTAAATTATCTTCAAATTCCAGGTAAGTGTATTTTCTATTATCTGCTGGCACTTCACTGATGTAGTAATAATATTATTACTCCATTTTACAAGTGCTGCAAAATGTCACATGGTTGGGTAAGACAGAGAAAGGATCAGGAATGGCAAGACAGTTTTGTCTGACACTAACTCTTAATGACACTAATTCTAAAAGAAAAGTCCACATATGCCTATTGAATATTTCTCTGATCCATTTTTTTCTTCTTAACCCCTTTAAAATGATTTAAATAAAGAAAATCAAATCAAATCCTCTATAAAATAAAGCATTACTGTTAGCCATAACTTAATTCAGTTTCTATAACTTAGATACAAGTAGAATAATTTTCAGAAACGTGACAACACATTTTATAAACAATGAAAAATATTAAATTTGCTTTCTAGTAACTTTTGCCACTGTAATTTTTTTTCCTAAATATTGTTATCTAACGTATTTGCCTAGGTTAAAATTTTATTCCCTTTAAATGCAAACAGATCAATAATCACAAAATCAAGATTACTTTACATCATATTTTCCCTAAGAAGTAGTATATTTTTCTTCATAGTTATATAGTCAAAGGACTAGAGTTCAAAAGACAGATCAAATACAACACTTTAGAAAAGAAAGCATGGCAGGGACAGCAAGATTAGGTTTCTTTTAAGCAAGGCCACAGTTTTTTTTGTTTTATGAAGACATGCTAAGTAGTTACTCCACCACTACAATGAGTCCTCAAATCAAAATTTTAGAAGACTAAAAATGAAACAAAATTTAGTGTGTCTTTAGAATACACACGTTATCAAGCTCAAGAACTCAGTTCATGGTTCTTTCTACATTCTGTCAAATGCTCTATGTTTTCTTCATTGTAACTAGCATTATATCTTCCTTCTCTACTTGATTCAATGCCTTCCTTTTGAATATTCTGTTTGAACTGCAAAATGTTATCTGACCTATTTTCAATTTCAAATATGGTCCAATGGCCAAGTGGTGGCTTACACATGTAAATCCAGCACTTTGGGAGGCCAAAATGGGAGGATCGCTTGAGGCCAGCAGTTAAGACCAATCTAGGCAAGAAACCAAGATCCTGCCTCTATCAAAAAAAAAAAAAAAAAAAAAAAATTAGCCAAGCATGTTGGTGTGTGCCCCTACGGCAAGAGGCTCTTAAGCTCAGGAGTTCCAGGCTGCACTGAGCTATGATCATACCCTGCACTCCATCCAGCCAGAGTGAGACTCTGTCTCAAAAAATATATATTATATATGGTCCAGTTTTTTTTTTTTTTTCCACAATACATCCTAGCATTATCCAACTTTATCCCTAGACGCAATTTTACCTATGCTTTCTTATAGAATTTTAAAGGCTTTATTGTTTAATTCATTGATCCATTTTGAATTTAGCTGTAAGACTGAGATAAAAATGCACTTTTATTTTTTTTCTCCAAATGGTTTGCAGACTGAGACATCATTGCTGAATAGTCCACCCAGCTTTTCCTCACTGATGTGACTACATAGAACCTTGTTATAAACTAGATCTCCACATATATTTGAATTCAACCTATGTTTGTCTCTTTTACCCAACTGTCTGGCTATCTTCTCCAAAACATATTTTAGAATGTATCTGAACATCTGGTAGGGCAAGACTTTTTTCTGAAAATTTTTGGCTATTCTGACAAATTTTTTTCTGCCAGATGAATGCTAGTATTATTTTGTTCTGTTAAAAAAAAATTATCATTTTAATTTGGTCTTCTAATCCCAGACAGAACTGAACCAGCAAAAACTACAATGTGTTACAGAGTAACAAACTGCAGGAAATAATGCCATACAAATTTATATTAGAAAAAAAATACAGTGCCTAGGGTCTCCTAAAATAACTGTTATTGCTATTTTAAAACTTCATAATCTGCAAATACTCATTTGTAGAAATTCAAAACATTGCTAAGAACTTCATATATGAAAATATTTTCATAGGTAAACAATCTAAAAATCCAGATGCTTAGAGAAGTTAATTGCAAATACAATTACAGAAAATAGAAAAACTGAAAACAATCTAGATGTTAGACAAGGAAAATGGTATCATGTTATTTATACATTCCATAGAATAGTAAGCAGTTAAAAAAAATTAGGACCATGTGGTGATATGAAAAAAGGCAGAATAACCATTAACACCAAATATTTATGCTTTCAGTGTGCTAAGCGCTTTAATGCATTATCTCACTGAATCCTAGTAATATTGCCATTATGTCTATTATTAGTCTAGAGCTAGCAAATAATGGATCCAGGATTCAAACTCAGGTCTCTAATTTCAGAGACAAAGTATGTTAAAATTTGTTTATTTGAATTATATAAATTAGGACAATGATTGAAAGGAAGCAGTGGAAACTAGAATGACAGTTTTCCTTTTTTTTTTTTAAAAAAAAAAAAGAGCTATGCAATTTGGATAAAAATATAATTTTTTAAAAGTCTTTTTGTGTTGTGTCCATCATAAAACAACTTTAATGTATGCACTACATTTAGTTACCATGAGTATTATTTTCCAACACTTGGTTACAATCACTTACACGTATGTACGTTTCTCACTGTGGTCTGTAGTCAGAAAAAGTCAGAAACACTGCCTTATATTGTACAGTGTACACACAGAGTACTGTTATAATGTAATAACAGAAGTCAACAAATCTATGAGTCAATAAAAATTTCAAGAAGCCTAGAAATGTTAACAGTCTAGAGAAAGGCTGTCCAACAGAACTATCTGTGACAAAAGAAATATTTTCCATCTATATTCTGTTGTCCTATATAGTAACCACTAGCCACATATGACTAATGAGCACTTGAAATGTAGCCAGTGCAACTAACAAACTATATCTTAAATTTCTATTTAATTGAAATGTAAATGTTGCATGTAGTTGGTAACTACCATATTAGACAGAAATGCTTCAGGGTTTGCTCTTATCCATTCTGGTAGGTAATTCAACCAAACACAATCTTACCTAAAAATATGGCAAAGTACTTCATGTGAAAGTTGATTCATATAGTCCTTTGTCTCATCTGCTGTCATTTCTTCCGGAATTTCATTATTCATAATACATGTTTTCACACTTTTCTTTCGTGGCCCCATTGCTGTGCGGTCTCCAGTATCAAAGAGAGAATCTTCCCTTCTGTTTACTAGAGTTCAAAGCACCTGAAAAGAAAACAGAGAATGAAGTGAGTAAAAAAACACACTACCTATTAAAACCCAAGTTAAAGAATGTTTATTTTGAAACACAAACAGCAAAGGTATCACAATGGTACACATCACATTCAAATTAATAAAAATATTTGCTCTGTGCAACAAGCACAAAACATCTTTTTTTGAAGATAAATGGAGAATCAACTTCTGAAGAAAATATAAATACGCATTATTTAGAATGAGCAAAAGTCCAGAAATCATGAGTCTCATGTTTTAATTTGCACTGTTGTTTCTTAGCTTATTCACTCAATTTCTCCAAGCATCAATTTCTTCACATGTAATGTATAATCATTAAATGAGGAATCAAAACCTTTTCTAGCTCCAGGAGCTTGTGATTCTATGACTGCCCCTAACATGGCAGAAAGTAGAGGAGACTCTTGGGTTCTAATCTTGGATCTGCCCCCAAATTACTTCTACAATCTTGCATCAAATCTTTAAAATGCTTCAGTCTCCCACCTATAAAGTCAGGAATTAGGACTACATCAATGTGTCGCAGACTCCTTTGTAAATCTGATAAAAACTAGAGAATTTCTCCTAAAAAATAAACATAAGCTTGTTATACAATTTCAGAGACAGAATGAAGCATCTCTTCTCCCTCTCAATACTGAGAAGTATTTCACTTTTGTACCACATGTACTTTTTTTTTTTCCTTTTTGAGACAGAGTCTCACTCTGTTGCCAGGCTTGAGTTCAGAGGCATGATCTCGGCTCACTGCAACCTCCACTTTCCGGGTTCAAGTGGTTCTCTTACCTGTACCTCCCGAGTAGCTCAGACTACATGCTTGTGCCACCACGCTCAGCTAATTTTTATATTTTTAATAGAAACAGGGTTTCACCATGTTGGCCAGGATGGCCTCAATCTCTTGACCTTGTGATCTGCCCACCTTGGCTTCCTAAGGTGCTGGGATTACAGGCGTGAGCCACCATACCCAGCCCATTTGGTTTTTAAAATAAGCTTTAGAGAAGGAAGAAGAAAGAAAGAGAAAAGAGGAGATAGGGAGGAATGGAAAGGGAAAGCAAGGAGAAAATGGGTTGAGTGAGCACCCAGATGGTTTTTTGTTTTATTGATCAGCATGCAGAGTTA
Source organism: Saimiri boliviensis (assembly GCF_048565385.1). Lineage (NCBI taxonomy): Eukaryota > Metazoa > Chordata > Mammalia > Primates > Cebidae > Saimiri > Saimiri boliviensis. Next base: position 161,837,560 of record NC_133449.1, read on the forward strand.
ACAACTTGATTCTCAAATTGTCTAGGAATATTTTAATAATGGTAGTACAAGACATAAGAAAGTTTATAGGAAATATTGGTCTCTTTAACATTAATGGCTTCGCAGATGGAGATGACACAGGATGAAAAGAGGTGCATTCACATTCATTTAAATATGCCTTGGCACATTTATTCTGAATGCTACTTGTGGATCTAGCACTGTAAACAAAGGGCCCAGAGGCAAGTGGAGACAGACAATCAACCAACCATGCAAATGAGTTCGAAATTACACATGGAGATAACTGCTACAAAGAAAGTAAACACAGTTCTAAAGCCTCATATAACAAGGGACTGTGGGTCACTAAAGGTTCTCCTAAGAAAAAGACAAGTGAGCTGGTAACTGAAGGCAGAGCAGGAAGGAGGAAGAAAAGCATTCTTGCAGATACACAAGCATGTGCTGGATTCTGCGAAGGGGCTTGACTCTTTTAAGGAACTGAAATAAAGCCAAAGGTACTGGGGTACAGAAGATGATAAAAAGGGAGTAAGATAAGGCTGAACTGCTAGCAGGGGTCTTAATCCTCACTGTGACAGAAAACTACTAAAGGGTCTTAAAAATGAGAGAAGAACAATATACTTCAAGGGCTCAAGCATTCAGGCAACTCAGTAAGAGAAAGGCACCAGGTTGGCAGAGGGTGTTAAAGTATATGCAGTTCCTGAGGTTCCTTTGCTTCAGTAGTAAATGGACACACTACTAGGCTAAGTAAATCCTCATTATTTTTTGTACCTGTGTGTGCGTGTGTGTGTGTTCTGGTCTCTTCCCTCACCGAAAGTTTATGTGCTATTTACTTCTTGAGGCTGTCGGCATGCTTGCCTCTCATACCCCAAACACACACACATACATACACACACACACACACACACACACACACACACACACACACAAATTGATTTACTTCTTAAGGCTGTCAGCATGCTTGCCTCTCATACCCCCCACACACATACACACACAACCTCATTTGTTGTTTCTAACCAGTATGTCTTGGGAAAACAGAGAAATCAATGTGTGTGGACTGGTATCAACAGGTACCTAGCAGTGTGAACCTAAAAAACTCTGCAAAAAGTAGAATTTGCGACATGTATCTTAACTTCTCAGAAGCTTACTCCTATGTTGTCTATCACATTTTGCCTAACAGGCCTCCGGAGAAATAAAGTTCATACTCAGAACTGTCCAAGCTAAAAGAAAAGTTATAAATAAACTTGCCTGCTTCTGATTATATCACTGCCCACCTTTTCTTGTTTACTGCCCTTCCTCCTCCAAATGAATCTTTCCATCTTGTGATAGCTCCTGAAACCCCTAAGGTTACACTGAACATGTAGTCAACAAATCCAATAGTCTCTTTCAGTGCTCCCCAATCTGACCCATTTGTATTTCGGGACACGGCTGACCATGTATCACCCTTCAGCTCCCAAAGTGATATATTCTTGATCCTTATCATTCCTCTAGGACCACTGCTCAGTCTCCTCTGCTAATTCACTCTCGATCCCTCTTCTCCTTGGGCAACTATACCCAATTCCAAGGATGTAGCTACTACAAATAAACACACACACACACACACACACACACACACACACACACACACAGAGAGAGAGACAAAAAAAAAGAAAAAATTTTCAACTCTACCTTTTACCTCTCCTGAACTCTGAACTTTATTTCCTCTGCCTATCAGAAATTTTCTCCTCAATAACTTAAACATCCTTCAAAAACACTATGTCCAAAATGAACTCCTTCATATCACGAACCACCCCCCACAAACAGATACACAGATATATAAAAATAAACACATCTATTTTCCCTAATGTGTTTTACTAATTCCTGAATTAGAAATCTTGAAATCATCCTAAATATATCCCGACTTCTCATTTTCCACAGATACTTGACTGGCTATTCTTACCGATTTTATCTCAATACAGTTCTTACATCTATTCCCAATAGCTTCCAGGACTCAATTAACATTCATGTACACTACTGAAATGACTTCCTACATGATACTCACCACTGTATCCTCAGGGTCGAAGACAAGCTTAGCAGACACTATGCCTGCTGTAAGTAATTCACTGAATAAATGCTTACCATGCTATACTTCACACTGAAGCCACAGTTATCTTTTTAAAATAGTCCTCTGATTTATAACGTTAAGCGAAAAAAGCAAAACATAGACTACATCTAAGTATGATTCTAACAACATAATTTTAAAAATTAAAAAGCTTACACCCTAAAATTTTTTTTATATGATAAAAAAGACTAATATGCTGTGTCAGCATACAACATTCTATGAAAGATGTACAACAAAATATTAAGTGGTAACCTGGGGAGTGGTAACTGAGGTTTAGGAAAGCAGAAAAAACTTTTACTTTTCACTTCATATATTCCCTAGCAATTGAAATTTTCAGAATGTTTTTAAGAAGTACAATACACATGGCCAAACAAAACAATCGGCCTACAAGGAATCCTGGTTCACAGAGGATAAAATCTTTTCAATCAAACTCCAAACCACCAGATGTTCCAATCTTATCTTCTTCCAGTCCTTACCACTTGCTCTCAATACACTCAGTCTAGCAGACCACTATCTTCTTAGTTCCCCCAAACAAACACTGGTGCTTCATTCCTAATATGGTATTAACTCTGACTAGAAATGTCCTTCTCTTCCCTACTTTGCCTGGAAAACTGCCTGTAAAAATCTAGCTTAAATATTAAGTCCTCCCTACTCTCTCCTTCATTTGAGCTCCCTGTGGGACTTAACATATGCTTACATAGCACTTTTTGTAGTGATTAGTCATGTTTCTGCTAAAAAATCTTGCCTCTAGGTGATAACAATTCCTTGCTCACAATATATCCTCAAATATTTAATGTATGAATATCCACCAGTCTTTCCATTATTCTATATACATCCAGGAGCTTCAAGGCTGCTGCTAAAAACCATTTCATGCTCCTATGAGGCATCTGCTACCACAGCACTGTGATCTCAGCAACAAGCTTATAGCCCAGGCAATAATGCAATCAGATTTTACTCCAATTACACACATAACAGCTATTTGGTAACATGAAAAAGCCTCAACAGGACTATTAACCAGCAAAGACTCATCTATCCACAAATTACCTAGATGCTCAGACCAATCCTCCAGTTGTTATATTTTACCATATGTTCAGCTTCAATAATTCTGACAATTCTTCATGAAGATCATGCTCTTGATTCTTCATTCCTTTAGTAAAAATCTTTTTTTAAATGCCTTCTTCCTCCTTTTTCTTTAAGTTCACACCAACTAATAACTTAACATCTTCCTCTTCTGATTCCACCTTTGACTGTTGCCTAGGATTTTGCAATGTAGTGCTTTTGTGTGAATTAGATTTAGTAGCCCCAGTGCACAAACTACACTTAAATTTTACACTAAATACCCTGCACCTTAAATATCACTGCGTTTACAAAACTCCACATATTGAAAATTTAAAACTATTTACTCACAGAAATTGTTATACAATATTACATTGAGGTTAGATCTCCTAGATGCTAACCAAAACCTTGTTAACCTACAGTATCCTTTAACACTAACAAAAAGCCTAAATTCTAAATTATTAGGACTAACAAAATTTTGGGTAAAACTATTCATATTTCCTATATCACAGCTGAAGACTTAAGTCTTTTAGTTCCTACTTGGCAGGTAGAGTAGTAAGTGATGCCCCTGCCCTAAGCCTTTTGTGGGGAAGGGACTTGTGGAAATGAACACTGAGGTAACGGAAAAGAACTCTATTATACACAGAAGGTTGACAGGACTTATAACAAGGAGAAATCTACCAGGCCTCGCAAGTCCAAGTAGATTTCTCTGAAAATGTTCAGAAGACAAAAAGCTTCCTCAATCAAGAAATATTTTATTTTCCCCCACCCTTACTCAGTCTTGATAAAGGACAATAAAGTAGCTTGAGCTAAAGTTGGCTTCTTCTTAATTTAAGTGAAATACCTAGCGCGGCTATGCTGAGCATTTCATCTCAGGCATTGACGAATAGGGGCTTGGTTTCCCCATATGAGAAAGAGAACATGAAATTCACACAAAGTCCCAAGGAAGTGGTGATAGTATCTCTTTTTAATGTGCACCGTTCTCTTATTTGCTTTTCTTTGTAATTTGGAAGATAAACCAAAGCAAGTGAGGAGAAATTGCCATGACTAGGCCTTGTGTTTTTTTCTCACTCCTGCCTCCAAAATACCACCATTTGTCACTAAACATCCTGCCTTCACTTGAGAAACCCAACAAGGTAGAGAAGGTCCAAAGCAGTAGCAGGTTAAAAAATAAAGAGTAAAGGGGGTGGGGGAAGTCCAGTTACTGGCAGTAAAGATGAGTTGGAGGGGGTCTTGCAGAGAAGTCATGGAGTACGAGGAACAGGTGAGTGAGTACAGGCACACCTTGTTTTAGTTGTGTTTCACTTTATTGTGCTTCAAAGATAATGTGTCTTTTACAAATTGAAGGTCTGTAGCAACACTGCATCAAGCAAGTGTACTGGTGCCCTTCTTCCAGCCACATGTGCTCATTTCATGTCTGTGTCACATTTTGGTAATTCTCACAATATTTCAAATCTTTTCATTATTATTGTATGTCTTACAGTGATCTATGATCAGTGATTTTTGACATTACTGCTTTAATTGTTTTGGTGGTACCATAAACCATGCTATATAAGATGGCAAATTTGATGATAAATATGGTGTCATTCTAACTTCTCCATTGGCTAGTTGTTCTCCTATCTCTGTCCCTCTCCTTAGGCCTCCCTATTTCCTGAGACACAAAGATATTGAAATTAGGCCAATTAAAAACTCTACAATGGCCTCTAAATGTTCAAATGAAAGGAAGAGTGGAGCATCACTCACTTTAAATCAAAAGCGAGAGACGATCAACTTTAGTGAAGAAGTCATATTGAAAACCAAGACAGACCAAAAGATAGGCTTCTTGTGCCAAACAGCTAAGTTGTTAACACAAAGAAAAAGTTACTGACAAAATTAAGAGTTACTCCAGTGAATAAACAAATAAGAAAGCAAAACAGCCTGTTACTGATATAGAGAAAGTCTGAGTTGTATGGATAGAAGTTCAAACCAGTCACATTCCCTAAGCCAAAGCCTAATCCAGAGCAAGGCCCTAAGTCTCTGCAATTCTACGAAGGCTGAGAGAGGTGAGGAAGCTTTAGAAAAGTTGAAAGCTAGCAGAGGGTGGTTCATGAGTTTATGAAAAGAACTTGTCTCCTTAATGGAAAAGCACAAGGTGAAGCAGCAAACGTTGATGGAGAAGCTACAGCAAGTCATCCAAAAGATCTACCTTAGACAATGGCTGAAAGTAGCTACAGTACACAACGTATTTTCAGTATGTACAGACTTCCACTGGAATAATACTCTGTATCAGATTTTCATCGCTAGAGGAGGGGTAAATGCCTAGCTTCAGAGGACAGGCTGATTATCCTGTTAGAGAATGCAGTAGGTGACATGAAGTTGAAGCCAGTGCTCACTAAGCATTCTGAAGGTCCTAAGACCCTTCAGAATGATGCTAAATCAACTCTGGCTGTGCTCTATAAAAGGAACAACAAAGCCTGAATGACAGCATATCTGTTTACAGCATGGTATACTAAATATTTTAAGCCTTCTATTAAGCCTTCTACTAAGATCTACTGCTCAGAAAATAGTTTCCTTTCAAAATACTGCTGCTTATTGACAATGCATCTAGTCATCCAAGAGGTCTCTTAGAGATATACAAGGAGATTAATATTGTTTCCATGTCTGCTAACACAATATCCATTCTGCAGCTGACAGATCAAAAACTTTCAAGTCTTATTATTTAAGAAATAAATTTCATAAGGCTACAGCTGCCATAGACTGTGATTCCTCTGATGGATATGAGCAAACTAAATTCAAAATCTTCTGGAAAGGATACACATTCTAGAAGCTGTTAAGAACATGTGTTCAATGGGAGGAGGTCAAAATATCAACATTAACAAGAATTTGGAACCCAATCCTCCGAATGACTCTGAGGGGTTCAAGACTTCTGTGATTATAGAATAGCGGGATTAATTTAAAAAAAAAATACTTCAGTGGAGGAAGTCACTGCAGATGGGGTGGAAATAGCAAGAGAACTAGAATCGAATGTAGAGCCTGAAGATGTAACTGAAATTGCTACAATCTCATGACAAAACTTGAACAAAGAAAAAGTTGCTTCGTATAGATGAACCAAAGAAAGTGGTTTCTTGAGATGAAATCTACTTCTGGTGAAGATGCTGCAAACCTTATTGAAAAAGACAATGAAGATTTTAGAATACTACATAAACTCAGTTGATACGGCAGTGCCAGGGTTTGGGAAAATTGATTCTAATTTTGAAAGAAGTTCTACTGTGGGTAAAATGCTATCATACATTGCATGCGACAACAAAATATTTCCTAAAAGGAAGAGCCAATCAATGAGGCAAACTTCATTGTTGTCCTAAGAAACTGCCAAGCCACTCCAATGTTCAGCAACCACTTATCAGTCAGCAGCCATTGAGACAGACACAAGACCTTCCATCAAACCTTCCATCAACAAAACTATTATGACTCACTCAAGGCTAAGATTAATTGTTAGCATTTTTTTAAATCAAGTATTTTTAAATTTTGGTATACACATTATTTTAGACATAATGATGTTGCACACTTAATAGATCATACTACATCGTAAAATCTAACTTTTATATACACAGGGAAACCAAAAAAATTTGTGACTTGCTTTATTGCAGTAGTCTGGAACCAAACCTGCAGTATCTCTGAGATATGCCTGCATAAATAACAGGAGAGTATTACATGTAAAGACCAGGTGTTACTGATAGGCTTAGCAACTTGTAGACACTCAGACTGAACCTTAAGGAAATATCAGAATGACAGAATTACAGAATCTCAGAACGTTAAAAGTTGAAGAGGAGCTGAGAGCCTATCTACCCTCACAGTTCTCAATTTTTTGTGGGTCACAAACCCATCTGAGAATATGATGAAAGTGGCACATCCGTTTTCCAGACTCACGCGAGCAGAAATACAGACACAACTTCAGGAGGTTCATAGTCACATACATGGAAACTCATCCAGTGATCTCAAAATATTCAGATGGCCAAACAACCAGAGTGGATAAGGTGACAAGGCACTTGCCCGAGATTAAATAGTGTCAAGGTTCAGGCTGGGATACAGGCTTTCCAGGTTATATATACTAAATATCCTATTATCAAGTCAGTCCTCTGTCACCATGGCTGTCTCCCTGCATTCCAGAGCAATGGCCCAGTGCTTGGAGAAAGGCTTCAAGATGCTCTGACAGAACTGCCTCTGACCACACCCTACTTCACAAATTAGAGTTTATGGTCCATCTAATTTACTCTCCTATGAAGTGGCCTGTGGCCACCTTAGGTATACTACAGTCATTCTGTGGCTGCCTGCTCAGCTGACCTTAGCCACAGGAAGCATTACTTTTGCCTTAGTGTTGCAAGCGCATTCTTAAACCAGAGTTGTTTCCAAAAAGTGTTCTTCTCCACCTATGTTGTCAATTCAAAACTCCTTCCCATCCCAAACTCATATTACTTTTCTTTATCCTCATCAAAAACACCCATCTGTCACTTAAAACTTCCCAGTGTTCCCAATGATCCTAGCTGGTCAAGGTCCTTCTTGCCCTTCAGGTTCCTAACGCCTTTCTTTAGTTTCTACTGGCTTCAGCTTGCTCATATCAAAGTAATCTTGCAAGTCACTTAATTTGACCTCAGAGACCTTAAGTGACATCATTGAATATCCAGTCTATCTACTGACTAGGACAGCCTCTCCGGCTTAAAGAAATACCACACCGCATCCACCAAACTGCTCAGATAAAAACCACACATGAAAAAACTCCACAGGATTAGGGTGCTGAATAAAGGCCTAGAATCATCCAGTTCAACCCTTCATTTTACAGATAAGAAAAGTGAGGGCCAGAGACGTTAGATGGCTTGTCCAAAGTCACAGAGGTAGAATGTACCAGTGGTGAAGCAGGAATCCAGGTCTTCAACTTCTTTTAAATTTTATTTTCCTATACCACCTTATTTTATTTCAGTATACCGCTAATTTTACTTCACCGTATCAACCTCTTACTGGAATCTAGTTGTCCCTCTTTCTCCTCTACTATGCATTAGTATCTGTTTGACTTAATATAGTTTGTACCCCTGTGCACACAGCCATTTAAACAAAGAGGCACACAAAAGTCTACTTTCTTTAACGAGGGAGGACATCAGAATTACAGCATCACACATTTCAAAGAGGGAAAAGAAGGCTTACAGATAATCTAACATGTTAATTCTCAAAACGAAAGTTAAAAATTACAGGCAGATTTTTTTCAGTCTGTGCCTATGTAATACGTATCTTCCAAGCTAGACCTCCTCCCTCCCTGAGAAAATCATGGCTTTATGGAACTATTACTTTATCCTTCACTTGTGCTGGCGGGGGAGGGGGTGGGAAAGGAGATTAAAAACCAGTGACCTAATCCAATGTCTTTCTTTGGCCGATAAAAAAATCTCAAGTTCAGAGAGAGGAAGGAGCCTAAAATAAACCATCAAGTTAATAGCAACTTTAAAACAAAAATCAAGGTCTCCTGCTTTTCACTTCGTGATTTACACTGCTGGTATAGACGTATAAAACAAAGTTTTCCGGACAGAGCTTCTCATTGAACAGGAACCTTCCTAAGTGCCCAGTTGCCCTTGGCCAGCTTGGTGGCTGTAAAAAAAACACGGTAGACATCTCTTAGTCAAATTCTGGCTGTGCAGAGTGCAGGAAGAACATGCTTTTCAGGTCTGTAAAGACTGCACGAAAGGGGAGTTGAGAATCTGATTTCCATAGCTAGGGCACGGACCCTCAAAGGCATCCAACACAGATAAGCAAGCTGAAACACTGAGAGGGTCATGGATCTAGACAAGGTCACACACTGTGTAGATGAAAGGGGTAAAACCAGAATTCGGGGCTCCTGACACTCAGGCGTGGCAGCCTCTCCAAGACGTGTTCACTGCTTCCCGCTCGGGGATATGCCCCTCAGTGCGCTGAACACAGGCCTCCTTCACTTGACTGGCAAACACCGACTGAACATTAAAATCGTGAAATTCGTGACGCTCGGAGTGGGAGACGGTCCCAGAAGCTGTCCAGGCCAACACCCTCACCCATTTCACCGAGGAGAGTGGCGCCCAGAGACGGTTCTTTATGCTGGATTTGGGGGCCAGGTTTAGACGAGGAGGCAAACCCCGCAAGCACGGCCTGGAAGGCCGGGAACCACAAATGCAACCCCTGATCTCTCAGGGAGCTCTAGGCCCGAAGGGGGCCAGAGGCCGAGCCTAAACGTTCGGAAGCTGCAGAATCCCCAGCCAGCTACCTCGGCCCTGCCGCACGCACTCCTGGCTTTGCCACCCTCCTCCCGGTTCCCAGGCCCACACGGTCGCCGCCTCACCTACTCCGACCCTCCGTCTGTTATTGTAGCTGAGAGGGAGGGACGCTACCGGCACTTCCCGCGGCCCCCCACCGCTGAGACGCTTCCGCTTCCGCCGCCGGTCGCCCATTTCCGGAGTCTTGTTATCCGGGTCTGGACTCGCAACCCGTGTCCATATTGTGTGTGTAAAGAAGCGTCGAATTGCGGCAGCCATGTTCAGCGTGGCATTTCGGACGTCTTAGGGGTGCTGGTATTTCACGTGACACTAAAGCGCCGTGCCGGAAGCACTGAGTCTGATGCGCCGGAACTGGTCTCCACTGTGTGGTTTGGTCTTGATTTCCACTGGTGCTCTGTGGTCTTGGATAAGCCTCTAGATCTCGGTTTTATCGTTTGCGAAGTAAATAGGATCCAATAGAGATTTTCCTAGAATCATTCAACTAAAAACGAAGAACTTTTTTTTTTGAGAGGAAGGACAGGAGCGCAGTTAAAGATGTTAATGTTAAATCATCCGTCTGTGATTTCAGGACATTGTCTTTGCACGTAAGTAATAGTATTTTACAGTCCAAAGGGATTTCACATCAATGTCATTAAGAACTCTATACGACCCTGACATGTAGGCACGGATCAACTTAATCACCTTTTTCGTGGTTTAATGGGTAAGGAATTCTCTTCAAAGGGTTTAATTGACTTGCACGATGTCACACAGATGGACTGAAATTCAGATTTTTCACCTTTTAAATTCTGTGTTCTTGCACTTATATACATATAATTAATACGGGCTAAAAATACATAGATTTAAATAGAGACAAATACTCCTTAGGAAAGTTAGTGTGCATTAAAGCCATGTAAGACAGGATTTGACAAGACCTAAGCATTGATTAGACTATGCTGCTGGAGAAGAAAAAGTTAAAGGCGGCTGGGGAGTCCCCTATTTCTTCTTGTTATTTTCTTGATTGATACCAGACCTATGGGTTTTTCCCCTCTTTCCCAAGTATGATTCAGCACCTTAGGTCTCACCTTGTCTTAGGCAGTGACAGTTTTAGCTATCCCATTCCATATGTCAAACCATGTATGTGTTTTTTGATTTGGAGCTTTGGGAGGACGAACAAAACAAAACCTCATCATATTCATGTACTATTCATCCTAATCTCAGCTTTCATATTACATTCTTCCTGTAAGTGAAGACAAAATTAAATGTTCATGATATTTGCTTCTGTCAGTTTCCTTCATATTCAAACTTTAATAAAGGAAACAGACTTTTCTGTTTCCTAGATCATTCTGAAGAATAAATAGGAATTAGGAAAGTTTCTAGCTTAAGGCATGGTGTGTTTAGAAGGCATGCAGTAAGATTTATTTCAGCACAATTGGCCTGCATTTTTAATTCGATGGCATATCATTTTCATTTTATTAGCATTTCTCTCTTTGTAAAAAGCACTGTGGTGGGGCATGAAGTGAACACTCATGAATAAGAAAGGTCTCCTACCTCAAGTTTAGAAAATTAAAACACACCCATAAATCACTGTAATAAATGTTAGAGATATTTTCTCAGTGCTATGAGTAGTATTTATAAGATATCAAAACTAGTTTTAACATATTCAGGTAGAGAATGTAATATTTATACCTTCATCTTTAGGATTTATTTGTACCTTGATGATACAGGTTTTCATTAAGAAGGTCCTAAGTTAGTGTTTCTCCTATACATTGGCATCATCATGGGGTCTCTGAGTGCTGCAGAAAGTTTGCCTTACACTATATGACCTTAAACCACTGTATTTTAATTTTCAACCCCCATTTTTTAATTAAATTCTGAAATATCTCTTCTCATTCGTCCATGGGTTCTAGTATCAGCCTCTCTTCTTCCTTGAAATTTCTTAGGTACAAAAACAACAGATAATCCCTTTGTTAGAATGATGACTAACATTCAAGAGAAGTTTTAGTCAGTAACAGTGGTTGGAGTTTGTTCAGGACCAGTTCATATGGCTATGGAGCCTGCTGAGTGCACAACGGCAGAAGGTACTATGTATATCAAGGTTATTCTTACTCCTCTTAGACTTGATGTATATAGCATAACTCTTCTATGAGTTAAAATACAGGATTTTTTTTTTTAAGGTAAAAAGAAAAAACTATTGCAACTGTGTTGACTGAGAAATTGTATGGTAGTCAGCAATGCAGGCTTTAGAACCAGAAAGACTTGGCTAAGTGTGAGTTCCTCTGCTTGCTGGCAGAGAGACCATGGGCAATCACTTCAGCTCTACGGCTCAGATTTGTTAAAATAGACATTATGATACCTATGTAACAAGTCTCTCCAGAATTTCGTAGCCAAAAATGTTACCTGCCATGATTCTGTAGGTTAACTGGGCGAGGCTGGGCAAGTCCTAGCTTGCAGACTCTGGCATTTAAAGTCAGATGTCAAACTGAGGCTGTAGTTAATGTCAAGCTCTAATGGATGTTAACATGGATGGCAACTGAGGCTGGCTGATATCGAGATGCTCAATTGGAGCTATTTATCAGAGTGCCTACACTTTCCCTCTGATTTGGGTTGCTTATAACACGGTGTTTGTATTGCTTATAACATGGTGTTTGGGTTTTGACAGAAAACACTTGGAAGTAGAATGGGAAAAAAGGGAGCTGTTCCAAGCAAAACAGGAGGAAGCTACAAAACTTCATGTAATCAAGCCTCTGAAGTCCCAGAAGTGACTTCTCTTATATCCTGTTGGGTCAAAAAAAGCCACTAAGCCAGCCCAGATTCAAGAGAAGAATAAGAGTCCACCTTTTAATTGAAGGGGTAGTGAAGAATTTGTGGCCATCTATAATTTACCACACTATCTCATGGTTTTTAAATTTTAGATTTTTGGATGTATGTATATTTTATTAGCACAAGCATCAAAAAGGAAGTCTTATAGTCCCAACAGCCCAATCTTGTGTTTATGCATGAATAATTTCATACATCATTTTTAAGAAAGATTGTGGTAAAATATATAACATATTTGTCATTAACCACTTTAAGCACACAGTTCAGTGGAATTACATACATTCACATTGTTGTGCAACCATTCCCACCACCTATCACCATAACTTTTTTATCTTCCCAAACTGAAACTCATTAAACCGTAATTCCCATGCTCTCTTCCCCTCAGTCCCCTGGCAACCACCATTCTACTTTTTGACTCTATGATTTTGACTATCCTAGGTACTCATATAAGTGGAATCATAACAATATTTGTCATTTTGTGTCTGGGTTCTTTCACTTGGCCTAATATCTTGAAGGTTCATCTATGTTGTAGCATGTATTTAGAATTTAATTCATTTTTAATATTAATAAAATACTGGTTTTGAATATTTCACTGCATATATATTCCACATTTTATTAATTCATTATTTGTTTTTTGTTTTGAGATTAAAAACACGTAACATAAAATTTACCATTTTAATTCTGCATTCCTTTTGATTTTTAGATTTTAATTAATGTATAATAATTTTACATATTCAGGGGATACAGAGTTATATTTCAATACATGTATACAATGTATAATGATCAAAGCAGGCTAATAAGCATATCCATTCACCTTAAACATTTGTCGTTTTTTTTGCATTGCAGATATTCAAAATGCTCTCTTTTAGCTTTTTGAAAATATACAATAAACTATAATTAATTATATTTACCTTACCATCAACAAATGAACGGATAAAGAAAATGTGGAACATATATACAAAATATGTATATAAAAGAATGAAATCCTGTCATTGGAGGCAACATGGATGAACCTGGAGGATATTATTTTAAGTGAAATAATTCAGACACAGAAGGATAAAGACTGTATGTTTTCACTCATATATGGGAGCCGAAAGGAATTTTTGAGCTGATCTTACCCATTTTTAAGTGTACAGTTCAGTAGTATCAACTATATGCTCGTTATTCAACAGATCCCTAGAACTTTTTCATTGTAAAACTGATACTCGATATCCATTGAACAAGAACTCCTCATTTGCCCTCCCCTAGTCCTGGGAACCACAATTCTACTTCCTGTTTCTGAGTTTGACTGCATTAAATACCTCATAGAAGTAGCTTCATACACTTCATCTTTTTGTGACTGACTTATTTAACTTAGTATCAAGTTCTCAAGGTTTTAAGACTGAATAATATTCCATTGCCTGTATATATCACATTATCTATTAATCCATCAGTGGGCATTTGGGTTGCTTCCACATTTTTGTTATTGTGAATAGTGCCAAAATAAACATGAGAGTGAAAATGTCTTATTAAGATCTTGTTTTCATCTTTTTGCATATATACACAGAAGTGGGATTGCTGAATCATAGGATAATTCTATTTTTAATTTTTTGAGGAGCTACCATACGCTTTTCCATACCAGTTACACTGTTTTATATTCTCATAACAATGTACAAATGTTCCAATTTCTCCACATCCTCACCCTTATTTGTTTCTTGTGAGGTAATGTTTGTAATCCAGATAGAACAGTGCTTGGCAGGCAGCACTCCATAAATGTCAGCTGTTATTATTTGTTTGTTCAGAGACCTCTTTTCCTTCCTGCTTCTCAGCTATTTCCAGATAATTGAAGCTGAATTTGTAGCATATGATATTTCTGAAGTTCACTTTCAAAGTGCCTTATTTTTTCCCAAGTAACATAAGAAAATTACGTGCAAGGCTGTTGTATGTAGGCGTATACATAAAGAATTGCACTTTCGAAACCAACACAAGGTGGTAGATTAAGAAAAACCAAAACAAATAACCTGTATTGAAGACTTTTATACTTTTATAAGCATAAACTCTGGGTGAACATTAAGCAATATTAATCATTAAGGACATGGCTGTTCATTTTTAATTTGGGCCATACTGCACAAGATCATGTTTATGTGACAAGAAAGTGAAGAGGGTAAGAGTGAAACAGGAAATTCAACAAGCTTATTTTTTAAAATTACCCTTAAGTGTTGTGGTTTGAATGTGTTCCCCAAAATTCATGTGTTGAAAACTGATATGGTTTGGGTCTGTGTCCCTGCCGAAATCTCATATTGAATAGTAATTTTCAATATTGGAGGAGGGACATGATGGGAGGTGATTGGATCGTGGGGGGCAGACTTCCCCCTGCTGTTCTTACGAAAGTGAATGAGTTCTTATGGGATTTGGTAGTAATGTGCTTGCTTCCCTGTAACCTCCTACCATGATAGTAAGTTTCCTGAGGTCTCCCCAGAAGCAGAAACATGGACAGCCTGCAGAACCATGACCTGATTAAACCTCTTGTCAGATATAGGTGATGGGGGGATGGTTGCAATAAACCACCTTGCCATGAATGTACCTATGCAACAATTTTGCATGATCTACACATGTACCCCAGAATCTAAAGTATAATTTTTAAAAAAGCACAAAAAATAAAATAAATTACCCAGTCTGAGATACGTCTTTACAGCAGTGTGCAAATGCACTAATATGGAAACTTAATACTATATGCAACACTGTTGAGAGGTGGAACTTTTAAAAGATGATTAGATCACGAGAGCTCTGCCCTCACAAACAGATGAATGCTGTTATCACAGGAGTAGGTTCCTGATAAGGAGTTTGGAGCTTGACCCTTTCTCTCTTTTGTGCTCTCTCTCCCTCTTTCTTG
The DNA here is from genome assembly GCF_048565385.1 of Saimiri boliviensis. Classification (NCBI taxonomy): domain Eukaryota; kingdom Metazoa; phylum Chordata; class Mammalia; order Primates; family Cebidae; genus Saimiri; species Saimiri boliviensis. Next base: position 161,852,642 of record NC_133449.1, read on the forward strand.
CTCTCTTGCCCATCTGCCTTCTGCTGTGAGATGACACAACAAAAAGGCCCTCTCCAGATGCAGGTCTCTTGACTTTGGACTTCCCAGACTCCAGAACTGTTAACAAATAAATCTCTGCTTTTGCTCTTCCTTTGTGGAACCTGGGATTCAGGCTGCATGTGGGAAGCATTCTAGCAGGGACTCTGGCCTAGCAAGAGTCACTGTTTTCCCCTTTCCTTCCTTTTTACCCAGTAAAACCCTCCTGTTCTCATTCTTCAAACTATCTGTGAGCCTAAATTGTCATGGCCATCGGACAGACAAGGACCCTGTCTTTAACCCTGTCTTTACCTAAACTAAGGAAAAGGTCTGCAACATTTTTGGTGCCCAACATGGGGCTCAAGAAGTGTGTCTAATATAAGAGGCTTAGGACACAGTCATCTTATTAAACATATTATCTTTATAAATTACCCAGTCTCATTATTCTATTATAACAGACTAAGATTAATCTAATCATATTTTCTCTGTCACTACCTCTAGTTCATATCTTTTACTTGGATTAGCAGTGAAATGACAGCAAAGATGTTGAAAAAAATACATTGAAATGCCAAAAATTCTATATTCCATCGCTTCTTCAGGGAGCCAACATTTATTTAAAATCTGTTTGAGACCTGGGAATATGTTCGGCACCAGGGCTGCAGAGGTGACTAGGAAACAGTCTCTACTCTCGAGTTAGTGGGGACACATGATCTATAAAGAACACTTCAGCAAAATTTAGGAAATTCTGTCTCAGTGGAATGCCAGGGTGCCTGAATAGCACAGAGGAGAGGCATAATATAGTGAAATTCATAGAGTAAGAGAGTGCAATGCTGTTTGCCAGAGACTGGAGGGAAAAGGAAATGGGGAAGTATTAGTGAAAGGGTACAAACTTGGTTATACAAGATTGGAGATCTACAGCATAGTGCCTGTAGTTAACAGTACTGTAGAGTGTATTTACAAAATTTGTTACGAGGATAGATCTTATGTGTTCTGCTCACACATAATATAATGAGAAGACAGGAAGAAACTTTTGGGGGTGATTAATAGGTTTATGGCGTAGATTGTGATAATAGTTTCATAGGTGTATATTTATCTTCAAACTCATTAAGCTTTATATATTAAATATATGCAATCTTTGAATGTCAATCATACCTCAATAAAGTGGTATTTTAGAAAAAAAAATCTTTCAACATCTTTTTTTTTTTTGCTAAAAGTGAGCCTTAAATAATATATATGTAACTTGTTAATCAGACTCCCAAGTACAATATGCATTGGTTTCAGCCTACCTTTTCGATCTGTTTACCTTTACAGATAGCATATTTTAGCTGGGCATAGGACTCACTTCTTCCCCTCGTAAACCTGATGACTCTCCAGCCGTAGGTGAGTAAGCAATTTGCTTCCCTGTAGGCAGAAGGTGGATCAACCTTATTCAGCTATTGCAAAGAAAGCAAAAGAAGATGCTGGTGAGCTGGGCCCATCTTGGTAAGTCTAAGACTGGAACAGAAACTGATGGTCCTTATGTTCCAAAAGTAACTGGGAGAAAACAATTGTGCTTCTTATAAGTTGGGTACATATTGAGTCTCACATAGTTCATTTATTCATTCAGCAAGTATTTCCTGAGTGCTTTCTCTATGGCCAGACACTGTTAAGTGCAAAAAACCAATTGTGATGAGAAGTGGATATGTTTCTACCTGTAGTTTGATTAGGTAGTTGGGGGACAGAAATCAAATAACCATACTGATAGACCAATTTTTCAAAAATAAACAGATGGTAGTAGATACAGAGTTAAGTTTTATCCAATGAAGGAATTAATGAATAAATGGATAAATATAATACACTTTATTTTTCCTTCTAAACATTTCAATGGTTTAATAAACCAGACCTTCCTAAATAATTAAATAAAACTCATAACTCTAGATCGAGCCGCTACACTCAAGCCTGGGGGACAAAGTGAGACCCTGTCTCAAACAAGCAAGGTCACAGGGCTGGGTAGGGAGTGCGATGCACACCCCGTCCTGACATGCTCAGTGGCCAACTGCAGCTCCATCTCCTCCGAAGGGAATGAACTCCTCGTCCAGTTTGTCTCAGATCTCAGCATCCCTGCTGACGGCTTCTCAGCCTCCTACAAGACCCTGCCTCGGGGCGCTGCCAAGGAAGGGCCAGGCCCCAGCCCCAAACCAGGAACTGAGCCCAAAGTCAAGCCACCTCCCAAGCCCCAACCTCCAGAGAAAACTCCCATTGCCCCTGATGCACCACCCACTGTCACCTGCCCAAAGCAGTGCCACTGGACAGGCACATTGCAGAGCAATTTCTGTACCAGCAGCCTGGTGGTGACTGCAACAGTGAAGTCCATGGTTCGGGGCCCAGGAGAGGACCTCACTGTCACTGTTAGTTTTATTGGTGCGTACAAAACTGGAGGACTGGACCTACCTTCTCCACCCACTTGTGCCTCCCTGAAGTTTTACGTGCCTTGCAAGCAGTGCCCCCCCCCCCATGAAGAAAGGAGCCAATTATCTGCTGATGGGCCAGGTGGAAGAGAACAGAGGTCCCGTCCTTCCTCCAGAGAGCTTCGTGGTTCTCCACCAGCCCAACCAGAACCAGATCCTCACCAACCTAAGCCAGAGGAAGTGCCTCTCCCAACCTTTGCAGGCTGCCTAGTTCCAGGCCTGAGACACATGCCAGCCCTGGCCCCCAGCCCTCAGGCCTTCTTTTTTTATCCAAATAAATGTTTCTTAACTGAGAAAAAAATATATATATACAAATATAGCAAACGACAACTCAAACAGCCAATAATCTTTAGTCTTAATAAAATTCTCGCCGGGCGTGGTGGCTCAAGCCTGTAATCCCAGCACTTTGGGAGGCCGAGGCGGGTGGATCATGAGGTCGAGAGATCGAGACCATCCTGGTCAACATGGTGAAACCCCGTCTCTACTAAAAATACAAAAAATTAGCTGGGCATGGTGGCTCGTGCCTGTAATCCCAGCACTCAGGAGGCGGAGGTTGCTGTGAGCCGAGATCGCGCCATTGCACTCCAGCCTGGGTAACAAGAGCGAAACTCTGTCTCAAAAAAAAATAAAAATAAAAATAAAATAAAATAAAATAAAATTCTCATTTCTTCAATTTAATATTCCAAGTTTAAGACAATACTTGATTAAAAATTCAGAATTTTAGTTATAAGACTTACCTATCCAATTCCTTAACATGCTATAGTTTTTGAAAAATGACAAACATTTTAAATATTAATCATATGCTGTTTCTTAATGCCAAATAATAACAATAATAGGTATGACTTAATCTTCATTTCTTTGCTAAAATTTGACCTTTTGGGATAGACATTTAATCGTGTAAGGAAAGTTTATATTTCCCATATCTGGGGACTGCAGTTGCATACTGATTGCAGGGCATGTTTGGCTGGGTTTCAGGATTCTCTTCTTCCCATTCCCAAACCCTTTTTTTTTCTTGGATCATGAGCTGTAAGGACATGAGACTGGAGTGGCTACAGCCATTTTTTCTTATCTGGTAGATAAAGTTTGTATGGGAGATGATGAAACTAGCATTTAATAAAATCCAGAGACAAGCAGAGGGCAGAGATGGAGACAGACTTCTGACAATGCTTGAGTACATGGATACAGCTGTGCCTGGATAGCGACCCACCCTAGATCCTCCTAATTGCATGAGCCTACACATTTCTTGTTTGGCCTAAGCTGTTTGATTCAGATTTTCTTCTCTCTTAACTGAAAGTATCCTGACATATTTCATAGGCTGTAGTAGCCATTATCCTCCCTTATTACTCCGAATCTTCAGAAAACATTTGTTATCCAAAATAGCCTTGAAAGTGCTTGAGAATAAGGAAGTTGGCAGGTGTGGGGTGGCTATGGAGTCATATGCACCAAAGTGGTGGGGATTGAGGCAGCAGTATCCAAAGAAGAAATGAGTTGCCAATGGAGAACTTTGCAAAATTAGGGATACAGAGCAAATAGTTGCCATGAGGACATAAAGGCCCTGGGATCCTCTGCAATTGGGAGGTCACCAGACTTCCTGTGGTTTGTGGAATGGGAAGTCAAGTCATGTTTTGAGGGTATAAAATTGTGTGCACCAGAAGGCTAAGATCTCTAGGTGACATTTTCCTGCTTTCTACCAAGATAACAAGTGTTTCTGTTCCTGGCAGTATTGAAGCTTATTACAACAAAAACAGGCAAAACAGTTTATGCGGTAAGGACAGCAATATGACCAGGGATTGAGCTTGGGCCAGGCCTGAGAACAATCTTAGACTTAAAAGATAGTATGTAGATCTGTTGTTTGCTTGAACTACATTTATTTCTCCTCTGGCAATAGTTCTTAGTATTCCTTTGGCTATAGTTCTTCAGTTATAAGGTCTTACAGGAGCCAGAGGTAAGTTGGCCTTACCATATGAACTAGAAGAGGATTCTTACCTCTGGCTCCTGTAAGACCTTATAATTCCATCTATTTCAACGAGAGTTAAGCATGCTTGTAGCTATGACTGGTTGAAGAATAAGCCTTTTATTCCAACGAGTATAATAAGACTCAAACCTTTTGCCAGAAGACTTCTTGGAAAAGTAAAGCTCTCTTCTACTGACGACATTGTAAGTCTAAGCTGCCAGGATCTACCATTTCAGATGGAGGTGCTGTGAGGTGGGGAAAGCCTGCGTATGAATAAAAAACACGCTAGAGAAAGTTTGGGTGGATCCAAGAGCTGGATAAAGAAATTTGCAGCAGAAGTTTTGGAGACCCCGAATCCAGCTGTGACTAACTTCAGATTTGCCTGGACTTGTCAGGCACAGGAACCATAAAATCTCCTGTCCCTTTCTTCTGCCTATCCCTAACTTTTTTTTTTTTCTTGTAAAATCTGGGGGGCCTGATTATTACTGGAGGTGATAGTAGGCAGAAAGTGTTATTCTTCCGAAGTTCAATGCACTACATGTGGTTTGCCCACTAGAGGGTGTAGCTCACTTTGCATTAGGAGCAAGGGATGTTCAGAAAGGTAATGTGGGGAGGCATTTACTATCAGAAAGATCTGTTGAAACGTTGCAAGGTCTCAGCTACAGGGCTTACATCCCTGAAAGGGGTCCTGTCTCAGAAGGACTTGGAGAGTGGTCAGATGACCAAGGCATGACTACAGGCATAGAAAATAGAGCAGCATGAAGATGCCAGTTGGAAACTTCATCTTAAGATCCACGGAGCTGTTTTTGTCTTAAAAAGCCATTAAAAAGAATGAGATCCTGACATTTGCAACAACATGGATGCAACTGGAAGTCGTTATGTTAAGTGGAATTCACCAGGCACAGAAAGACAAATTATGCACATTCTCACTCATTTGTGGGAGCTAAAAATTAAAACACTTGAACTCATGGAGATAGAGTGGAATGATGTTTACCAGAGGTTGGGAAAAGTAGTAGGAGTGGGAAAGGGGGGTGGTTAATGAGTACAAAAATAGAATTAGATAGCATGTGTAAGCTCTAGTATTGATAGCACAGCAGAGTGATTACAGTTGACAATAATTTGTCAACATCTAAAAATAACTACATCACTGGATTGTTTGTAACACAAAGAAAGGATAAATGCTTGAGGTGATGGGTATTCCTTTTACCTCGATGTGATTACTATGCATTGTAAGCCTGTATCAAAGTGTCTAATGTACCTCATAAATTTATGTACTCACTATGTACCCACAAAAATTAGAACATTTTTTAAAAGGTTATGGACGGGAATAGGAAATTGTCTTCCGTGTCAAATTTGATGACAAAGCATACCTGGATTATTATGTTAAGAAAGATTTTGAGGCCACATCCAGCTCAGTGGCAGTACTGTTTAATTACTGGTATCCAATGTGGGCATGGGGAGAAGCAGGAGGGTTGGATGTGATAGATATGTGAGATCTATGGTGAGATGTTTCTCAGTATGAGCACTATCAGCATCCTGGATGGGTTAATTCTTACCTATGCAGGATAGTTATTGGGACAAGTAAAAGTTAAGTCACCACATACTTTAAATATCCCTTATGGGAATAGTACTGCTCTACTAGAAAATTATTAGGTTAAGCCAATAGTGACTTGACTGATTTAGATTTGCCTGAGGATTGAACTAGAGCTTCTTAAATTCTTCAATATTAAAAAATGAGAGTTTATTTATTTATTTTTTTTAGATCCTGAGACCAGACTGAGCTTGCTATCTGTAAGGAATAGGAACTGAGAATGAGGAGTGGAATGAAAAGTTTCCACTGAAGGGAGGAAGATACTTATGGTGACAGGAAGCCGGGTTGAACCTGACAGTAGGTGATTAATATGTCATCCCTGGTTAAGAAAAGGGTAGGGGGAACCTCAGCTGTGGGAAAAGGGGTATCTGTTAAACATCATAGTCATTTGGAGTGCTCTCATGCTACCATTTTCATTACCGCTGGGTGTTTCTTTCGCCAGGATGTTGTCTTTATATAACAGTTCTCAGGGAGCTGCCCTCTACTCTGTACCTTTGAATCCACTGAATAAGATCCTCCACCATAAGTTATTTTGGAGACAAGTTAACATATGACTCAATGCATAAATACATACATGAATAAAATATTTCTCACTCCTAATTTAAGAGTTCATGACCATCTATTTTCATAGTCTTCATGCCCCTAGGAATTCCTGTGGAGAAGGAAGCAAGGGAGCAACAGGAATGATACTATTGCTGCCTTCAACTTTTGCCTTTGTCATACTCTCCAGGCAAAGACCACCAGGAGCACACCTATCGTTGAACAAATTGGCCTTATTACTTATTGCAACTTGTGAGAACACACACACCTGGGAACCATAAGGCATGTCAATAGGAGGGAATTAGAAAGGTCTTATTGGTAAGATTTGAGATTGTTAGGTTAATTTGGGGGAAGGTTTAAGGAAAAGAGGCTTTGCTTTGGTCTGAATGCCCTCAGAAATTGGGAGTAATTCTTTAGAAGGAGGGAAGAGTAGCTTAAGGCTAAAGTTGTAATTGGCGATGAAGCAGCAGTCACGTTAGTGTAGATAGGTCAATATTTGGTATTTTGTGACTTTGATAATATTCATGTTTTACCTGTGTTTAAGCATGATTATTAAGTGGTATTATCTTAGTCTTGATTTCTCATAGTCACAGAGTAGCTTTGTCAGACATAAACATTCTATAAAACCATTTATATCAAATGGGAGAACATGAAGCCCCAGATGTAAGTAGGAGGCCAACCTGTACCAATGCTAAGGCAAGCTTCTGCATGCCATGGGTTGTTTGACTCTTTCTCACATTTTATCATATTGTTTAGTAATCCTTTATTTTATTGCTCCCTCACTGGACTGTAAAGTGCATGAGTGCACAAACCTGTTTTGGTGACCACTGAAAACTGAGAGTCTAGCCAAGTCTCCCAATGTCATAAGCACTTAAAGAGTATTTACTGAGTAAATGACTGAATTGTCCAATTAGCTGATTAGACTGTGAGTTGCCCAGTGTTAGGGGTTACTCCCTATTCAGCTCTGTATTTCTAGAACCAAATAGTTCTAATGCATGTCATTAAATATATCTTGAGTCAAAGAGGAACTTTCCGTAGGATGAGATGTATTGATTTTCCTTAAAAAATAAGGTAATATAATGAATTATGCTTTATGAATGAGACATGATGCTTTATTCAAATGATTTCGTTCACTAAAAACAAAGAAAAATCACTTCATATTCAAGATGCAGGGGTCTTTCTGCATTTTCTATGGTATTGAATATCAAGAGTAAGATTCAAAGCTCTAAGATAAATTGATATAAATATTTAGAAACCATTAATGTGAAATATCATATTTCTTGCCCAGCCTAGCAGCATATTGTAATCCCTGTATTATACAATACTTTTTTGAAAAGAGAGAGAACAAGCCCAAGAGGCGGAGGTTGCAGTGAGCCAAGATCGTTCCACTGAACTCCAGTGTCAGTAATAGAGCTAGACCCTGTAGATAGATAAATAGATAGATAGATAGATAGATAGATAGATAGATAGATAAATGGAGAGAGAACTTGATTTGCAAACTCCTGGCTTACAATAGCTACAAAGATTTGCCTCTCTCTTCACTATACACTTTCACCCTGGAAATGTTTCTGATTTGTAATCATGGTAAAACATTATTTGCGCTTTCAACAAATATATAAACCTGTATGTTAAAAAGTAGAGGGAGAGGAAATCAATGACTTGATAAGGTACTTTTCACTTCTCTGAATCAGAATTACCTTGTTGGTAAAATGACCATAATAATGGATACCTACTGAGATAGACTATTTTGAGGATCACTTTGGAAATGCTCTGTGAACTGCAAGAATACTTAATATTGAGACAAAAACCGTAATACAAGAAGCATACTCATTTTGGGGGCAAAGACGATAATGATTAAGAACAGGATAAACTCAGGAGTGTAGAAAACAAATGAAAAATATCTGTCTTCTTCAGCAGAAATGTAATAACAGTAGCAAACAAAATACTAAATTTTATGCTAATAGTCAATGAAATTTTGCATGCTTATTTCATGCAAAAGTTATCTATTTAAAAAAATTTAACAGTAGCCACATAGGAGTTATTGTGAGGTGATAAGAAACATTATTCATCTGCCATAAATACTTCCTATTTGATATTGGCAAGACAATCAACTTTGGAGTACTTTCTTTTTATATGTGAAAGGCAATATAATAGCTCTCCCCTGCCTACCATGTACTATTGGTATAGGTCTTATAGGGGGCTTGTTTGGGAAAGTACTTTCTAACTATAACAAGTTATAACCATATATTGTTTGTAGTAGTAGCTTGAAAATAATAATAATATCTTATTTTTTATTTATTTATTTTTTTGGCACCTAGCACGGTGTCTGGAACTTACTAGATGTTTATTAAACATTCTTGAGACAAAAGGATAAATAAAAGAAACTGTTTTGAAAAGTCATAAAATTCTGTCCAGATAAAAGATTCTGATCATAACATACTGGGAATTTAAACTTATAGGCTCTGAAAGTCAAATTCCTAGATTTGTTAATTGGTTTTTCTCCCTACAAGCTATTATATCTTGGGTCCCTGAATTTCTCTTAAGTATCAGTTTCATCATCTAAGGGTAGGGGGATGGGCATGGGAAAACATGCAAAAAACTTACCCTGAAAATAATGAGAGTCACTGTTTTAAATAAGGAGAAGTCTCAATCAGATTTGCATTTTAGAAAGTCCATTCTCAAGGTTGTAGAAATTAGAGCAGGCGTTAGCAAACTTTTCTCGTTAAGAGCCAGGTAGTAAATATTTTATGACTTTTAGGTTATTTGGCCTTTGTTGCAACAACCCAACTCTGTTCCAGCTTGAAAACGCCACAGATAATGTACATAAACCAAGTGTGCCTGTGTTCCAAGAAAACTCTGTTGTCAAAAACAGATGGCTATAGTTTGCCAACTCCTGAATCAGACTAAACGCAAGGAGACTCCTAGATGGTATCTAGATGCATTAGATCCATATCACAACAGAATGGGCAAGTAGCAAGGAGGACTTAACCTAGGCACAAGTATTGAAGTTAGAAAGGAGAAAGAAAATTTGCTCAAAAACAAAAACTAGCAGCTTGAATTGTCAGTGGTATCTAGGGGAAGGCAGGAGCAGGAAGAGTCAGAGAGGTGAGTCCTAATTTTCTGAGTACCTACTTTGACAGAGGTATTTAAATAGAACTGTATAAAGTTGCCATTATGTAGACAGAAAACAGTCAGATAGTGGCAGTTTTATATGCTCAGCCTAATAGAAATTCTATAAGGCTAAGATTAGAAAGGTTATTCTTATGCTGGAAGTGGCAAAATTACCTTAAAGGGACTGTTACCAAAAATATCTGAAATAAAAATATTTAGAATAAAAGATTAAATAAAACAATTCAGTGTTGAAATGTGAATAGCGAACTAGCCCATTAAGCACAGATAAATTAATAACCATGAAAGTCATGAAAAAATAAGTGATTTCTTTATATACACTGTTTATCTGGCCATGTCTTCTGTTTCCCAAACACTGTTTCCTTCTTCTTCTTAATGTCCTACCTGGAAATTCAACCTTATCCTGTTCCTAGGTTTAGTGTTGACCTTAGGCAGTGGGTGTTTAAACTCAAGCGTCATCCTCTGGGGCTTTGTGGTATCATCCATTGCTGAGCTGTTCAAACATCTTGTAGTCTTATTTTAGAGAGAGGTTTTATTCTTCATAATCATCCCAGTTATTTATTGACAGAAATCTTAGATAATCTGCTTTTGTTTTCAGATTATTGCACCTTGAATGTACCCCTTTTCTAAATTCAACTAGCATACAAGGAAGCCTCTTTTGCTTGGGACCTCTGTGTCAAAATCAATTTACCCAAACTATTAACACTGTATTTAACCTTCATATTTTGTTTTACTTGAGAGCCTTGACTTCTTTCAGCTACTGCAGCTGAGCTTTCTCCTTGCCTCCTCATTCTACATGTACCATTCAGCTAGCAGATTCAGTCTTACATGGGCTTACCTTATTGGTGCCATTTTGTTGGAGTTAATTAGAAACAGTGGAATCCTCTCTTGGAATTCGCTAACATCTGGTGGTGCTCTAATAGTAAGCCATGTAAAAAGCTGACAATGCTTTGCGTTTCAGTGTATAGGCTAACCTAACAAAATACCAGTGTGGGAGATTATGATGGGAAATAATTAGGAAAAAGAGGGAGCAGAGCCAAAATTGATGATCAATTCAGAAGGCCAAATTATCAGTCAGATATTGACTACAACTTTCATACATCATTCCTTAAAATATCTCAGTTCTGAGCTATCTGTGACAGAATTCTTGGAATATTAAAAAATGCATTAAACCACTGATAGTTACTCTAAGGTAGTGAAATTTTCATCTCTGAGAAAATTCTCAAAGTTTTAAAGATTACAACATCTAGAAAGCAGTTGTTAGCTTGTTACTTCCCCTAGACTATCAAATGTTTATTCGTTCCCCAAGATTCTTTGACAAATCCTTACATGAAAAATAGCCAGTAGCCAAGATAACCACGAAGAACGTTTTCATCTTTTCCATAAGTAACAGTGATTCATCCACCTGAGTTTTTTCAGTCCAGAGTTTTCTAGCAAAACCCTAAAGGCTGAGTTCTCTTGATTAATCTAAGGCTATGGTTCTCTTGTGAGAACCTCAGACTGCATTATGAAGTCACTTGGCAAGTGATGTATTTACATGTGGCACTTAAGGCAAAGTCACCAGTTGTCTTAGTCTGTTCTGTGTTGCTATAATTGAATACCTGACATTGAGTTTATAAATTTATAAATAAATAGATTTATTTAACTGACAGTTCTGAAGGCTGGCAAGTTCGACGGGCATGTGCTGGCATCTACACAGCTTCTGGTGAGAGCCTCAGTTGGTGTTCACTCATGGTGGAAAATGGAAGGAGAGTGAACTTGTGTAAAGAGATCACATGTTGAGGGAGAGAGCAAGAAAGAGAAGCTGAGAAAGTCAAACTTTTAAATAACTAGCTTGAGGGAAGTAATCCATTCCCAGGAGATCTAGAACTCATCTATCCCTGATGAGGGCATTCGTCTACTTATAAGGTATCCACTCTAATGACCCAAACATCTTCCATTAGGCTTACCTCCCAAAACCACCACAAAGGGGGTCAGTTTAAACATGAATTTTGGTGGGGACAAATCACATCAATACCAAAGTGCCAGGTCATCAAAGACCAAGAAGGTTTCCAGGGGAAAATATTTCATCCTTAGAAGGCTATAGATCTAGGGTATGACAGCATGATTTAACATTGTTTTGTTTGATGGTTATTATTCAGTTCCATGGAAGTACATTCTGCTTTTTATTTTGCAAGAAACAAATGTGAAAAAGAATAACTTAGTATGAGTAATTCTGGGGAAGATTTTCAAAATTTACATGTTTGCCTTCTAATTCTGCTCCAGCAATGTCAAGATTCTTATCTGGTAGATTCAGAGTGTGACTCAGAATTTATATATATATATGTACACACACACACACACACACACACACACACACACACAGAGTACAGTGTTTCCTCAGTATCTGTAGGCAATTGGTTATAGTACCCTGTAAATAACCAAAATCTGTGGATGCTTAAGTCCTTTTTATAAAGTGGCATAGCATTTGCATATAACCTTCACACATCCTCCTGTATAGTTTAAGTCATCTCTAGATTACAAGATAGGTTCAAACTTTGTGGGTCCACTTACATGCAGGGTTTTTTTTTTTTTTTCCAATAAATACAATCAGCTCTCCATTTCTACAGACTCCACATCTGCAACCAAACTTCAATTGAAAATATAGTATACAAGGCCTACTTGGTATATGCAGGTTCCACAGGATTGATTGCAAAAGTTGAGTTTGAGTGGATTTTGGTATATACAGGGGTCTTGGAATCCTGAAGAATAATGAGTGATGACTGTACTTATATTTAATATAAAGTAAATGCTGTGTAAATATTTGTCATATTGTATTTTTTTACTTTTTAAATTGTTTTGTTATTGTTTTTCTGCTTTTTTAAAAGAATGTTTGATGCATAATTAGTTGAATCCTGGAATCCTGGAGGGCTGCTCTGTGGGGGTGTGTGTGTGTGTGTGTGTGTGTGTGTGTGTGTGTATGTATGTATTTGAATTGAGTAAGGAGATTCTGATTCACCTCTAATCAAGAAATGATAAATTAGGGAACCACAATTTTACACCAAAGGGCTAATTTTCTAGATCTTTTTCTTCCTTGTTCCCTAAAGGCATTTGTTCTATCAGAGCAAACTCTTTATCTTTTGTTATCATGTTCATTCCTACCTCCCTAGACATAGCACCTACTATCTTATATTTAACACAAAACACATTAAATAAATAAAAAGAGGCATCCATGGAAACTCAGGGCCATTATGCACAATTTCTGGTATAATACCTGGTTTAACAAAGCAAGGACCTGGAGATCTTGTAAAATCATTGATTCTATTCTGAAGGTTGTGTTATGACCAGATGCAGGGGTCATTAGTTCACATTGTTACCAAATCAAAGGTATGAAAAAATGAGGGCTAACTCTTAAGGAAGGGAGTCTTAAAAAATGAATGGTGTTCACATTTCATAGGGATACCAGGTTCCTCTCAGTGCTAGTACAACCGCACCAGACCAATTTGGCTCAACATTTATTTAACGAAGTTGTCAGTTTTTCAGTTGCTATGGATCCCCAGGTTGAAGATCATGTAATCTGAGCATGCCCAGATGTACCAAGGGTGCAATCATGGGCAGAACCTAAGTGCTGGGATTGAGGAGTGGGAATTGAATTAAAAAGTGAAGACTGTATGGTAGGATCCAGGATCCACAAGATCATTACCTCCTGGCATCACCTCATTGCGAGATGTAATCTGATCACATCTCATTACCCCATGCTTATAAAACTCAACCCATCTCCCAGTTTGGTAAGACAGATCTGAGCATTTTCCTCCTGTCTCCTTGCCGGTCAACTCGCAATAAACCTTTCTCGCTGTGAACTCCTGGCACTTGGGTGTTGGTCTTTCTGTTGCACAGGGAAATGGAACCAGTTTGGTTCATTAATAGGAGGGTTTGAATAATAAAGATGGAGTATCTTAGAACAGACAATTCCTCTATACAGCAATGGAGTATAAACAGATTGAGCCAAAAAGCCTGGGCTCTCATTCTGTAACTGTCAGTACTTAATAGGATGTTAAATTCTGCCTCATTTCAGGGCATGTTTCCTTACCTGTGAAATAAATAGCTACCCTAGAGGATTTTAAGGGTTCTTTTTAAAATTCGAAGGCATAATATCAGACCAGTTAAAAAAATATTCTCCAGTTAGACCAAATTTAGGGTAGTTGTGAATGATACACTTGGAGTGAAGTGAATAAACAACTTTCTCAAAAACAGAAGATATCTGTGCACAGAATTTAGAGATACTGTCCTCTCATAGATGGGTGAGTATAATTTTCAGCTGGAAGGAATTAGGAAAATTCATTTTTATGACTATTGAGAAATCACTGAATCATAGCATCTAAAAAAGGCTATGTACTTCTGTTGTCTTGGGAAGGGTACTGACAGTGGTGGAAGGAAGATATTCACTGAAGACAGAGGCAAAGACAAAGATAAAGGGATAGGAGGCAAGTACCACTCTCTTACACTGAGGTGACCAAGGTTATAAGGTGAAGTCAAAAGAGGTGACCTTGTAATGTCAGCCAAACCCCCATACTAACATTATATTCAAGCAAGAGATTCCATGTTGATTATTAAATTACCTTTTAGCAATTCAAGATGTCAAAACACATGGTAGAAATGCAGTTGTCCCTCAGCATTCATGGAGAATTGGTTCCAGGATTTCCCACAGGTACCAAAATCATGGATGCCCAAGTCCCTTATATAAAATGGCGTAATATTTGCATATAATCTACACACATATTCCCATATACTTTAAAACATTTCTAGGTTACTTATAGCACCTAATACATTGTAAATGCAATGTAAATAGTTATACTATATTGTTTAAGGAATAAAAACAAAGAAAAAATCTGTACATGTTTAGTGCAGATACAAATCATCTTTTATTTTTCTAGATATTTTTGATACACAGTTGGTTGAATCCATGCATGTGGAATCCATGGATATAAAGGGCCAACTGTATTTGCTGACCTATGAGAAGGCTTCATTTGGAAAAGGATTCTTAGAACCAGAAAATAGATATGGGGATACATGACCTCAAATCCTTCAGGAATACCCACTATGCTGCTAATCTGGATAGCTTCTTCAAATCAACAGCTATCACAAATGTAGATTCACCTCCTTAGAGTAACGAATGAAAATGTCTTTCAATGTGTTATAGGGTCCATAGTAACCAGTTTTGTCAAAATAACTACCTGTGTTCATGTATCACCTAATGTTTTTGCAAGCATATTCTAATAACAATTGCAACAATAAAAACATAAATAACATCCTTTACATAATTTGACCTTATTATAGGTTCTGCTTCATTCCATATCTGTTAATCCTCATAATAGTTTTTGAAAAGTAGGAATCACTGATACCACTTTTATATCTATGTAAGAGGGTCTCCTATGCCCTGGACCCCCATTTTAAAGGGCCTCCCTCCAGGTCTTCTCCATCCACGCCTCTCTCCAAAGGGCTTGGAGCTTGCAGGTCAAGTACATCTGCCAAGCAGAAACTTTTAATCCTCTTCTTGTTTATACCTTGGAATCCTCTACTTTTGAATTCCTTCCTAAGCAAACTTCAACCTGCTTACAGGGCCTATGTAAACCTTTTCTTTAGGTCATCTCTTTCAAGGCACACTATGTTTCCGATATGCACCTTCTTTACTCCAAAATATGACCTAGGGGTGAATATTTGCAGTAGTTTGGATGAAGATTGGACATGCCGGCTTTGGTATGCAGGCCCATGTTCACACTGCTCGTATGAGGTAAAACAGAACTGAGGTGGATAGAGGAGACCAGTGGCAGACCAGGAGAGAGACTGATGCTCTGTGGCTAACTTACCTCATGCTGCTGGATTCCCATGAGAAACTCTAAGGAGTTTGAGAATCTTAAATTTGAGTCTGAGCTTTCATGTTGCAATGAAGATATATTTGCCAAGATAGAAGAATAGAATTTTATTTAAACATGTGTTAGCTATAAATTTTAAATAGTTTCTCAATAAATTGTAGATATAGAATACAAGAGCTTCCATTTCAATTCTTGCCTGGAGCCCGACACATGTTAGAAATGGGCCTGGGTTTTACTCTCACTCTAAAACTGTGTTAAAAATTTTGAGATAGATACCAAATAACTTGCTTATGATCATAAAGTTAGACTAAAATTTTTTAAACTGCTTTATTTTAGTATGATTGACCTAAATATCTGTATCTATTTAATATATAGAACTTAATGTGTTTGAAGATAAGTATACACTTCTGAAACCATCATCATAAGAATTAATGTAATCAATTTGTCCAGTATCTCCAAAAGTTTCCTTCTGCCTCCTTTTATTGTTTGCTTTGTTTTCTTTTGTTTTTGCTTTTCTGGCAAAAGCTCTTAAAAATCTGTCCTTTTAGCAAAAATTTAAAAATAAAATACAGTATTGTTAACCACAGGCCCTATGTTATAACTTAGATCTTTAAAACTTATTTATATTGCATAACTGAAACTTTGTACCCTTTGATCAACGTCTCCTCATTTCCTTTTCCTTACATTCCCTGATAACAACAATTATATTCTCTGCCTCTGCGAGTTTGACTGTTTTAGATTCTACATATAAGTGGACTCATGTGATATTTTGTCTGCCTGGCTTATTTTAGTTAGCATAATGTCCACCAGGTCATTCATGTATTGCAAATGGCAGAATTTCCTTCTTTTTTTAAAAGGCTGCATGATATATCATTATATATGTGGTATGTAGCACATTTAAAAAATTCACTCATTTATCAGTGTCTAATAGGACAGAATAATGAGCCTAGAAATAAACCTACACATATATAGTCAATTGATATTTGACAGCATGGCAGGGATACACAGTGGGGAAAAGATAATGCCCTTAATAAACGATACAGGGAAAATTAGGTATCAACGTGCAAAGAATAAAATTGGACCCTTATCTCACACCATGTACACAGGTCAACTTGAAATATATTAAAAGGTTAAATGTAAGACTTAACAATAAATCTCTTAGAAGAAAACATAGGGAAATAGCTTATTGCCATGGGACTAAGCAATGATTGATTAGAAATGATACTAAAAGCACAAATAGCAGAAAGGAAAGTAGACAAGTGGAATTAAATAAAATTAAAAGGCTCCTACATGGCAAAGGAAACAACAAATTTAAAGGCAGCCTACATGATAGGAAAAAAGATTTGCATGGCGTGTATCTGATAAGGAATAAATTGCAAAATATGTAAGAAACTCCTTATAATTCTATAGCAAAAAACCAAACAACCTGTTTAAAGATGGGGAAAATAACCTGAATGGGCATTTTTTCCAAAGAGGAACAACTGGCCAACAGGTATATGAAAAAGTACTCAACTAATTATCAAAGAAATGCAAATCAAAACCACAATGAGGTATCACCTCACACGTATTAGGGTGGCTATTACCAGTGAGAAAACAAAAAGAAAGATAAGTGTTAGAAAGGATATGGAAAAGTTGGAACCTTTGTATATTGTTAGTGGGAATGGAAATTGGTGTGTTTGCTGTATGGAGATTTCTCAAAAAATTAAAGATAGGATTAATCTTTGACCTAGCTATCCCACTTCTGGATATACATTTAAAGAAACTGAAATCTGAATCTCAGAGGTCTATCTACACTCCCACGTTCATTGCAGTATTATTTGCAATAGCCAAGATAGGAAAACTACCTAGCTTTTATTTTTTATTAGTCCTACCTTACTTTTGGAGACCTCATCTTATTAAAGACCCTGATAACAGATTTTTTGCCTGTGGAGAAATCAAGTAACCAGTTATACTCTCAGTAAGACCCTGATAACAGTTTTTTTGCCTGTGCAGAAATCAAGTAACCAGTTACAGTCTCAGGTTTTTTTTTTTTTTTAAATCATTAATATTTATTACTTTAACCCCATCATCAAGTATTTAGGAACCTATTACGGAAGGAGGACGCACTATTTTATCAGGCTGTTGAATACATGGCTGGGTTCGGTGATATCTTGTGGTGATGTCAGAGTATGTCTTCAAGAATAATCTGTAACATTTGTTCAGTACATGTTTATTCAATGTGACCTCTAAGTGTGTTTACATTCTATTTTAGGTCACAGGGACAGAAAATGATTTAGATGCAATTCCATTTTTCAAGAGGTCCATACTCCAGTGGTGGAATTTTGCTTATTAGCAATTACATTTCAATGTGTAAATAACAGAAAAATATATACCATATATTACAGTAGTAGCATGAAAAATTGAGATGGCTAATATTGTTAGGGGAGAGTGAATCAATAAATCATCAAAAAAGAGGTTCTAGCTGCAGAATGGGGAAGCCGTCTTCAGTCACATTTACAGAGTAAGGCCTGTATCTTCTAAAAGTGTTCTCCCAGTATTCCTGGCTAGTGACTGTTTCATCCTCTGATGGCCTGTAATATGTAGAATCTGTTATTTTGTATTTATCCTCTGGATTTTGGTATTATTTATTTGTTTTTGCAAATTATCTGTCTCCCAGACGCGAGTGCCATAAAGTCAGAAACCTTTTTTTGTTTCTTTGAATTCCTAAAAAGTAGCCATTGGAAACTTTCAGATAAGAAATAACACAATGAAAATGCTGCTAAAACTCAGTTATGGTTCATTCAAAAAGTATTTATTGATTGACAAATGTAAGGAATTGTATTTGGGTTATATCTTTGAAGTATGTCATATCTTCACAACTACAAAGAAAACTCAGTAAGGGCAGAAATGCTGTTGATACTGCTCATTGTTGTATCCCCAGAGCTCAGCACAATACCATGCATTTAGGAATTCAGTAATTTTTGTTTGATGACTAATATGTGAAAGAGTTTTAAGGATGATCACTGCACCTTACTGATCTCCAAAAATTATGTAGCCAAATAGGGGTATAAGACAAATTTCAGACCTGGTCTTAGGGATCAGAAATTTTGAAAAGTAGTGCAAAGATTAAAACAAAAATGACCCAATCTAATATGCATGACTTTATGTTGATTCTTTTTCTCTACGCTTCAAAGCAATCACTTGGCAGAGTAGGAAGAGTCAGAATCCTAATCCAGGGCAGTTCTCTATGCCGTATTTCAAGGGATGTCAGCTGTTGCTGGTAAAAGTACATTTTCTGGTTATTAAAAGTTGAGGCAGCAGTCTTCTTATTTATGAAACAATTTCCTTTATATTTTTCAGCTTTTAGTAAATAATCTACACAAACCAAGCAAACTATAGGATTTATTTCCCAGGCCTAGGTTAGGAAAAAACATGTTTTGGGCCCTTGAGACACTGATTCCCATGATTAGCCAAGAGGGAAATTTCTGTCAGAAAGAAGCTATTAGCCATTATTTATGACTAAAGTAAATCCAAAAGATATAATTCCATACCAAAATTTTTAGAAAGAATTTCCTTTAGGTCCATTTTACTTAAAATTCAAATTAAGCAATGCTTAAAATTAAGCATTTTAATTCAAAAGATTTTCCTTTAGGTGCAATTACTTTAAAAGCATCTTAAGAAATAATTTTTAAGTATTTTACTTAAAAAGCATCCTTTTCCTGAAAAATAATTACCTCTTGTGCTCAGGATGCACTGTAAGACATTTTAGAACCTCTTTACCTTCCCATTTGCAAACACTTAAATGCATTAATACTTGCTTCATGCAAAGATTGACAGATGACAGATACTAAGCCTGTAAGCATTTTCTTAACATTACACTTCACCGTTTTGACTCAGAAAACTTGTTGCAACTTGTCAATTTTAGTGGAAAGGACTGCAGCCCAAGAATATCTTAGTGACTGATGTAATGTATTAAACGAAAATATTTTTCAACACTTACCATATTCAATTAATATCTTTTGTCATTATTTTTTATTCTTATTTTCAAGAATATCAAAATAACTTAGAAGCTTCCTTTTATTCTAGATTATTAGGGTTTTCTCAAAGGGCGAGAGGATCTGAATAAACTGCCAGATATATTTCATGCTTGTTTTTCTTCACGAATAGTATGTCGTGGAAATAATTAAAATGAAGGATATGTACTTCAGATTTGACTGTAATTTGATTCATTTTTTTGATATAGTACTAATGTGTCTTTTGAGATGATCACTTTGAAACTGTTAGACTATTTTTGTCTGTGTAATAAATCCTTCAAATCCTCCTTTGAGGTTTCTAGCACAGCAAAAGTGTCTTAGGTTTAGCACAACACTTAACCCATTTGCTAATTTTTAACACATAAGAACAGAAAAATCTGAGCTCTTTCTAGCTGTCAGAGCTATTCAGGAATGTGTTGTGCAAACAGAGAAAGTGAGTTTCCTATCACTAGAAGTATTTAATATGGCCCAGTAAACAACTTGGTGGACTTCCAGGGGAAAGAATTGAAGTAATAGATTTGATGAGAGGATATTTTATGATCCTCCGGCTCATCTTAGTAACCAGCTTATGCTATGAGAAAAGCAACATAATTTATCTGAAACTCCTGTACGTCAGCAGAATACAATTCCTTAGAGGGAATATATGATACATTAAATTCTAAAAGAAATCTCTAAAATGAAATTTACTTTAATACTTAAATATAGGAAATAAGTCCTTTATATATTTAACTTTGGAGCAAAAATGTTAATTTTTGGAATAGATTTTGCCTGTAGTTTTGTAATCTTTTGTATATTACCACTGTTAGTGGCAGCTTCTTCTAATAAAAATATTTTTATATTTTAAAATAATGTATTATTCATTCCAGTGATTTGGCTTTTTCAATTAAATCTGTCAGACTGTAAGGATAAAAAATCAGATCTTGTCTACCTCCTATGAGATAAATGAAAGAGGGAAATCTCTGAATTACTAACCTTCTCAAAGCTCTTGTTTTTTGTAAAATGTGGTTCTAATCACGCCTACCTCAATAATTTGTAGTGAGGAATAATCAAAGCAATCAAATGTGTTTAGGCTTAGTATGGTGTGTTACAAATAGTAAGGACTAAATTTTCATCATTATATTTAATTTTGGCTTCAGTTATATGCCCAGATGATTTCAAAATTTCCATCAGTGTCTTTTACTATCCCAGAGTACCTACTCTGAGGTTCTAATCAATTGCCAAACAACTCTACTTGAGTATCTTGCAATATCTGCAGACTTAAGGTGTCCAAAATGTAACTCATCTTCTTCCTCTCAACTTGCTTCTACCACTTTCTTATTCTTCTTCTACATGTTGTGCCCCTACTGTTTTTTAGGCACTGGGATGGGTTCTGAAATTATATAAGACACCACGCTGGCTAAATACAACCACAGACTCTAGTGGAGCCAAGCATGGCAAAATCTCTTGGAAAATGTAAGGCAGCGTTGCACATTCCGTACGATGGGTTGGAACACATTAAGGGCAACAAATTCTGCACCTACCTTTATAGAAAACTGACTGAGAAGTCATGACATCACCGTGTAAGCAATGGTTCAAACCAAAAACTTCAACAAAATCCTAAATATTTAAATTCTCCTAATCATGCATATAAAAAGTTTGTCAACTCTTTTACAGTTCTATTTCTGAAATTTATCTCCAATCTTCCATGCCTTGCTTTTTTCTTCTGACTAATTTTAGTCAGGCCACATTATAATTTCCAAATGTCTCCTAACTTTTCTCCTTTGCACTCTCTCTTCATTCTACCCATGCTTCATCCTCCATAACTCAGCAGAAAGCTGCCCTCTCCTCTCCTTTCTTGTTTTATTTCTCAGAATCTCTTCACCTCACAACTATGCAGAGGCAGTATGGTGTAATGGGTTAAAAGTAGAGACTGTGCTGCTGAATTTTTGGTTTCAGATTTCACCTAAACTTGGGCAGATTGCTTAACCTTTATGTGACCTTTTCTATTGGTAAAATGGGGGAGTAGTACCTATCTCATTCAGTTGCTTTGAACATCAAATGCATTTATGTGAAATAAGCATTTAGAATAGTAGCTGGCATGTAAAAAGAATTATATGTATTTTCTGTCATTATTTTTGCTCCTCTCTGGAGAGAAATTTTTCTAAAGCACAGGCCTGCTTAGAAACTCCCTATTAATGCTATATACAGTGCTGTGGCTACAAGATGGAGACTGAATTGCTCAACACAGTACATTGGTTTTCACTACCCCAAGCTACCTCAGTGCTCTTCATAGCCCTAGGAGAGCTCAAGTCCCACCATGAAACCTGTGCCCACTACCCTCAAACAAATACTTTGCTTTAGGGCCAGTCAGGTTCTCACTGCTCCCAAATCAAGGTAAAGTACTTTAATCCCTATGATTTGCAGCCTCTCATTGCTTGCTTAGAAAAAAATCCTACTTATTCTCAAAACTAACTCACTCATTATTTCACAAACACTCCTCTGCCACTCCTTTTACAGTACGCGTGCATCTTCAGAAAACAAAATGGCAATAGCTGACATTTATCCAATATTGGCTAGCTACCAGGAACCCTGAAAACCCTACGTGTGGTTTACTGCTTAACTCTTGCAATCCTTTGAGGTAAAGACTATAAATTTTCCTAAAGAAAAGGAAAGCAAAACACAGAAAAGTTAAGTAAAATTTTTGGGCTCATATAGCTATTAGTTGATGAACCTATTACTTGAGCCCAAGCCTGTGACTTTAAAGTCAATAATCTCGATTTCTGTGCTTATTTTGTACTGTTTTACTTACAAGTCACAGCTTCAAAGACAAGTAAGTGTCTTGCCCACTAATTGAAAGTTTTTATTGCCTTATATGAGAATTGTGTACAATGTATCAATAGTTTTCACAATGAATAAAAATATAAAGGTTAAATCATGTTCTTTATCCCTTGATGGGTAAGTAAAGACATATATGACCATTTTATAACAATATGAGGTAGTTGCTATAATTTGGGTATTTGTCCCCACCCAAATCTCATGTTGAAAGGTAATCCCCAATCTTGGAGGTGAAGCCTGGTGGGATGTGTTTGGATCATGGGGACAGATCTCTCATGAATGGTTTGGGCCATCTCCTTGGTAGTAAGTGAGCTCTTGCTCTGAGTTCACACAAGATCTCATCATTTAAAAGTATGTGGTACCCCAATCCCTTATTTCTGCTTTCACCATGTGGTGCGTCTGCTCCCAGTTTGCCTTCCACCATGACTGAAAGTTCCCTGAGGCTTCACCAGAAGCCAAGAAGATGCCAGCACTATTCTTCCTGTATAGGCTATAGAATTATGAGCCAATGAAACCTCTTTTGTTTATAAATTACCCAGTCTCAGGTATTTCTTTATAGCAATGCAAGAATGGCCTAACGTAGGAGCCATCCTAGAATTTTTACAATGTGCAAAGGGCTACGTTGAGCCCTTTGTAAGACTTATGGCATTTACGCTCCTAGAAATCCAATGAGGTAGATATTATAATTATCTTCATTTTATAGATGAGGAAACTGAGGTCTAGACAAAGTCACTTATTCTAGTCACATGGTGACAAAGCTGGGAATTGACAGAATTTTACCTGACTCTAAAGCCAGTACATGTATGGCTACTGTGTTCTGTTAACTTCATTAAATCATGATTTGAATCTAAATCTTTCACTTAAACCAGCTTTGATATTCAAATAGGTAAATACTTAGCTACATTAACAAAATTATGTGGCATATCAAATATATTTCTTTTTTTATTGCATTTTAGGTTTGGGGGTACATGTGAAGAACATGCAAGATTGTTGCATAGGTACACACATGGCAGTGTGATTTCCTGCCTTCCTTCCCCTCAGCTGTATCTGTCATTTCTCCCCATGCTATCTCTCCCCACCACCCCACCCCCCGTCCCTCCCCCATTTCCCCCCAACAGACCCCACTGTATAGTGCTTCCCTCCCCATGTCCATGTGTTCTCATTGTTCAACACTGGCCTATGAGTGAGAACATGCGGTGTTTGATTTTCTGTTCTTGTGTCAGTTTGCTGAGAATGATGGTTTCCAGGTTCATCCATGTCCCTACAAAGGACATGAACTCATCATTTTTGATGGCTGCATAATATTCCATGGTGTATATGTACCACATTTTTCCTGTCTAGTCTATCATCGATGGGCATTTGGGTTGGTTCCAGGTCTTTGCTATTGTAAACAGTGCTGCAGTGAACATTCGTGTGCATGTGTCCTTATAGTAGAATGATTTATAATCCTTTGGATATATACCCAGTAATGGGATTGCTGGGTCAAATGGGATTTCTATTTTTAGGTCATTGAGGAATCACCACACTGTCTTCCACAATGGTTGAACTAATTTACACTCCCACCAACAGTGTAAAAGTGTTCCTATTTCTCCACATCCTCTCCAGCATCTATTGTGTCCAGATTTTTTAATGATCGCCATTCTAACTGCTGTGAAATGGTATCTCAATGTAGTTTTGATTTGCATTTCTCTAATGACCAGTGATGATGAGCATTTTTTCATGTGTTTGTTGGCCTCCTGTATGTCTTCTTTTGTAAAGTGTCTGTTCATATCCTTCGCCCACTTTTGAATGGGCTTGTTTGTTTTTTTCTTGTAGATCTGTTTTAGTTCTTTGTAAATTCTGGATATCAGCCCCTTGTCAGATGGGTAGACTGCAAAAATTTTTTCCGATTCTGTTGGTTGCCAATTCACTCTGATGACTGTTTCTAAGCTTCATAAGTGAAGGAAAAATAAAATCCTTTGCGAACAAGCAAGTACTCAGAGATTTCATCACCGCCAAACCTGCTCTACAAGAACTCTTAAAAGAGGTTCTACACATATAAAGGAATAACCAGTACCAGCCACTCCAAAAACATACCATACAGTAATGGGCATCAACACAATCAAGAATCTGCATCAACTAACCAACAAAACAGCCAGGTAGCATCAAAATGACAGTATCAAATTCACACGTAACAATACTATCCCTAAATGTAAATGGACTAAATGCCCCAATCAAAAGACACAGACTGGCAAATTGGATAAAAAGCCAAAATCCATCAGTGTGCTGTATCCAGGGAACTCATCTTACATGCAAGGATACACAAAGGCTCAAAATAAAGGGATGGAGGAAGATCTACCAAGCAAATGGAGAGCAAAAAAAAGCAGGAGTTGCAATTCTCATCTCTGATAAAATAGACTTTAAAGCAACAAAGATCAAAAGAGACAAAGAAGGACATTACATAATGGTAAAAGGATCAATGCAACAGGGAGAGCTAATGATCAAATATGTTTCTAAGTGTCTTGAAACCATATTGAAAAATATGTGAAAGGGCTTTTGATTTTTGAGAATTTATCCCAACTTTTAGATTACATAAAAATAGTAATTATATGCTACATGTCGTGGAATGAGCATTTTCTCTGGGGCACATCTCTTCCATCTAGAATAAAATAAAAACCACTTTTTGAAAAAAAATCTGATCATATGCTTCAATTATTATTCTGTGCCACTGAAATAGGGTTCTCTTCAAGGCTTTGAATTAAAATAATTATCAGGGGTGATTCACTCAGTAAGGGTGGCAATGCTATGGTTGCTCTTTGAGAGAGGTTGAGGGGAGAATAGAATACAGGAAAAAGGGTATTGGTCTGTGAAACTGATCATCATCATGAGGGATGAGTTTAGTAAGTAATGCCAGACCATATTTAGTACTCAATAAATATGGAATAGGTAAATGCATGATATATTTTTAAACCTTTAAAATCTTGTGACAGTCATAGATGATAAGTTGAATCAATGTTGATTTCTACTCAATTAAGTAAAAATATTCTGTAAACAAACAGGTCTATAATGGGCTGTGGTGATTTTTGGCAAGAGAGTTGTTGCATCAAAGCAGAGATTAGATAATGATCACCTTCAGGGACCCCATAGGAAAATTTCCTATGCAGTAAGAAGTTGGGTTCAGTGAGCTTTATGCTCCACTCCGTTCCTGAGACAATGTGATTCAGTGATTTCTTGATGGAGAGAGAAAAATGCATAACAAAAACAAAAACAAAAACAGAAGAGACTTGCTCGTTGAGATGAAAGAATCCCAGAATTTCTTGGACTCAGGTTTCTCCATTCAGAAGATAAATCAAAGTAGTAGAGTCAAGAGAGGCTGTTACTTCCATGATACTAAAAGTTGCTGAAAGCGGAGGCAAAAGAAGTAACCTGCTGTTGTGTTAACCTAGCCCATTAAAGGCTTGCATTATGTCCTGGTTAGATGTGTCATCTCTATTAAGAAATGACTGTTTCCCAGATCATGGCTCTAGAACAGGTTTAAAATAATGAATCATTGGAAATAATTCCTATGAAATATTATTACACAATATGACCCAAATTATACTACTTTACATTTGAATGGTACATAAATAATTCTTATTGTGTTCACATATGTTATTAGACTCACATATAAGTCTGGGGTGGATATTACCATCATCTCCATTGTATAGAGGAGGAAATTGGCACTTAGAGAAGTTAAATAACTTGCTCAAAATCTCATAAACTAGTGAATTTCTGAAATAAGTCTTAAAATTGATTCCTGGGTTCAAAACTCACTTTCTACAATGGCATCATTCTCATGTGAATCTTCTGCAATGATCAGTAAGGCTGTCATCACCAGTTGTCTTGATTCTATACCCAGGTCCCTCTTTTGGAACTCTGCCAGGTCAAGCTCTAGACTGGTCATAAAGCAGAGAAATCCATTCACTGACCTCGGTTGACAAGGCTCAACTAGTAACCCATGTTCTTTTAACAGAGAATCATTTTTTTGAGTGTGGAATTCGGTGGTGCAATCAATGGAGATAGGGAGAGAGCCAACTGAACACCTGCTCTGAATCTACGTGTTCTCTGTTGGAAGTTGCTTATGTAAGTTTCCTTATAGGGAAGATCACTAGCATTCTGGTTTTTTTATTTTTTATTTTTTGTACTTTAGGTTTTGGGGTGCATGTGCAGATCATGCATGATTGTTGCATAAGTACATACATGGCAAAGTGGTTTGCTGCCTCCATCCCCCCATCACCTATATCTGGTATTTCTCCCCTCATTATCCCTCCTCACCCTCCCCACCCCCCACTGTCCCTCCCCTAGCCCCCGCCAACTGAGTGCAGTATGTGATGCTCCCCTCCCTGTGTTCACATGTTCTAATTGTTCAATATCTGCCTATGAGTGATAACATGCAGTGTTTGGTTTTCTGTTCTTGTATCAGTTTGCTGAGGGTGATGGTTTCCAGATTCATCCATGTCCCTATGAAGGACACAAGCTCATCGATTATTATGGCTGCATAGTATTCCATGGTGTATATGTGCCACATTTTCTTTATCCAGTCTATCGTTGATGGACATTTGGGTTGGTTCCAGATCTTTGCTATTGTAAACAGTGCCACAGTGAATATATGTGTGTGTGTGTCTTTATAATAGAATGATTTATAATTCTTTGGGTATATACAGAGTAATGGGATTACTGGGTCAAATGGAATTTCTATTTCTAGATCCTTGAGGAGTGGCCACAATGTCTTCCACAATGGTTGAACTAATTTACACTCCCACCAACAGTGTAAAAGTGTTCCTATTTCTCCACATCCTCTCCAGCATCTGTTGTCTCCAGATTTTTTAATGATCGCCATTCTAACTGCTGTGAGATGGTATCTCAATGTGGTTTTGATTTGCATTTCTCTAATGACCAGTGATGATGAGCATTTTTTCATATGTTTGTTGGCTTCATAGATGTCTTCTTTTGTAAACTGTCTGTTCATATCCTTTGCCCACTTTTGAATGGTTTTTTTTCTTTTCTTGTAAATCTGTTTTAGTTCTTTGTAGATTCTCGATATTAGCCCTTTCAGATGGGTAGATAGCAAAAATTTTTTACCATTCTGTTGCTTGCCGGTGCACTCTAATGATTGTTTCTTTTGCTGTACAGAAGCCCTGGGGTTTAATTAGATCCCATTTGTCTATTTTGGCTTTTGTTGCCATTGCTTTTGGTATTTTAGCCATGAAGTTATTGCCTATGCCTATGTCCTGAATGGTTTTGCCTAGGTTTTCTTCTAGGGTTTTTATGGTGTTAGGTCTTATGTTTAGATCTTTAATCCATCTGGATTTAATTTTAGTGTAAGGTGTCTGGAAGGAGTACAATTTCTGCTTTCTGCACATTGCTGGCCAGTTTTCCCAATACCATTTATTAAACAGGGAATCCTTTCCCCATTGCTTGTTTTTCTCAGGTTTGTCAAAGATCAGATGATTTTAGATGTATGGTGTTGCTTCTGAGGCCTCTGTTCTGTTCTATTGGTCTATGTCTCTGTTTTGGTACCAGTACCATGCTGTTTTGATTACAGTGGCCTTGTAGTATAGTTTGAAGTCCAGTAGTGTGATGCCTCCAGCTTTGTTCCTTTTGCTTAGGATTGTTTTGGCTATGCAGGCTCTCTTCTGGTTCCATATGAAGTTTGAAGTGGTTTTTTCCAGTTCTGTGAAGAAGGTCATTGGTAGCTTGATGGGGATAGCACTGACTCTATAAATTACTTTGGGTAATATGGCCATTTTCACATTGTTGATTCTTCCCAACCATGAGCATGGAATGTTTTTTCATCTGTTTATGTCCTCTCTTATTTCATTGAGAACTGGTTTGTAGTTCTCTTTGAAGAGGTCCTTTACATCCTTTGTTAGTTGTATTCCTAGGTATTTTATTCTCTTTGTAGCAATTGTGAATGGGAATTCACTTTTGATTTGACTCTCTGTCTATTATTAGTGTATAGAAATGCTTGTGAATTCTGCACATTGATTTTGTATCCTGATATTTGGCTAAAGTTACTTATCAGTTTCAGGAGATTTGGGCTGAGATGATGGGGTCTTCTAAATATACAATCATGTGATCTACAAATAGAGACAATTTGGCTTCCTCTTTCCGTAATTGAATAATCTTTATTTCTTTTTCTTCCCTGATTGCTCTGGCTAGAACTTCCAATACTATATTGAATAGGAGTGGTAAGAGAGAGCATCCTTGTCTTGTGACAGATTTCAAAAGGAATGCTTCCAGTTTTTGCCAGTTCACTATGATATCGGCTGGATGTTTGTCATAAATAGCTTTTATTGTTTTGTGATACGTTCCATTGATACCTAGTTTATTGAGGGTTTTTAGCATAATGGCTGTTGAATTTTGTCGAAGGCCTTCTCTGCATCTATTGAGATAATCATGTGGTTTTTGTCTTTGATTCTGTTTATGTGATGGATTAAGTTTACAGACTTGCATATGTTGAACCAGCCTTGCATCCCTGGGATGAAGCCTACTTTATCATGATGAATAAGCTTTTTGATTTGCTGTTACATTCTGTTTGCCAGTATTTTGTTGAAGATTTTTGCGTCGATGTTCATCATGGATATTGGCCTCAAGTTTTCTTGTTTTGTTGCATCACTGCCTGATTTTGGTATTAGGATGATGTTGGTCTCATAAAATGAGTTGGGGAGGATTCCCTCTTTTTGTGTTGTTTGGAATAGTTTCAGAAGGAATGGTACCAGCCCCTCTTTGTACGTCTGGTAGAATTTGAATGTAAACCTGTCTGGGCCTGGGCTTTTTTTAGTTGGTAGGCGATTAATTGCTGCCTCAACTTCAGCCCTTGTTATTGGTCTATCCAGGGTTTCAACTTCTTCCTCTCTTAGTCTTGGGAGAGTGCAAGTGTCCAGGAATTTATCCATTTCTCCCAGATTTACTGGTTTGTGAACAAAGAGTTGTTTGTAGTAATCTCTGATGGTAGTTTGTATTTCTGTGGAATCAGTGGTGATGTCCCCTTTATCATTTTTTATTGCATCTATTTGATTCTTCTCTCTTTTCTTTTTTATTAGTCTGGCTAGTGGTCTATATATTTTGTTTATCTTTTCAAAAAACCAGCTCCCGGATTTTTTGATTTTTTTGAAGGGTTTTTGTGTCTCTATCTCCTTCAGTTCTGCTCTGATCTTAGTTATTTCTTGTCTTATGCTAGCTTTTGAGTTTTTTTGATCTTGTTCCTCTAACTTTTTCAATTTTTATCACTAGCATTCTTAAGCAACAGAATGAGGATCCATGTATATATCTTAAGAATCAGATGGTACAGAGGCTGGACTGTCCCTGATGCTTTGACCATGATTGTCTTATCTCCAAACATGGCTAACTCTAAGAAGCCACATATATTTTGAATGAATCAAGAACCAGAGACTTCCATTGTGTTCAGTCTCAAAGGGCATACTTGGCTAGTGAGCATCAACTACATTGCCATTTCTACAGGAAGGGCAATATTTGCTCTTCTCACTAGGCCAAACATTAGGAAAGAACTTAGTTATCAGGAATCAAGATCTTAAAACATTCTTTATTTATGCCCTTTGGCCCTGACTATGCACAATAGCATTTTTAAAGAGCCATTCTATGGCTCTATGATAAGATCTCTGGCAGTTCCTCTGGTCTTTATCGTTCATGGGCTGGCAGGCACTCTGTGACACCAATGAACATAGCATCTAGGCCTGAAAAGGCTGGGTTACAGAGAGTTTACGTTTATTTCCCTGTAAATCAATAAAACAGCCAAAATCTGTTCAGATGAGCTGCTATGGGGATAGGAATTATGATTCCTAGGGAACACAGTACAGCAGTGTTTAAGAGCTTGGGTTCTGGAGCTAGTAAGTGCCCTTGTCAGTCATAATTCCATCATTTCCTATTTGTGTTGAACACCATAATCTGTCTTCAGTGAACCTCATTTCTCATATGGGAGAAAAAAGAAGACTCATTCATTAACTTACTACTTTGGGTTTTTGGTTTTTTGAACTCCTACTATGTTCATTACCATTTTATGTGTTAAGTATACCCTGGTAAATGTTATAAACACTATCTTCAAGAAGTTTACAAGCTGGTGATATTAAAAGGTATGTATTCATAAGGTTGTTTTGGGGCTTAAATGAGATCATGATGTAAAGCATTTAGTAAGAACCTGGGATCATATTTTCTTCAATGAATGTTAGTAAACTCAGGAGACACACAAGAACTATCTTAAAAAATGCCAAAAGTGTTCTCAATTGGACATTTTTTCTCTGTGGCCCCAAGAGCTACATTTGGGACACAAGAGGGGGTAAATAATACATGGTCAATTTAACTTAATGACTTTTTGGTAGTAAAATTCCTCATTAATTACTTCCTCCAGAAATGACGAGCTCCTACTCTTTCCAGGGATCCACGAAGTTCCATAAATATCTATTAGGAATCCCATAGAGGCAATTCCTGCATTGAGTGTGAGGATTGTAGCCATCAGTATTTTATAGTTTTTAACAGTAATACTAATACTTATTCAGTATTAATTATGTACCATAAATATTCTTAGGACTTTCATTCATAAAGTTGTCGAAAGCTTACCCACATTCTGTGAAGTGAGCATATACAGGATCCCTATGTACCTGAAAAGGAAGGAAGCTGAGTCCCAGAAATTAAACACTTGCCCAAGTTCATACAGCTGGGAATCTAACCATAACCCAGTATAACAAAATATATAAAAGAGATGCATCTCCAAATTGAAGCTGGGAATCTAACCATAACCCAGTATAACAAAATATATAAAAGAGATGCATCTCCAAATTGAAGTGTGAGTAGAGAAGTCTGGTTTGTCGGACCTGCTTTTTCTTTATTAAGCTGCTGCAGCATACTTGGGGTTTCCTAATGTTCCTTAAAAAGCCATTTGAGGATCACTGGTCTCCTCACCGGTTGTTAAATGCCACTACTACTCTTCCAGTAGTTACTTTTTAAAATAAATGTTATGTTTACTGCTTGTGTCAGTTATGTTAGGAGGTTGCTGTTTAGGAAGAAAGAAAAACAGACCAAAAAATGCAAATATTCTTGCATTTTAACATTAAGCAAAATGGAATATAACGTTTTATTTATTATATTATTGCCAATATGTGAATTTTGTACTTTTACATAGGTAAGGGCTAAAATAATGACATAGTTTTTTAAAAATTGTGGGTGATTTTTGTCTTGCAGCAGATAGAATTTCTATTGTGGTTTTTGCTTTATTTTGCAATAAATAATTATAAAAAATGCAATTGGTCTGTGGTATCCAGAAATCTTTGGATTTCTGAATCACTGGTTCAGTATTGGAGGTGTCTTCTTTGACCAAAAGTTTCTGTCAGAAGATGCTCTTGATGCTTTGCTTTGCTCTTTATGGAAGCTGTCATAGAGACAGTGGCAATGTTCACCCAGTTAAGCAACATAATGCCCTACTCCAATCTGCATCACTTTCTCTGTGAAGTAGGCCCCTATGTGGACTGATTTCCTGGTCAGCTTACTATTATTTCAGTAGAAAAGTAATTCCCTGAAGGGAGAAAGGTCCATGTGATCAAAGAGGCCTGAAGATGTTGGAGAAGGTATCTTTAAGAAAATACCTTAAATGCAAATATGCTTTTGGAAAAATGCTTTTCACAGTAAATTTTTTCAAATTCATGGCCAATTTATTCTTGAGCACCTACTTCTTTTCTCCTTGTCCTTCTGATTTTTTCTCTATTTTGTCATGTATCATATATACATAAGAACATATAATAAACATATAGTTTAAATAATAATGATAATGATAATACACATGCTCATACGTCTATAACTCAGTGTAAGAAAGAGCACATGTGCTCTATCTTTTCAACTGTTTGTAGGACTTTTCTCTTGCTGCCATTCTTTACTGCTACTCAGGCTACCAGCTCTCCTCTAATTCTATCTCCATCCTCTTCTCTTCTAGGAAGGGCACTCACGCAACCACAGATTCTAGAAACATTTCTTCATTTGTGGAGGTATTCAGTTCATTGTGTTCTCTGGCCTTGGCTAAACAATACTGATTTCTTTTGTAATTTTCAAGCAATGTAGAATTCAGTATAGATAGAGCTCTTTGTGCCCTTAGATATTACATATATGGTTTTAAATATACTCAGCCTAGAGTTGGTTTTGATGTTGTTTTCCCTGACAATAGTTTGTTTTGATGTTGTGAACCCTGACAGTTTAAAAATTACATATATATATATATATATATATATATATATATATATATATGTGTGTGTGTGTGTCAGATGTTGCCTACTATGTGTCAGACAGAAGAGAAATGAATATTTATTTGAGACACAAGGATGAACAAGACCCAATTCCCAGCCCTTAAGGGGCTCAAAACCAGAAGATATATATAATTTCATTTTTTTTCCCTAAAAAACACTGAGGATAAGTTTCTAAATGTCCTTCCAGAAGCCCTAACGGGGGTTTGTGTCTTTTAATTTTATTGTAGTCAAGCCACTCTGCTGACCTCTGTGGCTATCCCTGTGATTATCTGCTCTAACAGGAGGCTCTCAGTGCTGTATCTCAGGATAGGGTCAAGTGGGAGTGTGGTTGTGAAAGGGTGGGATTGCAGAAAATACTAGGAAGTGTCAGAACCTAAATTAGAACCACACATATGCTTAGGGGACAAACTTATTACAACTACAGACTTTTGTTATTATATTTTAAATCGACCACTTATTGTTAGCTAATTACATGCCAGGAACAATATCATGTGCTGTATACATATTAGTTCACACTAAGCTGGAAGGAACTGCTATTGTCTCCACTCGAAAGGCTTGAAAGGCGGGAACCAAAACTCAGAGAGTAAGCCACTGACGCAAGGCTACTTAGAAGTGGCAAACCTAGATTTGACCCCAGGGCTTTCTCTGCCCAAAGCTCCTTAGTTCTTAACCATTACATTCTATAGGCTTCATAAATAATGTTAGTTTGACAGGGAGGACGAGTTACTATCAAAAGGGTGTGGCAGCAAACAGATGGTAGTTCAAGCAATTTGTGGTTGTCAGAGATAAATAAGAAACAGCTGGAGCCCAGCCAGGCAGCCAAAACAGAAGCAGGGTGGCCAGTGTTTTGAGAGTGTTTGCCACTGAGCTGCAATTCTAGAAGTGGTGAAGTGGGGAAGAGAGAAGCAAGGAGTAGAACCTAGAGATGCTGAGTACCAGAGGACAGGCTCCTGGGTGGGTTACAGAGGCAGGGGCTCAGGCTGGGGACACTGCAGTCACCAGAAGTTTCATGGGAAGGTAGAATAAGACTCAGAAATTGGTCACAAGGGTAGAAAGAAACCCAAAGACAAGCTTACTCTTTGATTAGTCATGCAGGGCTTGGCTGGGTGGGGCCTCAGTTGTTTTAACCTCCACACCTATTTGTGAGTATTAAATTCCTCATGTTTTAGAAAGGAGCGCTTTGAGTCTGGCAACTGGGAGTGATGCACCAGTTTCCCGAACTCTCCAGAAGCATCTTGCAGAACTCTAGTAGTCCTTTTCTTATTTGTCAGCAGGTGCTCTTAAAAAGCTTAATTTTACCTTGACTGCTGTTTTTGGATTTAGAGTTCTTTTCAAAAGAAATTCTGAAATATTTTCAGAATGTGCCCATGTGGATATGTTTTGTTAAGGAACGTATTTATAACCCCGGATTCCATTTCCTTGATCCGCACCCTTATTGTTAATCAACATTCCAAAGTCGGTACTCTGACAGACATGAGTTACCTGTTTTACAAGGACTGGTTGATTGGGTATGCTAATGCATGCATTGCTTAAGTGTAAGGAAGAGCTAATTAAAAATGAAACAAAGTGAGATTTCTTAGAGTTTGTGTAGGCTTCAGTTCTAGCAACAGGTTTTGGTAATTATTTAATTGTTTTCATTTTATTTTATTTGTATATCTTTAAAATTTTATGGTAAATTTTTTCATGTTACAAATGACAGGGATTTTATAAGGTGGTTTTGCAAGAGATGAGAGGAATGTAATAAGGAATCTTGGGCTGTGGGCTGTGCAAGGTAATTGCCATTTTGATGACTTCCCCACAATCTCTAGAAAAGCATTTATTGTTCTCTATTTTTTGTATGTTTGTGGATTATTTGTAGAGAACTTGAAGATACAGCATTTGGGTTGATGCAGAATGCAAATAGATATACATTTTAATGTTGGAGGTGGATGGGGAGTGAAGACACCTGACTTTGGAGTTGTCTGGGAAAAGACGACATGGTTTCCTTGCTTATTTGTTGACAGAAGGTCAATTCAATTCATTTTAATTTAACTTAGTTAATTTATAAGGTATTAATTAAACACCTATGACATGCCAATTGCAAGTCCACAGTATGCCAGTGGGAGCAGATGGTTACAGAACTAAAGTTAAAATAATATAAAGTATGCTAATTTAGGAGGACCAAATGTATGGGAGATGCTTTTTAAAGATGATGACATTAAGGCTGAAAGATAATGTAGAAATTGGTGAGATGGAAAAGTGGGAAAGAGAATTGTAGAAAGAAGGATGAGCACATGCAAAATTTCAGAGTGCATGGGAGGTTCTGAAAGTGGTGACCAGTCTGGGGCAAGGTGTAGAGTGGAGAGACATGAGTTCAGAGAGTGAGGTGGCCAATATTGATGGGGCTGTAAGTAGCGAGACTCACTGAAGCAGTATTATCAGGGGAATGGATGATGAGTTCTATGTTTTAGAAACATCACTCTGAAGGCTTTTAGAAAACGGACTGTGGGAAGTGGATGGTAGAGCAGATAACAAGGAAGAGTGGTTGGAAAACATGAATTGGCTAACTATGTTGCTTTTCTACATTGCAGTCTTCTGTGTTCACTCTGCTTGGAATGATGCTTTTCTTTTCTTTCTTTTTTTATCTTTTTTTTTTTTTTTTTTTTTTTTGAGACAGAATCTCACATTGTCACCCAGGCTGGAGTGCAGGGCTGCAGTCTTGGCTCATTGCAGCCTTGACAGCCAGCCTCAACCTCCCAGGTCACGTGAACTTCCCAGGCTCAATTGATCCTTCTCCCTCAGCCACCCAAGTAGCTGAAACTACAGGCACACACTACCACACCAACTAACATTTTTCTATTTTTTTGTAAAGATAGCCTTTCATCATGTTGCCTAGCTAGGCTAGTCTTCATCTTCTAGGCTCCAGCAATCCTCCTGCCTTGGCCTCCTAAAGTGCTGGGATTACCAGCGTGAGCCATCATGCCTGGCTGCTTCTCAGTTCTCAACCCCATGGCCAACCTCCTCCAACTCCAACTCACTGCTCCTGTCCACCATTTTCTTTTGCTGCCTTCTACCCATCCTTTAGGTTTCTGCTTGCAAGTTACCTTCTCAGGGAAGTCTTTCCTGATTACCCAGTCTAAGTCTAGTTTTTTCAAATATGTATATTTAAGATTGATGTACTGTTAATATAATTCTTTCTCTCTAGACTTAAAGCTCCATGAAGAAAAGAATAAAGTTTATATTTGTTTGCTCTTTGATTTATTTCTAGCAGCATCTGGCAAAGAGTGAATATTTAATAAATATTTGGTGAAAAGATGAATGAATACATTCTATGTTAGTATTTTTTATTTTTTAAAGACTTTCTTTGAAGAGTGCTTTTTTTTTCTTCCCTAAATTCCAATCAACAAATTCAAGGAGAGTGTTTTTAAGTAATGTTAGTGATAGTCTTGCATCATTCTGAAAGTAAAAAAAAAAAAAACTAAAGAAAAAAAGAAACAACAACAAACACCATTCTACCTGAATTTCCACCTGAATTCTTTAGAGGTTAACATAGGTCATTCTGATAGGCAGTCTTGCTCCCTAAATCTCTGATGACTTTGCAAGACCAGAACATAGCTCAAAAAGGTCTTGACTATATTTTCTCTTTCTCCCTCTTTATGGGTAACTTATAGGTAGGTTTTCATATATTAAATGCATGTGTAACTGTTATAATCTAATGAAAATGTTGCTTAATTTGAATTCAATTTTCTGAGCATATTTGCATATCACTTTCATGCAAGATGCTGTACAAAGCATAGAGAATTCCTTCTCAGAATATAAGCTTCAAGGGGGCAAGACCAATGTCTACTCTGCTTAACATCGTATTCCCCAAGGCAGAACACTGACACTGACAAAGTAGGCCTTAATAGATATTTGTGATTGAGTATATACAAAAATGGTTAGCAAAGATTTACAAGGTATATTCTCTGGCCTTTAAAAAGCTTATGATATAATAGTAGGATAAGGTAAATTTCAAGTTTCAGACCTGAGATCAAACATTAGAGAAAGAAAAATATCAGAGATGTCAACTAATCAGTGAGAAGTTGCACAACTTTACCAACCATTTTTTTTTTACCTGCCACATTTTACAAATACATTCTCTGGTAGGAAACAATTGGAGTGCTCAGTCCCAATC
The DNA here is from genome assembly GCF_048565385.1 of Saimiri boliviensis. Taxonomy (NCBI): domain Eukaryota; kingdom Metazoa; phylum Chordata; class Mammalia; order Primates; family Cebidae; genus Saimiri; species Saimiri boliviensis. Next base: position 161,889,418 of record NC_133449.1, read on the forward strand.
CAGAGCAACTCTCAGTGTCTTAAACCCCACAGACATCTAACAAAGCAGTGTTTTCTGATTCTTATGCCTGAAGGGTCCCTCTTTTTTTGTTCATATTTCAGGAATATTCAAGAACTAAGTAATGTACCTAGGTTGTTTTCCTAGCCTGTGTAAGAAGAATGCATCAGTTTCAGGACCTTTAATTTTCTAGTTCCTATTACTAGTCTTAATTGGCCTTTTTTTCCTCCCTAAAATGGTCTATTAGACAGCACTCAAAAGTGAAAAACAAATCTAGAATATTCAACTCAGTTCCCCCAGAAAAAGAGTCAGGTGCACATTTACTTCCCTTATATCTGCTTTATTCTACAAAGAAATCTACATATGGTGATGAGTAGGCAATGTGGCATAGATAATATAAGAACAGAAATGTGTCTCTTGTGAATAGATGCATTAAAAGATATTTTGGACTCACAAGATAGATTTAACATTTTCCAAAATGTACAAATTTAAGTTTGCCGTCAGTTTTCCTGTGGAGAGAATATAGCAACAAATGAGAAATGCTGAGCCCATAGGCGCTTCATTAGCATCCAGACTTCACTAATGAATCCTAAAAATGTATTCAAGTTTCCCTGCTTATTGATGTTTTTAAAAGGAGTGACTACAATTTAGAAATATTTTTGAAACTTGTCCTGATTACATAAGGATGATGCTCAAATACATCACAAATCAATTTTTATCCCTGAAAAAATTTTATTTTTTTTTAATTTAAAGGAAAGACACACTTAGAAGTCTCTTTTCATAAAACTTGTTATTTTTCTTTTATTAAAAAAAGAACTGGAACAATATGCCATGTATGTTAGATGCTTGTTTTCATCTATAATTTTGAAAATATTTAAAACAACACATATGTTTTTATACATTCCAGTATATCATTCATTATTTCATAATTTTTGGGCTAATGTTAATATGTCTTGGAGATGATTAGTTTATAATCTTTAAACTACTTTTGGCCATTTGATTTTTTAAATGTAATTTTTACTACAGCACCACCATATATTCTGTTGAGATATAATACTCTGAAATAGAAGTTCTTCAGATTTTTGAGGTATTAGCCCCTTTCGTACGAGACATTAGGGGGCTCTAACATATCCAAACCTAGTTGCTAAAGCTGAACAAAAACATGGCTCATTCTACCAGATGTGGATAGGATGCTTAGGAGGGACGACATTTCTTATCTGTGGAAATAATCCAGATGGACTGTGAGACTACTCGGGAAGTTTTCTGTAGAGGAAGTTTAAGCAATAGATTATCAAGTGGAGGTTGAACTAGATGACCACATATTTCCTTTCAACTTGGAGATTTTAGAATTCTCTGATTCACTCTTACTTCCAGAATATATAGGGATATAATGATAGCAGGGACTCCCAAATTCTACCAACTGGAAGTTTGTTTGTTAGAGACAATATGATACGATTCATGTATTCCTTAGGCCATATGTCACACCTTCTAATTTGTCTTAATATATAATTTTACTTTAAATATGAAAAAGAAAACATTTTAATACTTACTTAACTTGAGAACAGAAGAAGCAATCATTATTATAAGTTTTGCCATCAGATCCACAAATTGGCTCATACATCTCATAACAAAATCTCTCTTGTCCTGGTGGTAACTTTTTGTAGTGACTGCAGTCAACCTGAAAAAAAATATTAAAAACCATTAAATCTTTCAACCAAATCTTTACTATCAGGATTTTGGATTTTCCAAGCAAGCTCAGAGGGCTCTCGATGTATTTGTTTTTTATTATAATTGTTGGTTCTCATCTAACGCCTTTGAGACATTTTATGTCAGTTATAAAATCATGACTGATAAACATCTTTACCATAGCTGGTTCCCAAATCATAGCTTAATTTAAATCAGTTTTTTTTTTCCTCACTATACTGGTTGATGCATCAGTTCTTAAAATACATGACATATTCTCACATGGCAGCCATTCTAAAGGGAGCACTCAGAAGTATAATATATTTTCTATAGGAATTATCTTATTATTTCTTTCACTGAAAAAGCTCAGTATGAATGCAAGTGTGAAATATAGGGATAACTACTACCATTTTAATGATTATTTACAAACTTTTACTACAAATTATTGGTAACAATTTACTTTGTTATATACTTTACCAGTACATAGACAAATGAATCTTAACATTGTAGTTGGGAACCAGTGTTCTAAATTCCTAGAGCAAAGCCTATGGAAGTAGGTAGGCAATTCCCAAGAAAAGTTTTTATTATCTTTTAAAGAATCTATGAGCATATAGAAGAGCATATACAGTAAAGTCAAACACATTTGAATACAAATCCTGACTATGTGACCTTGGAAAAATTATTTAGCCTCTCTAACTTTTAGTGTCTTTACCTGTAAAATAAAGATAATAACTACACTGTAAGTTGGAAGAAAAAAATATGTTAAAAGATGTATACAATACTTAGCACTACATTGCATGGAAAATACTGAATAAATAATAGGCAGCATTTTTTATCTTTTGGTTTCTCTTTCAGGTCCACATAAACTCAAGCTCTATTCAAAAGACTCTTCATCTCTAGCTCATTTTGTCTGAGACGTCTAGACATGATATTTTACTAATTGTTGAGTATCTCTACTTTCATAGCTTGGAATATACTCAAAGTTGAATCATTTTTTCCCTCCAGATATGCTCTATTAATTACCTAATTAACCCATCAGCTTCCATACAACTCCTAAGTTTTCGGACTAAGGTGAAGTTGAGTGCAGCTGATGCAAAGATTGGTATGTATGCCATAATGGCAGGAGGACTTCAGAGGCTAGTGCAGCAGACTAGAAATAGCAGTGCCCCATGGTAAGTATATCCCAGTGTGATTTCACTTCCTCTTCTTGCTTGCTCAGATCCCAGGGAGCCAGACTTAATGTGATACTCACAATAGGATGGGAAACTACCAAGCTCATAACTTTCAGTTATCCTTTACATTCTCTCACAGTTACTAAATCATGAAAGATGGCTTGAACTCAGGCTCATCTGACTCCAAAATTTATATCCTAAACCCTATTATTTTCTTGAATAGGTAAAACAAAAGACTCAAACATAAAAATTTCCCACGCCCCAGGATCAACAGTTAATACGCAACAGACTTAAAGTGGAACTCAAATTGAGTACTGGCTAAAGATTTTTACTACCACACCTAGATTTTCTCAACAATACTTATTATTCTAACCTGAGTCATGAATGGAAGTCTGAATTAAAGTCTTCATTTTCTGAGTTAGAAAACAAAGATATTTGTGACCTATTTAAAAATTGTAAGAATCATGACTTGAACTTACTGAGATTCATTACGTACCAGGCACCATGCTAAGCTCTTTTCAAATATTATGACTTCAAATCTTGGAATAATGTTATAAGTATGTTGCCCATGGCCACATGATCAAAAAGGTGGAATTAAACACCAGGCCTTTCTAACTCTGCTGCTAGTGTCTTCCCACCGTGTTCTACTCTCTGCATTTTAGAAAGATATGCCTACAATTTTTGAAATAAAACCAGTTTTGATATACAAAAAGTAAGTATTCAAACATACAGGAATTTAATTACTACGTAGTATCAAATATTTCCTTTCTGATATTGACTCTAAAATTACATAAAAGTAGGGCTTTTTATCAAGATAGATGTACTGACCGTCTCTTTCATCTGTTTGGCACATTCTATACCTGGAAGAAAATCAAAGACAAGACAATGTTAAACTCTGGAAGAACCTAATCTTATTAGAAAAATAATCTTTGACTTATACTTTAGCTTCCAACCTTCATAAAAATCGAAATCTCTCTTCAAAACTGTGTATCAGCATTGTATAAAAAGTTGAAGCTCTTCACACAGATCTTTAAAAAAAAATTTTTTTCTTCTATGGAGTGGGAGTGGAATGTAGTCAAAGAGATGGAAAAGATGCCATGATGAATGAAAAGTTTGTCTTAATCTTTTCTACTTCATAATCAGAGCTCAGTAGAGACAGAAGAAATAAATGAGTCATATTTAGGGAGATCTGCTATTGTGTACAGGTATAGATGATAGATGTTGGATCAGTGTTTGAAAATTAACTCAATAATAGAAGAATAGCTCATACTACCAAACAATTGATTGAATTTTTTATGAAGAAATGAGTTCCCCATAAATGGTGATATCAAGTCAAAGCAGAGTCTGGATGATCATCTCCCTAAGAAATTGTGCAAAGTATTATCATGAATAAGCATTTGACTTTAGCTGACTGTTAGCATCCACTCTACCCCTGAGGTGATTGTAATTTAGTGATTTGTTGATTGAGGCAAAAGATACATTTCAAAAGAAGCCCCTTATTATTTATATGATGAATTACATGTATCCCAGAATTACGTAGGCAGAAGCCTACATGAGCTATTAGTACAAGGGCAGGGGCAGTATTATGAGAGATACTCACTGAACATGGTTGCAAGTGTCAGAGCCAATAGTAAGGCAATGGCTGTTGCTCTCATAGTGCTGAAGCGGCCAAGGCAGTCAGATGCAGGGAAAAGGGACCTGTCCAGCTCACTTTGATCCTGCCTTTTATATTTTCAAGAGTTCCTGCCTCAATTGTGAAATAGCTATTTTTAAGTAGCACAACTCCAAAAAAGAGGTCAGAAACACCTGCAAGCCATGGGAATTCTTTTCTTGTGAAAGACAGGTAATTGCACATGCAATTTTAATAGCTGGTCCCCAAACCCAGGCTGATGGATCAAGAATGAGATGGTTACTTTGCTTTGAATTACAATTACATGCATAATCAGTGGTGTTTTTCATTTCATACAATAGCTTGCAATAGACAAACCATCAATCATTTGGCCATGGTTTAATAAGTTTAATTGTCCCTTTATTAAACCATGCATCATTTGAATTACTTGACAAAGGTTACAATATTAACGATTTTGGAATGTGCTAATTTTCAGATAGAGTGACTATGAGAAAACTCTGGAAGAAACTCTTGCAGTTTTTGTAGGTAGAGTTGGAGGACACTGTTTATACTACTAATGGAAGTATTAGTATCTAAGGCTGAGAGGCTGAAATGCATATTTATGTCCTTTCAAAAGTAAAGAGATAGCTGGAACTTGTTCTGGGATGATGTGGAGACACGATCATCATACTATTTCTGAGAGCTGAAACTTTGGGTATCTTGCAGGCCTGGATTAATTGCCAGCTACACCATTCTCTATGTTATCTTGTGCAAGATGTTTATCCACTATAAGCCTTAGATTTTTAAATCTTCATTTGATCATCTCATAAATATTAATGAGCATTTACTCTGTTTTAGAGACGGTATTATATCTTTAATATGCCACAATCCATGAAAAACTGTGTCTGCCCTCGTGTAGTTTGAGAAAGACTTCTTACTTATTTATTTTGCTGTTTTGGAGACAGAATCTTGCTCTATTGCTGAGGCTGTAGTACAGTGGCGTGATCTCTGCTCACTGCAACCTCTGCCTCCCAGGTTCAAGGGATTCTCCTGACTCAGCCTCCAGAGTAGCTGGGATTACAGGAGCATGCCACTATGCCTGGCTAACTTTTGCATTTTTAGTACAGAACAGGTAACACCACATTGGCCAAGATGATCTTGAACTCCTGACCTCAAGTGATCTACCTGCCTTGGCCTCTTAAAGTGCTGCGATTATAGGGGTGAGCCTCCATGCCTGGCCAAAAGACTCACTTCTTGACCAAACTTTATTTAAGGTTCTCTGAACTGTTTTCTTGACTGTCTCTTGGCATTGGCCCCCATCTTGTCTTTGTCCTCCCTAACTCCCAATTTAGTAAAGAACTTACTAAATTTAGTTTTAGTAAAGAATCCTGCTAAATCATAATCATTCCCCCACTCTTAATATCTGATCACTTTCAGTATCTGATCACTCTCAGTATCTGATAAAGTTTCTTGTCCTCCACCTCTGATACATAATTTCTGATACATAATTTATCAAGAATCCCCCTACCTTTAATGTCTTCTCTTAGCTTTCTATCCACTGAACCCCCTCATTCTTATTATTGACTATAAATCCCCACTTGTCCCTGTTGTATCTAGAGGTGAGCCCAATCTCTCTTTCCTTTTATAATAATCCTATTGTATTAGTCTTAAAATATCTACCTTACTGTTTAAACAAGTGTCAGAAAAGCTTTTGTTCAGTAAGTTTTGAGAATAAAGTAAATAATGACACCATCATCAAAAGCTTACTGCAAATATTAAATTTTATTGTCTAGGTAAAGCATTTATCCAGGATCTACCTCATAGTAAGATCTCAATTAATGTTATTAATATTAATAGTACTTGATGACAGTGATCACAATGATGAAGATAATGATGGTAACAGTAATCTGGAGGGGAAAGAAGGCTCAGAAAGTGCCTTGGGATTATCTTAGAATAAGCAAATGATGTATTTTTGTGGCCTTACTAGGAATAATAGATATTAGCATGATAGAAAAAGGGAGTTTGTGATGGTCAGAGAAGTTGAGTAATGACTGGAGGTCATGGATCAACTCATCATTTTAAGTGTCCCATTTGGAGGTCAGGTGAATACCTGCTAGGAAACCTGCAAAGGCCATTCATTTACTGAATGTGAGGATAGCCTCCATAACCTTCCTCCATATTTTCAACCTTTTTTTTTTTTTCTTTCACAACAAAACGCTTTCTTCAATGATAATAGCAATAACAATAAGCATACTTACTAAGCATGTATTATGCCTTGGGTGCTATGGTAACTGGTGTAAGAATACTAGCTCATTTAAATTTTAAAACAAGTGAATGAGACAAGTATTACTACTGTCAGTAATTTTAAAATGTATGAAATGAGGTACAGAGAAATAAGTTTTTCAAGGTCATAAGAGTAAGTAGTCGTCAGGGAAGGGTGGGACTAGACTCCCGGGGCAGAGCTTGGACACTGATTAGGAACAGGTCTAATCAGAAGCTAAATCAGGTCCAGAGCAGAAGCACTTCTCCGTAAGACATGCCCCATGGCAACACCCAGACATTACCACCCCTTTCCCTGGCAATGACCTGACAGCCCAGTAGTTACCACCCTCATCTTAGAAACTGCTGCGTAAGCTGGCCCCAAATTTGCATGTAATTAAAAGTGGGTATAAATATGAATCCAGAACTGCCTCTGAGCTGCTACTCCAGGCACACTACCTATGGGCTAGCCCTGTTCAACTCAGTGAGGAGCAGTAGCTATGCTACTACACTGCCACTTCAGTAAAAATTGCTGTGTAATTTCAATTTCTTTGGATATATACCCAGAAGTGGGATTGCTGGATAACATGGCAATTTAATTTTTAGTTTTTAAGGAACCTTTATGTCGTCTTCCAAATGACAGTGCCAATTCACAATCCCATCGACAGTGTACCTATTCCCTTTTCTTCACATTCTCACCACACTTGTTATATTTCATCTTTTTTATGCCAGCCAATCTAACAGATGCAAAATGATATATTATTGTGGTTTTAATTCACATTTCTCTAATAATTAGAGATGTTGAACATTTTTTCATGTATCTGTTGACCATTTGTATGTCTTCTTTCAAGGAATGTTTATTCAGATCCTCTGCCCATTTTTAATAGGATTTTTTTTTGTTATTTAATTGTTTGAGTTCATTGTATATTTTGGATATATGGTGAATTGATTTTTGACAAGGGTGCTAAGACAATTCTTTGGAGAATAATTTCAAAAATTCATGCTGGAAGAACTGGATATCCACATGCAAAATAACGTGAGATATCACATATAAAGAGTAACTGAAAATGGGCCAGGTGCGGTGGCTCATGCCTATAGTCCCAGCTACTTGGGAAGCTGAGGCAGGTGAATCACTTGAACGCTGGAGGTGGAGGTTGCAGTGAGCTGAGTTGGCACCACTGTACTCCAATCTGGTGACAGAGTGAGACTCTGTTTAAAAAAAAGCAAAAACAAAAACAAAAATAAAACTAACTGAGAATGGATCAGAGACTTACATGTAAAATCTAAAGTGAAAGAACTTTTAGAAAAAAATCCAAAGTATTAATCTTAGTAACCTCTGAATAGGCAATGATTTCTTAAATATGACACTTAAAGAACAAGAACAAAAGATATAATAGGTAAATTGGACATTGTGAAAATTGAAAGATTTTGTACCTCAAAGGACAACGCACAGAATGAGAGAAAATATTTGCAAATCATATACATAAAAATCTACAGCTCAACAATAAAAAGGCAGTCTGATTAAAAATGAGCAAAGGATTTCAATAGACATTTCTTCAAAGAAATACAAAAGGTCAAAAAGCAATGAAAAGACCCTTAACACCATTAGTTATTAGAGACATGAAAATTCAAATCAAAATCAGTTAACACTTCCCATCACTTAGGATGGTTAAGATTTAAAAAAAACAAGTGAGGTATTGGTGAATAGGTAGAGAAATTGGAACCATTATACACTGCTGGTATAAATGTAAATGAAAATGTAAAATGGTGAAGCTGCTTTGAAAAATAGTGTGACATCTCCTCAAAAAGTTAAACATAGCATTACTAGCAATTCCACTCTTAGGTATTTATTTAAGATTATTGAAAACATGTCCATACAAAACTTGTACATGAATGTACATAGCAGCTAATTATAAAACCCCAAATTGGAAACAACCTAACTATCCATCAATTTATGTATGATTGAATGTCATATCCATGCAATGGAATGGAATATTTTTCAGCTATATAAAGGAATGAAGTACTGATACATGCCACATGGATTAATCTTGAAAACTTTATGTTAAGTAAAAGAAGCCAAACACAAAGGCACATATTGTGTAATTCTGTTTATATATAATGTCAAAAACAGCAAATCCACAGACAGAAATTAGATTAGTGGTTACCAGGGGTTGGGAAGATGGTTGGGGGGCAGGTGGATAGGAGTGACTGATAATGGCATACTTTCTATTTGGTGTGATGAAATGTCCTGGAATGAAATAGTGGTGAAGATTGCCCAATTTTGTTAACAGACCAGAAACTACTGAAATATACACTTTAAAAACATGAATTTTGAATCTTTCTCTCTCTCTCTCTCTCTCTCTCTCTCTCTCTCTCTCTCTCTCTCTCGTCAAGGGCGCAGAAAAGCCATGAATTTCATGCTTTGTGAATTATTTCTCAATAATAATAATAAGATCCATTTAGGATCATATATTGTCATGTTCTTCAGCCTTCTTCAAGGCATAACATTGAAACAGCCCTTTCTTGGATTTGAAAGTTATGGACCAGTGATTTTGTAGAATGTTTCTGAATTTGAGCTTGTCTGATATGTCATAATGATTATATTTAGGTTATGCATTTTGGTCAGAGAAATCCAAACATTATTCTGTGTTCTGCATATTGTATCTTTTCAGGCAGTATATATGATGTTGATTTGCCTATCATTAAAGGTGTCAACTTTGTTCACTTGAGTATGGGCAGTGTCTGAAAGATTTTTCTACTATAAAGTTACTCTTTTTCTTACATAATCAATTAAAATTTTATGAGGAGATTCTTTGTGATTATGTAAATATATATTTTTATATTGCAAACACATGCTATTTAGTTCAATAGGCCATGTTTTAATTGGACAAACTATATAAACCAATGTGTTTAATCTTTGTATGTTCCAAATTATACAATCTCCTTTTCACTTTCTAATATTAATCTCTAATGAATAGAAATGTTGTTTTCAAGCAAGGGGAAAAAAACTTGAAAAATTACTGGTTATATGTCTTCATTATGCCAAGCATGTTGCAAAGAAGGTGATACATATTTTAGGCTTAGTAAATATTGGAGAAGGATGGGCATTCAGATCATAATTGTTCCTTTAAATTTTTATAGGACATTATAGTTTACAAAGCATGTTTGCATGCATTATCTCATCTTACCATCACAATATACATATCTAATTGGGGTGATTATTCTCTTTATAAGTAAGGAAATAAATACTTTAGATACACATTAAATTACCTTCCCAGGGCCACATATTTCATAAATGTTCAGGTTGGGTTAAGCCCACAAGTCTTCTAGGTTTATTGTGTTCTCCTGAGCTGCTTGATAGGGTTTTATAATGAAAACAATGATGAGAAGGATGATAAAGACCATAAAAATGCAAATGCTGATGATCGCACAGAGAAACAAATCTGAATGAAATCATTTTTTCTCCAATACCTAAACTTCAAAAGGTAAAATTTTTAAAACAAATTTTCTCCACATTTATATTTATGGCAAGTTAGCAGCTTCTTATGTGGAAAAGATGTACTTTTCCTAAGAATAAAGAAGAAAAGAAAGTTAATATGTATGTCATTGTAAGGAATACTTATAAATTCCATTGACAGTAAGTAGTCTATGAAGAAAAATCAGTCTTATCATCAACATCACACTTCAGTGTAGGAACTAATTTGAACCAATTCTGTTTTTAGATTGTTGCCATCATAATTTTTAATAATATATATCTATTGCCTTATGAACTAGAATGATTGATTGACTTCCATCTATGGAGGACAAAAGTATTAATTTACATTTTCTTTTCATTCTTCCCAATTTTTGATAGGTATATCATGACTTTAAAAAATTCTGCTTGTTAACTTTATAACCAAAAGTATGTATTTTAGTCACTATTTCTATATCATCATCTTTAGACAGTATCTCATAGTCCAACAAGTACCTCATCTGTCTCCATACACTTCCCTCAATCAGCATTTTTGTATAGCAATTTTTCACCTCTATTTTTACTTTTATATTTCATACATTAAAAATATGCATGTTCTGTTCTGTATTCCATAATTGTATCTTCTATATTTTGCTTATAGGTGGATTTTAAAATTTGAAAAGCAATAACTATTTTAAAATATCATTTATAAATGTTAAATGGATTCTGTGAATGTATTCACTGTAGAACAAATCTAGACTAGAATTCCATTTCAGAAAGACCGGGGAAATTTTTAAGGTCATGAGTTTTAATAAATTCTGGAAGAAAAGGGTCAGCATTATCAACAGCCTAATGTCTGCTTTGGATGTTATGTAGATTGCAGAACTAAGCCTGCCCAGATTTCTAATGAAGCTGGATGTTTCCTTAGTATCAGCAGTCTAGTGTCTGCTTTGGATGTCATATAGATTGCAGAACTAAGCCTGCCCACGTTTCTAATGAAGCTGGATGTTTCCTTAGCTTTCTTATGTAAGTTTGCAGAACAAACATTATTTAGATCATGAGCCAGTAGACCCATCTGCCACTTACAGTCCTTCAACTGGGCTATGAAAGTATTTTGTAAACTATAAAGTGCTTTATAGATATATGTACAAGGTCATATCATAGTAGAAGGAATTTGATTTCCAGGGGTCCTAAGATAAAGTGGATAAAACTCTGGAAACAGTACTTGGTTCCTGGATTGATTGGGAGTAAGCAGACCTGGGTTCTTGTCTTGGTCTTCCACATAAGCAATGAAGCATTTTCAGCTTTTGGAGCTCAGTATCTCTACCCATAAAATGAGGCCTTTGGCTCTCTTCCATTCCTGACAATGAGGAATTATTAAAGTAAAGATGTGTATTTTGTGCATATTCTATACCATGGTTCCATTGATATCTTCACCTGATCTTCATGTACAGTTGGCAGAGATTGACATAAGTCTTTCTATGTGCACCACATGCAGGGGTAAAGATAAGCTCCCAGCATAAGAGTATACTTGTGTCATGATCAACATATCTATCACAGTGTATCTACAAGAAGGAAGAGAGCTTTCATGTACGCAGGCTGTAGACTGCAGTGATTAAACACATGGTCTATAAAGTCAAATCATCAAGGCAAAAAATGCTAACTAACTTCGTGGTTTTTTGTAAATGTTTTAGCCTTGCCAAATCTCAGTGGATAACAGGAAATTTCTCATAGTTTGAGAGGAATAAATGAAATAACAAACATAAAACATGTTCCACAAGTTCTAGTGTAAAATAAGTGTTAGCCATTGTTATCTTAGATTATTTGAAAGTTAGACAAAAAAATTACTAGGGCTTTTAAGTAGTATAAGATCATTATGAGGAAATAATGTAAAATATCTTTTTTTTTTTTTTTTTTTTTTGAGACGGAGTTTCGCTCTTGTTACCCAGGCTGGAGTGCAATGGCGTGATCTCGGCTCACCGCAACCTCTGCCTCCTGGGTTCAGGCAATTCTTCTGCCTCAGCCTCCCTAGTAGCTGGGACTACAGGCGTGCGCCACCATGCCCAGCTAATTTTTGTATTTTTAGTAGAGATGGGGTTTCACCATGTTGACCAGGATGGTCTCGATGTCTTGACCTCGTGATCCACCCGCCTCGGCCTCCCAAAGTGCTGGGATTACAGGCGTGAGCCACCGCGCCCGGCCAAAATATCTTTATTTTTACTCACACAAGTTGATCACTGCAAACTATTTCCTGCAATTATTTATTCAGTAGGAAACATAATTAATGCTTCCTACTGAATAATTAATTAATGACAAAAAATCAGCCTTTTATCATCAACTTTTTTTGTGGCTTTTCTTTGTGGCTAAGTAATGATTTGGGAAGATCTCAACTTCATTGATTCTTTCTCAAAACTGATTTTTGCTCATACAGGTCATATGTTAGACATAATGTAAATAAATGTATTTTAGTTACAGCTTATTTTTTCTAGATTTTAAGTAAATGATATCATATTGATATTGAAAATCAGGGTGGCATAGTGAGAAGAGGATTGGATTTAGACTTGGGATTAGAATATATGGCATTGACTCCTAGATCCCCACCAATGCTTTCTAGCTTAATTTCCCTCATTTGCTAAAACAAAGAAACAAAAGACAATAGCATCAGTCCATCCTATCTCAGAGAATAAAATTAAGAAATTCTCATGAAAATGTTATATAAATGATAGAATTCTGTTTGAAAACAAGATTTAAATAGATACAAAACAACTTTTACAAAACTTGATAAATAATATAATACAGACTCAAACTAAACTTATGTTTAGTGTCACTAAGAATATCTAGAAAAGAAGAAAACAGTGAAAAAGATAAGGACCAAAATTTGCTCTTTAAAATTATTTCCAAAGAGTTTTTAAAATTTGTAGTCAATGTAAGAACTATTTTCCATTTTCCATCAGATAGTTTTGTGATGTGATTTATCACTCATCATTTTTTCCCCTAAGGATGGTCCTAGACTTTATAGATAGTAGGCAGGGAGTGCTCATACGTAACTGGACGCTTACCAGAGAAAAACTAAAATACAAGAATGAAGAGACAAGCAAAAGGTGACCAACCTTTTGGAGAAGTTTTTCTGTTTTTTTTTTTTTTGTTGTTGTTGTTGTTGTTGTTGTTGTTGTTGTTTGCTGTGGATACTATGCTGAGTGAATGTTTTGGCTAAACTCTCGTGCAAATAGACCTTATTTACATGGATCTGCACAGAGGCTGCTGGGAGAGGGTGAGTTGTTATGGGCTAATTAGTAAGAGAAGTGGAGTTTGGGTTCTGTTCTCACTTGTCAGGAAGGATTCTGGTGAATAACCACGGTTCTGCCACACTGGGCTCAAATCAAATTTCACCTTGTTAATCTCATTCAGTAGTGATGTCCGCTGGGACCCTCTTGTATTAAGCTGGGTCAGATGTCTATCTCTGAATTTTCTATTCTGAATATATAACAATTAAAAAATGAGATTGTGTAGGGCTTTCTTCAGTTCCTGAATGATAATTTGTAGGGTGGAATCCTGGCATCTTTATTTTAGTTCATTTCTCATTATTCTTATGTAGCAAGCCTGGGTTTTGCAAATATATCAGATTTTATTCTAATGATGTTTCTTATTATAATCATGATCCTTGGCATGTTAGGCTGCATTAATAGACAAAAAGGTTTAGGAAAGAGGTGATAGTTTTACTTTTTCTGTATCTGTCAGAGAAAAAAGTTGTGATTAGTCCATTTTCAGACAACATAGCTACATATTTTAAGATGGGCAATGCCTAATTGTAACAGATCCAAGGAATATGGTCCAGGATAGAAATACTATAAAAGATATAACGCTTAGGAAAAAGTGGTTGAATTAACCAGAGATTTTTATCCTGGAGAAAATAAATTTCAATGGAGACAGAATATTTATTTTTAAATAATGAAAAGTCTGTTAATTGGCAAAAAGGGTGAACTTTTTTGTTATATAGTCTCACTGGCCCTGATGGTTGATAGCCTCATGAATGTAGTTTTCAACTCTAGACAAGTAGAACATCCCAACACTCAGATCTCTGCAACAATGGACACGCTTCCTCTTGAAGCAGTGACTTTTCCCTGAGTGCTCTAGAGAAGCCGGCCTATGAGAAATTGTGGTATGTTTCTGGAAAGATATAGGAAGAAAAACTTCCCTTCTAGAAATGACTTCTTGGAACTAGAAAGGTTCTCTTTTAAGGATCTTTAAAAAAGAGATCAATGTAAAGCAGCAGTATGGTATATAGACTTGTCTCCAGTGGATAAAGACTCCAGGAGAAGGTGTGGTGTTCACTGGTGTTTCTGTGGGTTTATGTCTGTGTATTTTCTGTGTGTGTGTGTGTGTGTGTGTGTCTGTGTGTGTGTGTGCTTGTGTGCACGCACGCACGCATGCAGGCTCATGTGCATGTGTTTCTTGGAAGCTAATTGGGATTCTTTGTATAAAAGTTTTTCCGAAACAACAAGACCTGTACGTTTTTCAATTTTCCTTTATAATTGTGATATTTTATACCCTGATCTAAGAAAAAACACAAGCAGAAGTAAAGATAAACTTTCTGGGAGGTTAGGTTTTTTTTAATTGATGTGTTAAATAATAAAAAAAAAAGAAGCCAGTCTGTCAGTAAGGCATGCATTTGTAGGGGTCTTACAGAAACTTTCTCCATTCAATCAAGATGACTCTGAATCTGGCTCTGTCCCTGATGCAGAACATCAGTAAAACTGAAAGAAAGCCAGTCAGAGCCTGGAGGTGATGAAGATGATGATGATGATATCATTCCTTTCTATCCATGTCCATGGAGAATTTAGCAATTTCCTTCGTGAAGAAACTGAACTTTTCCATTACTTTTCCTAAGGGAAGACAGAGTTCACAAGATTCATTAACACAAGATGAAATTTTATGTAATATTAGAGTGAAAGGAACCACAGAGATTATGAGGCAGAACCTCATCTTACAGACAAGGAAACTGAGTCTCAGAAATGTATTTTCTTGCCAAAGCACATTCCGACAGAAGCAGAATTTCCCTATTCTAGTGATAATTCCACCCCTTTCCTGCCTCCTCTGATTCCAGACCCACCGATCACCCAGTGTCTTAAAACAAGCAAAGAAAGAGTATTCTGACAAAGAAAATTGAGGGGCCTATCTCTCAGCTTTTCCTGGTCAGCAAGGCCTTTGATGAAGCTGGATCCTGCATTAGTGAGGACTTTCACCATATTTTCTTTCAGTGTCCCTTGAAAACAGCTAGTTTCCTGGTCAAGGGCTAGTTTCCCCGTCTACCTATGTGACAGAATTTTCCCTTTTGTGAAATAAAACCTCCCAAATAGGAATAAATACATAGACATGTCGTTTTAGGCTCAGGGTTTGATATTCTAACTTGTTAAGGTAATCACAAAGATGAAAACACAAGATCTAAGTGTCCAAAATCAAGTGGCCTAAAAGAATTAACAATGATCACAGTAGACTTGGTATGAGACAGTTAAATGAAATTTGCATGTCTTGTACCAAAGAAGTGACATCTGCCTAGCTACATTTCTGCAAAAACATTGTGTGGGCCAAAGAAAATACCTAAACAAAACATGTCTATGGTATTCTGGTCCAAATACTGACAGCTTGTATCCCTTATTTTAGATAAAGGAAAACAATCATTTTTGTAGCCTTTATTTTGTAGCCTTATTCCCCCTTAAAGCTACAGATACCTAGCGCTTCTAGGAATTTGAAGATAATAAACCTCTAGACACACTGTGTCTAAGAATCAAGCTGCACTGAGACTGTGAAGTATCTTAGAAGTCAGGTAGTATAGCGGTTTTCAATTATTTTGTGGGGGGTAGGGAGTTCAGGGCCCTTTCTTCAAATATGAAGAACATGGCACTCCACTATTTAATACAGTCAAAGCTAAATGTCATAAACTACCCTATATGGTCCCTTTAACCCTAATGGTGATTCCTGACTTGTCGCTGTAGAACCTCTGTGCTCTGGGACAGCAGTTTAAGAATTCACAGGCTTACTGGAGTCCCACAATTGACAGACAGGAATTGGAGGTTCTGTGATGGGATGGGACCAGTATAAGCTGGCAGAACAGGCGATGCTACCCTGTCTGATTGTGCAACAGTCAGCTTTCTATCCCCACTTGCTGTTCTAAGTGGGAATAATTATAAATTATAGCTTATAGAGATTTAAGCTGGATCCTGGAAAGAAGGATTCATAGTAGAGGGCGCGGGTTCAGATCTCTTTTTCTTCTTATGAGGTACTCACAAGCTCTCAGTACACAAGTGACATTCATTCCCATAGGTGATGTAGTCAGAACCACAAACTGGCAGGTATGTGATGGGGCAGGGGATGGCCACCACTGGATACTTCTTGTAAATGCTGCAGTCCACCTGTGTCATACACAAGCAAATGGCCTGTTTTTCTCCCAGACCTCAAGCTAGGATACCTTGACCACTCTCAGATATACTACAAGGGCTGGAAGTCCCAACTCAGATGTTCAGATGTTGCTTGACCACTTCTGTAAGTACTAGTATTATCACTATGACAAATACTAGTACTACCGGTATTCTATATTTTTCTACATACTCAGTTAACAATTGCTGGACATTTCCGTGCTACACATTAAACTTAAATCTTACATTAATTTTGTTGTTTAATCTTCAAAACAACTAAATAGAGTAAGTTCTACTATAACCTGTCTTTATAAATTGAAAAATTAAAGCTTAGAAATACAGATAACTTGTTCAAGGTAAATGCGGGTTAAGTATTACAGCTAGTATTTGAATCCAGAGCCTGTACAATTTATCAGGGTATTTTTGCCCCACCTCTTACATGTTATGCCTTTTAGGAAAACATCACCAGCCTCTCAGCTGGAATGCAGCTCTCCCTCGTTTAACTCTGGAATGTTTAAAAAACAGTTTAAAAATATGGTTGTTTATAGATATGTCGTTATTTCTTCAATTGCCTTCTGGAGAGCAGATACCATTTCTCCACATGTGTTTGCTTCCCTCTCGAATCCTCCTAAACTTACTGAATTTATCCAGCATATATGTTGGCTAAATGACAATCAATAGATATTGGCATTAAAATGTTATTCAACATACTCACTGCTGTTAAAGGCAGACTAGCAGCTTCTGAAAAAGAGATACAGATGAAAATGTTAAAAATAAAGCAAATCTTACATCTCATTAATTAATATGTTTCATGATATATAATTATATTTTCTCTGGCAATGAATTTCAGCACACTCTCCATCCTTATGCAAAATCATAGTTGTTTGCTGAGGAAGTTGAATGACCAATGGGTTAGATTAATCCTTGGTTTAGGCAAGAGAATTATCAAAATTTCCTCTATTTATTGATCACGAGATGTTTTCTGAACCTCATAGTGTTTTTGATATTGGCCAAAGTCAGGTAGCAATAAGAAGCATGAAAATGATCACTCTTCAGAGCCTGAAGGATCACCTTTGAAATCCTTTCCTTCCTAATTGATATAAAGAAATGCATTGGAATGTCTTTAGGAGTTGGAAACACTTTAATTAATTTTTCTCAACATAAAAGCCTAATTGTTAACCATTGGCTTTTTGAGAATTGTGTTTTATTTTAATCCCTCCAAACTGATTTAGGAAGACATCCAAGTTTTTCTGTATCTTGGAACTAAGGAATAGTGTATCTAATAACACTCACAACTTCCAGTGTCCATATGAACATATGAAATGGAAGACTTATGGATAAATCAGATCATTTTTTGATCTATGGATGCAAATAAGAATCCTTGAAAGTGAAGACATTAGACCCAAGTCTCTCAAAATACAGACAGAATATAAAATTCTATTACAAACCATTACACTTTAAATTCTTACAACCAGATGTTTCTGAGATGCTCATATCCCAGGAGGGATTATTTGTGAAAACAAACTTAATGGCTACATAGGGCATTGTCTGACCTTAACTTACCTGAGCAGCTGTAGAAATGGATCATTGTAAAGAGCAGAAGGAGACCACCAATGATCTTCATACTGGAAATGGCTGTGGTGCAGAGGCTGCTCTGAGATTGTCACAACAGCTGCATCGACCATGTCCTGGGAAAGGGGTCATGTTTATATATGTGCAGGGCTTGGTTCTCCACCTTTCCTATGAGATCATCCAGAGGATCTCAAAGCACAATGTCACACCCTGGGCGGTTGTGTTACAGTCCTTGTTACTTAACTGCTACTTCTTATCTGACCAGTGATTTGGTTAATTGAGGTAAGTATTTTCTTTCTGCCCCAAAGGTAGGACTGTTAAGAATTCTGAACTTAATATACTAGAAGAGATTAAGTATGAGCTTCTTGGCTTGGTTATAAAATAAGCGGAAATTTATTTTACAAAACTGGAATCGATTAAACCCAGATTAGACTAATTATACCTATGTTTATATCTTGGCACCTAGGGAAATATTGGTGATTTTTGAGGCAAGGAATCAAAGAAGCAAACTGAGACCTAATAGAAGGAACAGTGACATTAGCATTTATGAGGTCTGGGGAAGAGCATTCACATACTACTTTTGACATGTTCTACCTGTATAATCTTGGATAAGTCATTACATGCTGTGAGCCTGCAGAAGGCTTGGTTATGTTGTGATAACATAAAACCCCAAGCTATCTGTAAATTAAAACTTTGTTTCTTACTCATGCTACACATGTATGGTGGTCAGCTGATGGTGCTGCACTGCCTTCACTGTGGATGCCAAGTGGACAGAGTGACCACTGTTTGAAATATTGTAGTCAAGGTGAAGTGAAGATGAGTTCTCAGGTGTTCTCATGTTAGCAATGAAAACTTTCAGCCCAGAGCAATGCTCCTGTCACTTCTCCTCGTGCTCTTACAACCATTACGTACTTTGTTATGTGTGGAGTGAGTGCAATCAGTCTGATACGGTTTAGCTCTGTCCCCACCCAAATCCCATCTTGAATTGTAGCTCCCCTAATTCCCATATGTTGTTGGGGGGACCCGTGGGAGATAATTGAATCATGGAGGTGTTTTCCTCCATGCTGTTCTCATGATAGTGAATAAGTCTCACGAGATACAATGGTTTTATAAGGGGTTTCCCCTTGCACTTAGCTCTCATTCTCTCTTGCCTGCTGCCATGTAAGATATGCCATTCACTTTCCACCATGATTGTGAGGCCTCTCCAGCCATGTGAAACCTCTTTTTCTTTATAGATTATCCAGTCTTGGGTATGTCTTTATCAGTAGCTTGAAAACAGACTAATACACAGTCTTACCTTGCCCCCTGAAGGTCAGATGGAGACCTAGAATAGTTGGCAAACAGCAGAGAGATCATCCCAGAGACTGAGTTTCATCCCAGTCCAATAGGGCCTGTTGTTAGCCACAATAGAGTTCATGTAATTGGAACCATATACACAAAAGTCTGCTCTAAAGCATAGTGCATTTAATAATGTTATTGTGATTGTTTTTATTATTGACAAAGTAAGGGTTAATGCTCTGAGTTGCTGACATTAGATTGTAAACTGTACTGTCCATGCACAGTTGTCCAAATGGCTGCAGTTTACTTATTGATCTTAAGGACATATATAAGAAGACCTGGGGAAGGCAGTAGACTGTCCCACAAGTTTATGCTTGGCAGGTTTATTTTAGTACATTCTAAAACATAGCATCTACAAAGTATATTAAGTGAATAGTAAATGATATTGCATAATCCCCTAAAACCTTGATTCCTATATTAGTTTGGAAAGCAATATAATCTAGTGGTTAAGAGCATGGGCATTGAGTAGATCTCATTTAGAATCTTTCTTCTAAAAAATGTTGACTGTGTGTTTTTTAGTATTTAGATTAACATCTGATATTTAGTGATCTTTACAACAGAAATAATATTTACTTCATAGGTTGTTTTGAGTGTTAAATTAGATTTTCCACACACACCACACACACACACACACACACACACACACACACGTATTATACAGTTGACTTTTGAACAACTTGGGAGCCGGGGGTGCTGACCCCTCAACAGTTGAAAAGTTAACATACAACTTTTGATTTCTCAATAACTTAACTACTAATAGCCTATTGTTTACCTTATTAATAACATAAACAGTTGATTAACACATATTTTGTATGTTACATGTATTATATACTGTATTCTGACAATAAAGTAAGCTAGAAAAAAGAAAATGTTATTAAGAAAATTGTAAGAAAGATAAAACATATTTACATTAGTTAAGTGGAAATGGATTATCATAAAGATTTTCATCTTCATTGTCTTCATCTTGAGTAGACTAAGGAGGAGAAGAAGAAAGAGGAAAGGTTGATCTTACTGTCTCAGGAACGGCAGAGGTAGAAGAAAATCTATATATAAGTGAACCTGTGCAGTTCAAACCTATTTTATTCAAGGGTCAACTGTGCATATAATCTCTTACGGATGCATGTCTGTGAGGTGTGGTCTGTGTGGCGTGTTTGTGTGGTTTGTGTGTACTTGGGTATCAGGGTGCTAAGTTTATAATTATATCTTGATACGTGGTAGCTAATAATATGGAATGTGCTCTTCATAGCAACTCATTAAGGAAGGAATTTTTATTACCCTAGTTTTGCCAGTGAGTAAGTTAAGACTCAGAGGATTTAAGTAATCTTCCACGGATCATGATACAATTAATAGAGGAAACTGCTGAGTTCAGTCAAGGAAAAGAAGCGAAGTGAAGGTTCCAATAAGGAGAGGTAATTGTAGGTTTCATTGTTTGCCATGAATGTTTGAAAAGAATTAATCCTAAGAAAAAGACATTATGTTTCAAGATGAGGTGTCTTTTTTGCAGTTTGAAAATGCCCTTTGTTAAAGAGAAGTAGGAATAGGGTCAAAGAGTGGTCAAAATGGTGGTAGAAGATAGGAACACAGAATTTTTATTAAATGTTTGATAGAAGCGGAATGGAAGAAACTGAGGCTACAGAAAGATCTAGAATAGACTGAGCATGTCTTAAAACTGAAAAGAAGAAAATTTAGATATATAGTCGAGAGTGGCTAATTAGAGGCATGTAGAAAGATATGAAATAAGGTTGAGAGCACAGATGAAAAACCATTTTCTCTGATAGATGAGAGAGAGTAGAGTGGATAAATGTAGAGAGAGGCATATTTTGAAGGTTAAGGAAGGAGAGATGTGGGGAGCCCACTGTGAGATAGGCTCTGGTTGTTCATTGTTGGTTTGCTTTTTGCACTGGGAGAACTGGGTTGGTCTGGAAGCTTGAGAAAGATGATAGAAGACTTGGTAGCATGTCAGATAGTCAGCAATGAATCTAAAGATTAATGGCAGCTGGGAAAATTAGAACTGGATTTTAGAAGGCCCAATCAGTACTGTTCTGCATATTTCTCCCAAAGTTTGTGTGACATGGAGTGAGAAATGGGGAATAGTGATTTTATAGATAGGGAGTATACACATCAGAGGCTTGAGGGTACCGTAAAGACTGCATTAGGAGGTAGCAAAACTTGGAAGAGAGTTAAATGTTTCAGAAGGTTCTGATGGATTATACAAGGTGCAAGCAGTTAAGTGTTTAGAGATCAAGGTTTAGGCAAAATGTGATAGGTATAGGAAATAAGAACAATTATTAAGACAGTGGGCGCTAGGAATCAAGTTGTCAGATACAATTTCTCAGGGGTGGGGCTGAAATAATGATTCTCAGGGTATATCCAGTGGATGGAGATAAGGGTCTCTCAGTTGAAAAGCATGAAGAAAGGTGAGGTCAAGGGACCAGGAGAGGGGTTGCTTTGGGTTTTGGAAGCCATTTACATAGACAGGAAAATTTCCGGCTGGATACTGAGGGACAAATTATAGAGGAGGCTTTTGGAATGAGAGTCAAAACCTGTGAAGATAAAAGCAGTCCATTTCAGGATGAGGACAGTTTTTAAATTTATCCTCATAGTCCTGCAAGGAGAAAAACTGGAGGCCTTGTAAGAGAGAATCACTATGGTCCTGGTTCCATTATGAGGAAGATAGAATAAAATTAGCTCTTTTCCCATTTAGGAAAAGAAGTACAGCTTGCTGCCAAAATTCATTTAATTTTACATAAACACACTCTTTGAGGCTGAAGTAAATCTGATTTTCAGTGTGAAAATAAAATATAAAAACTGTTCTTGGAGTTATTTCTAAACAGAACTTGTCTCTAATCCTGGGGTAACAGAAATGTATATGATGATCAGTATTTAATAATTTTATTTTCGTTTAGTAAACTTCAAAGTACAGAATAGCACAAAGCAGAATGTCATATTCTGCATAAAAATATTTTATTTCCCTCCAGATCTTCTTGCTATCCTTGACATTGTTTAAGTAGCAAACTTTGCAGTGACCAGCTGGATGCCACCTCCCTAATGTTGGTGGTATGCTCTTGGGGAAATTTCTTCCAGACAGGCAAAGAGGAGTGACATCATCAGAGCATGGACAACCTCAAAGACATGGTCTGTGATGTTTTTCCAGCATTCTTTCAATGAATGTCAGTCTGAAGTTTACATGACTAATTGTGTGCTCAGGATTGTCCTTCCTGAACAGGATGTAGGAGTTCAGCACTGTAATGTTTGGAAGGCAGTGAAAGAATTTCTTATACCAAACATTTGAGCTCAGTTGGATAATAAGTGAGCATCTGATCAGCCAAGTCCACTGCCCCTATATTCTTGTTATCCACGATGACATATGGCTTCTTAGTTTTCTTTCTATTTCTATGTCTACTTCAATCGCAGTATCATGGTTGATATGGTTTAGCTCTGTGTTCCTACTCTAATCTCATTTCAAATTGTAGTTCCCCTGTGTTGGAGGACGGGCCTGGTGGGAGGTGATTAAATCGTGGGGGCAGATTTCTCCTTGTTGTTCTCATGATAATGAATGAGTTCCCCTGTGATCTGATGGTTCCCAAGTATGTGGCACTTCCCCCTTCTCTCTTACTCTCTCTCCAGCTACGATTAGAAGAAGGTAATTGCTTCTCCTTTGCCTTCTGCCATGATTGCAAGTTTTCTGAGGCCTCTCAGTCGTGTTTCCTGTTAAGCCTGCAGAACTGTGAGTCAATGAAACCTCTTTTCTTCATAAATTACCCAGTATTATGTAGATCTTTATAGCAGTGTGAGAATGGACTAGGACAATTGTGGAATGTTGATGGCGTTGTCACCTAATTCTTTTTGGGGTAAATGCTGCAGCCACAACTGCTACCGGCAAGTATTCTCAGGGCAAGCAGGAAGAGGGTTTGCAAAAAAGCATAAAAATGAATATAAAAATTTGAAAGTATTGGGGATTTCTTCCCTTATAGATGTGGGGTATCACAAGGAAGAGCAGGATAACTCCTTAGAGGGTTAGAGAAGGGTGAGGGAATTAAATTGGAACAGGGCCCGTATGAAGAGTTCTTGGGCTAGTTAGCTGGAGAGAAATAGGGAAACCAGCACTGCAGCTGGGCAGAAATTCAGTCATAGAATAGTAACTCTAAGGATGGACTGTTATAATAAGAAAATTAACCATATATTCAGCACTTACCCTGTGCTAGAACTGCACTATGCCTGCTGTGTGCATTATCTCATTTCATACTTAAAACGTCTTGTGAAATAGGAACGGCTATTCTCCCTGCTGTTTAGCTGCAATAATGGGCACTTAGGAGATGCGACCAGCTTAAGGTAAAGGACCAATGCTTTTTAATCACTCTGGTGTGTTACCTTTAAATCTAAACCTACAAGGTAGATTTGTAGACGCTACCTTTTAGGTTTAGGTTTAAATTTAGATTCCTTGGACACTGAAATAATAAAGAGTATAACTGCAGAATCAGAACAGTCAGGAAGAATAGCTAAATATTTGAATGAGCAGCAGAGGGAGCTGAACACGGGTAGAATGTGTGACGTTTTCACCTGTGAGGATCATCTAGAAAGAGGGTGCATTCCAGTGGGGAGAGAGGAAGACTGAAAGCCAGGTGCCAAGGGTTCCTGTCCTGTTCCTCATCCCCATCTATCTATCTAGGTAGCAAATCCTGTGACATTCCCTTCCCCAATGTGAGCTTTCTACTTCCCCTACATCTAGTGAGATTAGCCAAGATTGGTAGTTCACATTTTTGAGTTAAAAAGCCATCCCTAGTACACTAATATATACAATAAATAAGACTGAGGAGTGACGGGCGGGTGGGAAGGAGAGGCTAGAACTTTATTAATTGATTCTGGTTTTGCCTCCCCACTGCTGCACCAGCATCTCTCACTTACCCTACCAGGATGCCTTTCTTCTTGACATCCAGCAAAGAAAGCACCCAACACTCTCAAGGAATCTTTTGACAGTTTAAAAATCACTGGCCTAGATTTGTCTCTTCTTGCCCTGTGTGAGCCCTTCACATCCCAACTCTTTTCTTTTTTCTTTTTCAAGATGGTCCCAACTGTGATCATGTCCTTGTGCCCACTGCAGGCACGATGACCTAGGCCTCTGGATATTTGCATTTTGACTTTGTATCTGGTAAGATTTTGTTCCCTGTATCTCATGAGAGCAGGAAGTGAGCACATCCAGGAATCTTATGCTTTGAATGCCTTTCATTATTTCTGGGCCATTGAGGCTAAATAGCTCCAATCATGGAATAAGGTAATTTGGATGAACAAAATAACTAATTTTTTTTCTTTGTGTTGCTCCTAGGGGCCCTCACAGTATCTGGACGAAGACTCTTTACATACATACACACACATTTGTAGGGAACCAGCCCCACATCACACCTGTGGGTACCCCACGTTCAGTGGGACAAAGGAATGAGAAAAAGACAGATTAAGAGAGAAAGTGAGACCAGGGGGCCATCACTTTATCACTTTGGAGGAGACAGTGAAGGCCCCAAGCTCTGATCATCCACACAATTTATTGATTACAATCACTTTTATCTATAGGGTAGGGGTGGAGTGATGATGAAGTGAATCAGTGAACTGGAAGTGAATCAGTGAGCTGGACTGGTGTGTCATCCTAAGGATTGATAACAGTGGTGGTTTGGGAGTTTCACAAACCAGTAACATGTGATTATGTTTAGCTTATTATCTATGTGCAGCTGGTGGAACGGACCTTACAAGGAGCCTGCAAGTCTGGCTATGTCATAGTGCTATGAAGGGGTTTCATGTCCTTAAGCACATTGTTTATGGTAACAGAGCCGAGGTCACCCTACACCAGAACATGAAGCATGGAGAGGCCTTCCTCCTCAGAGGCCTCCTGTGGCCTTCTGCAGTTTGTTGTTCCTTGTTTATGTGTTACTCATAACCAATTTATGTAGGCATTCTGTAAGTCCTTTCTCCTTTGCTGCTTTTCCCAACACACATGCACACACACACACACACACACACACACACGCACACACACACACACACATACAGCCCCAATTGGTAAAAATTATGTTTACTAGGAAGGAGCGAAGCAAGATGGCAGAGTAGGATTCTCCAGTGATTGTCCCCCTATAAGAAACATTGATTTGCAACAATTATCCATACAGGAAGAATCTTCATAAGAGCTAAAGAAATCAGGTAAGAGTACCTAGTTTAAAAATAATAAGAAGAAAATATATATTGAAGAGGGTAGAAAAGACAGTTTTATATTACCCACATCCCCTTCCTCTAACCCCAGGCAGGACAGCTTGGAGAGGGAGAGATACTTGCTTGGGAGAAGGCCAAGGAAGCAAGTGTAGGACATTGCCTATAGCAGTAGAAGGCTGTTTTGTACAGATTAAAAATTTATTGGATAGTGTAGCCACCTTCATCAATTATCTAAGGCAAATCTTTAGGATAACTGGTTGCAGCTTCTTCATCAACACTTCATTTTGCACGTTTATGCTATAGAAATGACTTATTTCCTTAATGAATACCCTCTGCTCTCATCTAATTTTTCTTCTGCAGCTTTCTATCTCTCTTACCCTTCACAGAATTGGGGAGGGATAACATGGGGAGAAATGCCAGATATAGGTGATGGGCATGGAGGCAGCAAACCATATTGCTATGTATGTACCTATGCAACAATCTTGCATGTTCTTCACATGTACCCCAAAACCTTAAACGCAATTATATATATATATATATATATATGTAATTTTTTTAAAAAAAGGAATTAAAGATAATTAAGGCCTTGCTCTTGACTAGGCTTTGATGCAAGGAAATTTTGTAGCTGGTTTGATTTTCTATTCAGACCACTCTGAATAGTTTACGTCAGCAATGAGTCCGTTTTGTTTTCTTTTTCGTGTGTTCATTGGAGTAGCACTTTTAATTTCCTTCAAGAACTTTTTCTTTGCATCCACAGCTATCCTTCCCCTACCCCCACATCCCGATAGTCCCCAGTGTGTGATATTCCCCTCCCTGTGTCCATGTGTTCTCATTGTTCAGCTCCCACTTATGAGTGAGGACATGTGGTGTTTGGTTTTCTGTTCTTGTGTTAGTTTGCTGAGAATGACACTTTCCAGCTTCATCCATGTCACTGCAAAGGACATGAACTCATTCTTTTATATGGCTGCATAGTATTCTGTGGTGTATATGTGAAGAAAACCTAGGCAATATCATTCAGGACATAGGCGTGGGCAAAGACTTCATGACTAAAACACCAAAAGCAGTGGCAACAAAAGCCAAGATTGACAAATGGGATCTAATTAAACTAAAGAGTTTCTGCACAGCAAAAGAAACTATCATCAGAATGAGCAGGCAGTCTACACAATGAAAGAAAAATTTTGCAATCTATCCATCTTACAGAAGGCTAATATTCATAGTCTACAAAGAACTTAAACAAATTTACAAGAAAAAAACAAACCCTGCAAAAAGTGGGCAAATGATATGAACAGACACTTCTCAAATGACCACAATGAGATACCATCTCATACCAGTTAGAATGGTGATCTTTAAAAAGTCAGGAAACAGCAAAGGCCAGAGAGGATGTGGATAAATATGAACACTTTCACACTGTTGGTGGGAATGTAAATTAGTTCAATCACTGGGGGAGGTAGCGTGGCGATTCCTCAAGGATCTGGAACCAGAAATACCATCTGACCCAGCAATCCCATTACTGGGTATACACCCAAAGGATTATAAATCATTCTACTATGAAGACATATGCGCATGTATGTTTACTGCAGCATTGTCCACAATAGCAAAGACTTGGAACCAACCCAAATGCCCATCAATGATAGTTGACATGCCTTCCTTACTAAGTTTAATCGTTTCTAGCTTTTGATTTAAAATGAGAGACTGCAACTCTTGTTTTCACTTGAACACTTAGAGAGCATCGTAGGGTTTTCAGCTGGGCTAATTTTAATATTGTTCTGTCTCAGGGAAAAGGAGACCCAAGGAGAGGGAGAGTGATGGGGAAATAGCTACTCAGTGGGGCAGTTGCAACAATACTTAATTGATAAATACATCAATTAAGTTCACTCTTATATATCATGGTTCATGGCACTCCAAAACAATAAAATAGCAGTATCAAAGATCACTGATTACCATACCACATATAATAATAATGAAAAAGTTTGCAATTTCATGAAAATTACCAAAACGTGAAACAGAGACACAAAATGATCACATTCTATTGGGAAAATGGTGCCAGTAGACTTTCTTGACACAGGATTGCCGCAAACCTTCAATTCTTAAAAAGCACAATATCTGCAAAGCACAATGAAATGAAATGCAGCAAAATGAGGTATTTCTGTAGTGGCAAAGACTCTCTGCTAGACCAAACCTAGTCAGGCTCCTTTGAGTTGTCTTCTCACCTAGGCCTAGAAAATCTGCAGACTCTCAACACCTAAAATTTTGTTTACTCCTCCCCATATTTACTGAAATGCACTAAGAGATCTGAACAAACCCTAGCATGGTTTCCAACAGCTCAAGGTCACATGCCTAGGATGACTCCAGCCTTCCATAAAATGCTGGCCTACAAAAGCTTAACATTGCCGGGAGAATGTACTTTGTTCCAGCCAAAACCTGGTGATGGACAGATAGACCCCTAAAACCCCTCTTAGTTAAGCAGTTACTTTAGAAAGCTTGCAATTACAAATCCTTTCTCTTCCATTTAAAATGTAAACTCAAAAGTATTTCCTCAAGGACCTGAGTACTGTCTCTGAACTGCAAGCCTTTATGGAGATACCACTCCATCTTGTTCTCAGCCCCCATGACAGGATAAGGACCTCACTGAAGTGGGAGCCTCACTTTATCTTGCATCCGCTCCTGTCATAAAAAAGATGTTTGTTTCTTCTTGGGATAAACACCATTTAACAAACCCGACTAACTCCTCCTCTTGCCCTGATCTTTATGAACTTTGACTTCCCTGACTGCTCAAGCCCCTATCTTTCTCTACTCTGTATACCCCATCTTCTTAAAACACTCAGTCACTTCTGTACAAATCAAAGTTGAGTTTGGTTTAGACTAGGCTATTTAGACAAAATTTACCTTGGCCACTTGAATAGTGTCAAGCTTTGTTTAGCTTTGACAATGTTTTATTAGTAACTTCTAAGTGAGAGAAATACAAAATAAAATTTGGGCACCCTTGGAAATATTAGATGTGCTATTGGCAAAGTTCAAGCAGTGAATCACAATCAGGACTTAAAAGACTCCATGGAAGCTGAATGTATTTAAGATTATTAGAATGGCCAGGTAGGAGTGTCAGTAGAAGCCTCCCTGGATACAGTAATTCTCTCTGTGATGGTTACATTCACTTTGAAAAAATTTGTCCTTTCATGGCATTCTCTCCCACCTGCACCAAAGCATCATATTCTGCCTTGAAACAGAGATTTTTCCTATGAGCTTTCTTTGTATAGGTGATATTATACTAAGAGGATACATTAATGGTAGTGAAATTTCTGGATCAAAGTATCCATATATCTAGAAATGTTATATCTAGACTAAAGTTTCAGAGTTATAATTGAAAGACAGTCATTAGAGTACCTACAGATTCCCTTAAATTTTATGCACAATATGAAGTATATGTGAATGTATGTATAATTTTCTGTCCTTTGATTAGAATCTCAAAAGGGTTTCTCTTTAATCTCAGAACATGTCCTAGACTTTAAGATCCTGAGAATAGGGTTGTATATAATGTTAGGTTTTGAAGGGAAGGCAAGAGTTAAAGACAGAGACAGAGTTGGTGGCTCTGCAGCAATGCAGTTTTATTGCTGGTGCAACCTGTAGAAGTTGGGGACCAGCTTAATGCCAGAGCCCACTGCTGCTTACAAGCTGGGGTAATTTATAGGTCTGAGTGGGAGGGGTCTAGGCAGTATGGCTTGCTGCCTGGGAGGATATTGATAAGGTGTTTCTATGATCAGGTGGTTTGGCCCTTTTTCTGGCGGGATGTGATTAGGATGTTCCTTGGACTTTTGCCCAGCAGGATATAAGAGGGGTGTTCCTTTAGCAGGGAATGAAAAAGATGCTCCTGTGCTTTGTGGTCAGGTGGCTAGGCAGGGTGTTTCTCATGGCCTGAACCCCCATGCAATGTTTCACTCTGACCAAGGTCTGCAAAATGGAGTGGAGACTTACAAAATGATGCAGTTTGGACTAACATATTAACTTTCTCTAATACAGGACCATGCACATAAATGTTAATAAGGGGCAGGGAAAACAGCTTTGCAAATATAGTATTGGGGACAGACTTTTTTCTTCAATAAGACAATGTACCTGGAGACTTTTTATATACTTTTCTCCCTCTTATGGGGTCTTACTATTTCTTCTTACCCTAAATTTTCTTGTCAACCTTGTCAATTTCTTGTCAAATGTCCTCTCAACATTCTGAGGTCTGAAATGAGAATGGAAAGGAGTAGATAGGGCTCCAAAGTATTTTGTGTTTTAAATGGAGAGAACGTGGCACTGTGGGGAAAGTAAAAAATATCTGTGTTATGAAGGATGATGATGGAGGATTAGAAAAGGTGGCATCAGTTTCATGGGCTGTTGTTTAACTCTAATCTCCAGGAAAAGTGAGCCATCCCTCAATATTTTCCTTCCAGCTGCCCTGGTTCCCAAGTTAAGATGACTGATGACATAAGAAGCTTCAGTGCTCCTGTTTGGAAGATTCAATCCCTGTGGGTATTTGGCAGAGCATGTGGACAGTGGCTTCTTCTTAAGGCATTCTCACTCTTTTTTTCCTTTTTACTATTTTTTTTTTAATTTGACAAATAAAAATTGTGTATGTTCATATTATACAACATGATGTTTTGAAATATGTACACATTGTAGAATGGCTAAATCAAGCTAATTAACATATGCAGCACTTTACCTACTTATCATTTTCTTATGATAAGAACACTGAAAAAAATCTCTCAGAAATTTTCAAGTATGCAATATATCATCATTAACTACAGTCATCGTGATGTGCAATAGACCTCTTGATCTTATTCCTCTGTCTGCATGTACTTTTATGTCTTTTAACCAAAATCTTTCCAATTCTTCTTCTCTTTAGCCATTGGTACCTACCATTCTACTGTCTGCTTTTAAGGAGTTTTACTTTAAAAGAATCCACGTATGACTGAGATCATGTAGTATTTATCTTTGTGTGCCTGACTTAATTTCACTTAACATGACGTTCTCCAGGTTCATTCATATTGTCCCAAATGACAGAATTTCTTTCTTTTTCTTTTTTTAATGGCTGAATGGTATTACATTGTGTATATGTATCACATTTATTGTGAATAATGCTGCAATGAACACAGAAATGCAGGTCTCTCTTCCACATACTGATCGAATACTCCAAATTCTGAATAGAGATCATGGGACTGATCACAGCCATTATCCAGAACCAAAGATGGGACAGATCATCCACTTGATGCCCTGGAAGACTTAGGTTTTCCCTAGTGGAGTGTGTGAAAGTGGGATTAAGGGGATTTTGAAGAGTGATTGGACTGAACTGGAGCGAAGCGGGTGTTGCATATGAGAGTTAGAATTTCAGCCTAGACAGAATTAGATGCTGGATAAGGATACAGAGCTTGCTGTATTTAACTGTAGAGACATATATTTGCTGTTATATGCTGTCTTTCAAAATTCAGGCTTATGATCCAGGATACTGGGTGTGGGGGGTGAGATCTTATTATTTCTATTATTTCTCAAAACCCCCAAAGACCAGAGACGCTGAAGATCGTCAGTCTGCCAAAACCAAAACCCACAGCTCTTCTCCAATTCACTATCTACAGACGTCATGAAATAAATACAAACTCTCCTCCAGAAGAAAGTGGAATAAATTAGCAGTGAGACAACTCAGGACATTTGTATTAGTCAGAGTATGTAAAGATGG
Organism: Saimiri boliviensis; assembly: GCF_048565385.1. NCBI lineage: Eukaryota > Metazoa > Chordata > Mammalia > Primates > Cebidae > Saimiri > Saimiri boliviensis. The sequence goes on from NC_133449.1 coordinate 161,920,820, forward strand.
ACTATTTTCAGTGTAGTGGAACAACTTTTAAATTTTATATTTACAATAGAATTCTATAAAAATGGTTTAATTCAAAAATGAGATATTTCTGGCTGAGATAAATATTACATAATAAAGCACAATATGTAACAATAAAAATCATAACATATGAAGAAGAATTGTCCAGGAATTATGAAGCTTTAGTTAGTGTATATAGAAAATAAATTTTCCCGAGATTTTACATTTTATATACACAGTGGTTTTACATTGCAGTAAAAAAGCAATAAGTTTTAACAAACTGATGTAAAATATACGATGAAAGTCAAGGGATTATAATTAATAGCTTAATACATGCCAGATATTTTACTAGTTTATTTTGAAAATGTTAATCATATAACTATTACATTTCATTTAAGAGAGATTTATAGTTTAAAATGCAATATTTAAAGTTTTATGTTAGGTGTTTTACATGATATATATATATATGTTAATTTCTTCTCATGATTTTTCTTTAAAATAGTTTTTTGTCTTTGTATCTATTAAACTCACATTTGTACATGGAAGTTCCCTAACATTTCTCCAATGTACATGTTTTACTAAATGTTTCATCTTTGATATAGAAAACCTTAAAGAAAACCATCTTAAAGAAAAATTAAAATTTAGTAGAACCTTTTAACTTGCTTTAACATAATGTATGATATTTTAAATTATTAAACACGACAAGGTAATGCATCCATTTTGGATACAAATAAATATTACAAATCAAAATGCTTCACTAGAAAAATACATGATGCATTGATACAATAAAATTAAATGTCTTGTTAACTTTAAGAGATAGGTGTTATTATGCCACCCATCTCAGTTGGTTCTTTGCTATTAACTACATTGTTGTTTAATGGGTTTGTGATAATTTGACCAAAGTTTTAAACTATGAAAAACATCCTCAAGTTTTTTTTTCCACATTGGAAAACGTTTTTTTTTAAAATGATAATGGGGAGTGAGACAGACCCTGTGATAAAGCCTTGATGCAGGAGTGGATTGGGGTGAGGGGCAGGGATTGGAAAAGAAAGCATGAAAGAAAGGAAGCAGGCTCTCTGGACCCTGGTACAATATTTTAGGAAAAACATTGCAACAGAAGGTGCATTCCTGATGATGGCAAGATGATTAGAAACACAATGGTTGTGGAAGCTTTTTAAATTAAAGAGTGGGTCTTTCTTACAAATTCCAATTCCAGTTTTACGTAGGAGATGAGAAAACTAAAGTATATGATGAAATGGGAAACATGAAAAAGAAGCGAGATTATTTGGGCAATTTCTGAGAAATAAGAAAAGTGAAAAACAACAGCTAAAGAGGTAGTAATAATGTAAATATAGAGAAGGAAGAGCTGAAGAAACGAATACTAAATTAACTGCCAAACTGTATAGGACATGGTAGCATCAGAGAGTATGGAATTGTATAGTAAGGAGAATATGGAATTGTGCCATAAAGAAATCGGCCGTTTCCAAAAAAGAGTCTGGCCTTTGCCCTTGACTTCTGAGATGTAATTTATGTCAGAGTGTCCTCGTTTAGAGCAGTGTCTGACCAGAACAGATCTTAGGATGGGGCTGGCCACATCCGACAGTTTAAGATAGGGCTGGTTATTCCAGAAAGACCAACAATGTAATTTAGGATGAGGGATCCAATTGACCTGAAGACTGAGTTTGACTGTGTGGGCCATCAATCAATCAATTAATCATTCTTTTGTTATAAAGCCCTATAAAAAAATCTGGACACCAAGGCTTATGGAAACTCCCTGGTTGGTATTACTCCATGTGTATTGTCACACATTGATGCTACACAGAAATTAATGTGTGCTTAATCCACAGAAAGAGAACAAAGTAAGCTTTGTCTTCCCCTCCTCTGTGTCTCTTCCTTTGACTAATTTTAATCTGTATCTTCTTCCTGTAATAAAATATAACCATGAGCATAATAGCTCATAGTGAGTTCTGTAAGTCCTTCAAGCAAATTGTTTAACTTGAGAGTGGTAATAGGATCTTCTGAACTTGCAATTGGTGTCAGAAGTGAGAGCAGTCTTGTGAAGGACTATACCCCTGATCTCCACAGTTTGGCTAACTCCAGATAGAGATTATTACTGAATATAGGACTAATGTGGGATGTGGGAGCAATTTAGGAAATGAACATGTTTATAATGTAAGTACCAACTAGAAGTGAAACAATATAATTAGAGACAAACAACAGGTAAGTGAATTTTTTAGGGAATAGAGCAAGTTAGTAAATAGGCATTGTGACTGAGGTCAGCAGGAACATCTGGGAACAATTTTAAGAGTCTGAGAAAAGCTGAAGTACAGAATCAATTTCAAGAACAAGAAATTTGAAAGAATTAAAGGAACGAGGAGACAATGAGTATAATAAGCAATGAAGAAACAAATTTCTTAAAAGCACTTGAGGACCGATTCTGACAATTGATCAGGAACCTCAGGACAACTTGAGTGGCTAGGCAAGGGCAAGAGATTATAGCTGCAGGAACATTGCAGTAGGATATATGAAAAGATGAAAAAATGAGCAGAGTGGAAATGATGGACAACACAACAGTGAATTAAATAGTGGAGAAGATAAGAAAAGTTCAGGAAATGGATGTGGTTCCCTACATAGGAGCATCTGGGATAGGTGAGCAACTGAGGAGTAAAAAGTAGTTGAGGAAGAAATGAGTGTGTGTTGAGGAAGGGATGCAGAGTTGGTCAGTGAGATTAGCTGACAAGCTGTGTAACTGAGAAGAGCTAAATCACCAAAGCTAGAAATGGCACTGGGGGAACAGAGCACTTTTCACATCAGCTCTAGGAAGATGAATAGCATTTAGGAAAGAGGAAAAGTCGATATAGTAAGGATAGTAGTGAGAATAGACATTTGGCGTTATGGAAACAGCTAGAAAAAGAAGTAGAAAAGCAAAGTTGATGGAGGAGCTTAGAGACAGATATGATCTATAAGATTCCTAGAAATGCCAATGTGCATAGGAAGCCCTACTCTAGATCTCCATGAGGTGACACCTAGGGACAATGCGGAAATAAAAGCAGTGAAGTAAGGGAGTAGCTCAGTGAATAAGAGCCGTGCAAGAGACAGAATGATGGAAGTGCCATGCAAAGCCAGAGCAAATGAAGAAAGAGCAAATGGTGAGGCCACAGAAGATGGAGGGAGCCCAGGTGGTGGGAACATTTAGTAATATAGAAGCAAAAATTTACGTTACACCCCAGATGATGAAAGGAGCCAGAGAGGCAGGACCTTATACAATTGAGTTTAATTTCATAGCCATTATGAACAGCTAAACCATAGTGTTTCATCACTTATGGAAATGTTTTGACAAATTAAGCAATGAAAACACTAACATTTAAGTAGCATTTACATTCATGGCAGAAAGAAACAAGCTCAAAAACCAAAATAATTCTTCAAAAGGAAGAACCAATAAATTATTTTATTGAATTTGAAAAGCTTATGAAAACAAAAGTTTAAAGTCTCATATAAGTGTATTAGTACTTTGTGGGCTTCTTATTAAATGCCACTTCAGGTTGCTCAGATTAGTATAAGCATATACATTTGCTGAGACAGCAGTGAGAGGTTGGATCAAAGAGGTTTGCTTGGAAATATTGGGTACATTTTTGGCAAAGACGGTTGCTCAGCGATCACTTTCTAGTAACACGATAGCATGCTGATGTGTGGTATGAAATATTATTTCATACAATGAGTGAAGTTGGTGAAACATCTTCCACTGTAACTTGACTAGTACTGGTGTAATTTACACATGTGATGTAAATATGAAAGAAGGTTTTTTGTTTTTTTTTTGTTTGGCAACAAATGTGATTAACTCTGAACTACGTAAAATTCTGAAAGATTACTTTATAAGCAAATATGGTCTTAAACTGAAGTTTTGCATAGTTATATGTTCTGATACGGAACCTATGATGACAGGAAAACATGCTGAAGTCGTTTCCTAGATGAAAGAACTCATACTAGAATATAAATCACTATTTCCTTTATGGAGAAAGTCTCACTATGGAAAAGAAAAGCAGTTGAAGTAAAATATATTTTTAACGACAGTAAAAACTGAATTACATAAGGCTACAGCATTACTTCTTGACTAGTATTTTCTTTATTATATAATATTGTGGATGCTAATCCGAACAATAGTTACTGCCTTTTATAGTTTTTAAGTAGAAATGTTCTGTTAAATATTTCAGCTACCACACAAACGTCCTGGTTTTCAGAGTTTTGAAACCAGTTTGAGCTCCAAGTTTTAAGGATATGAATGAGCCATGCTTATTACTTGTCCAAGATCTTCAGTATTTTTAATGATTTTAATATTTCCATTCAAGGAAAAAATGTAGAATGTTTTCCATGAACTAAGGACAAAAATAAAAGTTAGATGCTTGAATGAACAGTTTTCACAAATTCTTATGACGTGTAAATAATTCAACAATTAGCAAGAACTGCTAATTTAGATAGTAAAATCTGTGAAAAGTTAGCAGCAAAACCTTCCACATTTGTTTCCAATTTAAATTTTATTTTCTGTCCAAAGAATATTTACATGTAAAAAATTTACAGGACCAGAATCTATTTCTTTCATCAGATGTAATTGGTTAACTGTGATTTTATACCACATTATTTTAGAACTGGATACTAAGGAGGATTGAAGATTAATTTTGAAAATATGGTGTCACTTTCTTAATGTCATCTGACACTTAAAATAGAATATCCTGAGCCTTAACATATATTTTCTAAATTTAACATAAATATTTCCTGTGAGACTTCCTTTTCAAACATGAGCATTATTTAAGCAAAACAACACAGAAAGAGTTTAAATATATAGACTCCTCTGGAGGTAGCATTGTTACCAATAAATTAGATAATAATCAAGGAGTAGACTAAATCTTTTAACACCTACAAGAACATGTTCTTTTAAAGTGCTGATATAGGTGTTTCATATGTAAGATTGCTATTTTACTCAATATTTATAATTACAGAAAAGCAAAAATTATGAATGTAAAAATTAGATATATTGATCACCTGTATGTATACTTTCTATAAATGGGTTCAGTTTTCTCATTTTTTTCCTGTATTTGTACTTATTCAATTTATTAAAATTGATTTTATATCTGAATGTGATTAAAAAAATTGGGCTTATACTTTCTTTGACTTTTTGTCATTTCATTTTCTAGTGATCCATTTTATTGTCTTTTATACAAATACTGGCCTTTGAAGGCTTGAAAGTTTTTGAACAAAGCGGTCCTAAACTAAATGGTTTAAGAACTTCACTAGAGAGTTTGATGACTGTGTGACTGTAGGTGGAGCCATGGAGGGACAAAGAAAGAGCAAAATTGTTCAGCATCATGACTGGGAAGATGAAGCTCCTTGGCCTGAAATAGGGAGGAGGAGCTGGCCTGTGGGGAGAGACGCTTGTTTGAGGTTTTTTTTTTTTTTTTTTTTTTTTTTTGTTCGTTTGTTTTTTGAGACGGAGTTTTGCTCTTGTTACCCAGGCTGGAGTGCAATGGCGCGATCTCGGCTCACCGCAACCTCCGCCTCCTGGGCTCAGGCAATTCTCCTGCCTCAGCCTCCTGAGTAGCTGGGATTACAGGCACGTGCCACCATGCCCAGCTAATTTTTTGCACTTTTTTTAGTAGAGACGGGGTTTCACCAGGTTGACCAGGATGGTCTCGATCTCTCGACCTCGTGATCCACCCACCTCGGCCTCCCAAAGTGCTGGGATTACAGGCTTGAGCCACCGCGCCCGGCCTGCTTGTTTGAGTTTTAGATCTCTAGATTGTAAGGTGATGGTAGAAAATTTAGATTTAGGGTCTAGCAGGAGACTGAAGCTCTGGAACTGGAGCTGAGGTCCTGGAAAAGATAAGACCAGTCTAATTTGCCTGAAGTCATAGTTGAATCATGGAAATTGTATGATTCAAAGAAAAGAATGATGTCCTAGGTATGAGATCTGAGCAGCTGTATTTTCTCATTCAGTGGCTTTCAATAAAATTGATTTACATCTCATATCAAGGCTGTTATTCTCCTGACTAATGTGAATTTTCTAATTTGTAACAGGAGAAAGTAACAGAGCGATGAAGATGATGATGATGATGATGATGATAACAATGAGGATAATAAGATAACAATGATATCACTGTAAAGCAATGGTAAGAATAAAAACAAGTCCTTCTGTAGTCTCTGTGTACCAAGGGCAGTTTATTTCACATAAGAAAGTGAAGGCACAGAGCGGTTAAGTTTAATAATTTGCTGGAGGTCACTTAAATAATATGTGGTAAAGTTTAGGTTTTAATTGAGACTGGATTTAGAGCTTGTTTTCTTAACCATTGACTACTGGCCATTAAAGATGCTGATGTAAACCCTGTTCAGAATCATTAACAACAAGCTATAGAATATCTTGGAAGTATTTGTCTTTCAGGGAAAAAACAAAATTATTTAAAAATAATCCATTTATTTTTCTGAAAGAGTCTTCTAAGGAGTCTAAACCAATTCTTCTCAAACTGCAATGTGCATTCAGGTGCCCTGCAGATATTGCTACAATGCAGAAGCTGACCCAGCAGGTCTGAGGTGAGATCTCTAATTGTGCACTGGTAACAGGCTCCCAATGCTGGCCCTGACCCACACTCTGAAAAGGAAGGGTCTGCAAAGTCAGGAGGCAGATGAAGATATGAGGAAGCTGTCATAGCAGTCAGAGATAAAATATGTTCTGCAATTTTATCTAGAAGAGGCTCTTGCTCAATGTCTTTAAATTGTTGAAACTACTATTAGTCCATTATAACATCTAGGCAGAATACTTTCTTAAAGAAGAGACTGATATTTTTAAGATGTAGGTCTGTATTTTTTTTTTTTTAAATCTCTTATAATCACCTCTTTTTTTCTGGTTCCATCTGGGTTTGACAACGTAAGGTTGTGGTTAGAAGCAGGATAATTTAATCCCAGTTCTTCTTCACGAACTACAAGATTACATAGTTTACTTGCCTTGTGTGTGAGTTTAGTTTCCTCATTTGTAGGACGGGGGTGATAATGGTATCAGGCTTAGAAGACTGTGGAGAGGATCAGTTGAGACAAGCCCCATAAAACATACTATGGCACTTAGCATGGAACACGTATTCCCTGAACCTGGGCTAGTTATTGTGACAGCCCTATCTCTGCCCACGTGCTGTGTCCTAGTGTCACACTGCCTGTTCCTGTACTGGAACACCCATGTTCCCATCTGGAACCTCAGACTGTTATTTCCATTCTCGGCTCACACCCAGAGCCCCCTCCAAGTGTCCTTGCTTTCATGTTTGTGTTCATGTCTTTCAACCAGCACAGGATTTTCACACAATAGTGAAGACATTTATAAATCGGGGGTTTCTAGACTTTGCATGTTTGTTATCCTACTAAAATAGAATCGTTGTGAACTCTATATTTTGAAGAGAAAAAAGAAAGGATACAATTTTCTTTTAATTTTTTTTTTTTTTCTGTTCATTCTATGGTAATACAGGACTGTTCCCCTCCATCCCTCTTTTGAGGAGAAGACTTCATTTTTGTTTTCGTTATTTTGTGTGAAGCAGAGATATAGACTAAATAATGAAGTAGTGTTAGGCTCTCATAGACAGCCAATATTAACAAAAATAGCTGTATTTTAGGAGCTGCTTTACTCTGTGAAACTGGAAAAACCTGAAGCTGTTTCTTTCCAGCTCCACAGACGGCCACCCTAACGGAACCTGCTGACCAGGGGGACACAAGAGAAAAGAGGGAGGAGATGATAGAGTAGGAGGGTCTCTATTGCCATCAGAACTGGACTGTGTGTTTAACTGGAAAGGTGATGGAGAACATAGAGTTAGGTATGCACTGCTCTCCGGACGCTGCTAGTGAAATAACTAGTTAAATAAGGCAAGACAGAAGAATGAGGCTGCCATCTAGTGGTAGTAATAGGTAATGTCCAGGACACAGGGCGGCCAAAGGCAGAGAGAGAGGCTTCTTCACTTTTCATTCTCTGCAGTCTTCATACATATTAATGATCTCATTCCTCTGCATTAGTCAAGATCTTCCCATTATAAGTGACAAATTATAACCAGATTAAAAAATAAGTAATAGAATTTGTTGACTAATTGATATGGTTTGGATTTGTGTCCCCACCCAAATCTGATGTAGAATTATAATCCCCAATATTGGCAGTGGGGTCTGGTGGAAGGTGATGGGACCATGTGGGCAGTTTCTCATGGTTTAGTGCAACCCTCCTTGGTGGTGTCATTGCCATGGCGAGTCCTCATCAGATCTGGTTGTTTCCAAGTGTGTGGCACCTCATCTCTCTCTCTTGCTCCTGCTCCCATGTGAGGCGCCTCTCTACCCCTTTGCCTTCTGCCATGATTGGAAGCTTCCTGAAGCCTCCTCAGAGGCAGAAGCCCCTATGCTTCCTGTACCGTTTGCAGAACCATGAGCCAATTAAACTTCTTTTCTTTATAAATTATGCATTCTCGCTTTTTTTTTTTTAATGGAATGAAAGAATGGAGTGATACAATGATATAGTTGGAATACGATGAGCTGGAGTGAGCATTAAGTATGCTGGAACTAGGGGGTCAAATGATAATCAACTCACTCTCTCCTGCTTAAAAACACAGCTACTCCCCAAAAATGATCAGATCTCCTTCTCCTTCCTTTTATTAACATGTGGCCACTATTCTATCCTAATGAATGTGGGCCTTACCCAGGAAACGGAGTTAGAAGGCCACAGCTATGTGTATATGTATATGTGAGTGTGGGGTTGGGGGTGGAGGTCCTAGTTTATCTTTTCTGCTGCAATACCTATCCACTGATGACTTCCAAACTTTTTGTCAACCCCATCCTAATTCTAACTCCCAGATTTAGACATTTAGAGGGCATTCTGGCCTAGATGTCTAATAAGTCATTCAACTACAAAGCAGTCAAAGTAGAAGGTGCTACTCTTCTTACGTATTTATCCTTAGTTATTTGTGGGTTTTTTTTCCATGTTGATAATGATACTACCTTTAAATTCTTCTTGGATCTTCACCAGGGATCAGAACTTATAAGTTGGTTGATATATAATTAAATAAATAAATATATGTATATTGAACATACAAAGTGGAAAAGCATTATGTGTGACATAATTTTGTTGTGAGGATTAAAAGAAATAACATATGAAAAACATTCAGAAAAATTCTCGACACACGTAATTTCACAACCAATGAATGAGGTGGATATAAAAAGATATTTTTAAACTTGTGTCTTTTATCCTATGGTTTCTCAAGTGAATTCATATCATGGAAGAATATGATATTTTTCACACCCAAGGAAATTGAACTTACCACCAGAACATCCTGTAGTACACTTCAGGTTGTGCCTTGAAATGTTTGTTTGCATTTGTAAATATAAATGAGAGAAGAGCAGAATGCTTCCCCCATCTCAGATAAGCTTGTAAGTGGACCTGTGTCTACTGCATCTGAGGGCATTGTTAGAAAGGGATTCCACTTTCCACTTTAGCCTGGAATCCATTTGAAATGAGTTGAGTGGGAGAAAAGAATGGTGTGTGTGTATATATATATATATATATATATATATATATATATATATATATGTGTGTGTGTGTGTGTGTGTGTGTATGCCAGTTATTAATAATAAGATGTACTAAGTGACATTACAGACCCATCTCTATAAAAGCCATTTTCCCAAACATGCTCTCTTTTAGTGTTTGCAGGATTCCCGTACACTAGGTGTGGAGAAAGGGATACTCAAGGACTGGAAGTCACATATGTGGCAGGAGGAAGTGAACCCAGGCCTCCGTGCTGCACGTCCACCCCTCAGCTCACTGAACCCCAGTGCCACACTTACCCCTGAGAACAACCTCCTCTGCCCATCAACACTCACTAGGGTAGCATCTTTTACAGTTTTCAAGATCAGGCATTCTTTTCTATTAGGAGGAGAACATTTCCTGCAGAAGTAAAATTTATCCACCAGAATTGATCCTAGAGTTGTTGAGAAACTTGAAAGCTCTCTGTGTCATGAATTCTTAGAATGGAGATTAATCTTAAATTAGAATGGCACAAATATGTGTCACAAACGTATAAACACACTCAAGCATACCACATCTGACATTTAAAATGTCTGGACTAAGAAAATGTGAGGCCAGAGGTTCTGATGAGTAAACTAGGTGGACATAGAAGCCACCTAGGACAATGACATGAATATCGTCAAGAAAGGCTGCGTGTGTTAGAGGCCGAAAGGCCAAGTTTTCGCATACCCTCATGTTTCAGTTCCAGTAGGAAGTTTATGAGCAGAGATATTTATGTGTTTGTGAACTTTTAGAGGACAGACCTTAAGTGCCATTGGTCAGAATAAGAATTTTGTATTAAAACTTATTAAAACTCAGAGACAAGATGGCTGAATAGGAACAGCTCTGGTCTGCAACTCCCGACGAGACCGACATCGAAGGTGGGTGATTCCTGCCTTTCCAACTGAGATACCCTGTTCATCTCACTGGGACTGATAGATAGTGGGTGCTGCACATGCAGGCGATCAGAAGCAGGGTGGGGTGTTGCCTCACCTGGGAAGTGCAAGGGATTGGGGAACTCCCTCCTCTAGCTAAGGGAAGCCATGAGGACCTGTGCCTGGAAAGACTGTGCTATCCAGCCCATATACTGTGCTTTTCCCATGGTCTTGGCTACCTGCAGATCAGGAGATTCCCTTGGGTGCCTACGCCACCAGGGCCCTGGGTTACAAGCACAAAATTGGATGGCCATCTGGGCAGACACCAAGCCAGCTGCAGTTTTGTTTGTTTGTTTGTTTTCGGGGGTTTTTTTTGTATCCCAGTGGCACCTGGATTACTAGCAAGACGGAACTGCTCACTCCCCTGGAAAGGGGGCTGAAGCCAGGGAGCTGAGTGGTCTTTCTTACTGGATCCCACCCCCATGGAGCCCAATAAGCTAAGGTTTACTGGATTGAAATTCTTGCTGCCAGCATAGAAGCAAGCAGTCTGAAGTCAACCTGGGACACTCCAGCTTGGTTGGGGGAGGGGCATCCATCATTACTGAGGCTTGGGTAGGCAGTTTTCTCCTCACAGTGTAAACAAAGACACAGGGAAGTTTGAACTGGGTGGAGCCCACCACAGCTCCGGAAAGCCATTGTAGCCAGACTGCCTCTGTGTATTCCTCCTCACTGGTCAGGGCATTTCTGACAGAAAGGCAGCAGCCCCAGTTGGAGGCTTATAGATAAAACTCCCATCTTCCTGGGACAGAGTACCTGGGGGAAGGGGCGGCCATGGGTGCAGCTTCAGCAAAGTTAAAAGTTCCTGTCCTTTGCAGGAACATGGATGAAGCTGGAAATCATCATTCTCAGCAAACTAACAGGAACAGAAAACCAAACACTATGTTCTCACTCCTAAGTGGGAACTGAGCAATGAGAACATATGGGCACAGGGATTGAAACATCACACACAAGGGCCTGTTGGGAGATGGGGGGCAAGGGAGGGATAGCATTAGGAGAAATACCTAACGTAGATGATGGGTTGATAGGTGCAGCAAACCACCATGGCACATGTATACCTATATAACAGACTTGCACATTCTGGACATGTATTCCAGAACATAAAGTATATTTTTAAAAAGCTTATTAGATCTGAGACTAAAGCCTGAATTTGCCACTGTTTATCTTTGTGAATTTGAGCACACGGCAGGTGTTATTTTACTTAAAGCTCAGAGCTATGTTTACTGAATAATTTATTTGACTATAAAGATACTTATTTTACTAAAATATTATATTTTAATGCTGTGCTACATGGTAGACACTCTGAGTTTGGAGAGGTCTGTGTGGAAGGTCACACAGAAACCTTCCATTCTGCTTACCTCCATGGGATTTATTTATTTATTATTTATTTATTTATTTAGAGATAGGGTCTCACTCTGTTGCCCAGGCTGGAGTGCAGTAGTGCCATTATGGCTTACTGCAGTCTCTACCTCCTGGCCTCAAGTGATCCTCCAAACTCAGCCTCCCATGTAGCTGGCTACAGGCTTGCACCACCACACCTGGCTAATTTTTGTATTTCTTGTAGAGACAGGATCTTCCTATGTTGCCCAGGCTGAACTTAAACCCCTGGGCTCAGGTGATCTTCCTGCCTCAGCCTCCCAAAATTCCAGAATTACAGGCCTGAACCACTGCACCTGATATTCTATGAAGCTTTAGATCTCTCATGTCAAGACAGTGATTAGACTAGAATGCGAATCCAGAACTGAGAAATTTAAATTTACCTTAGGCCATCTAGTTATGTCACGTGGTTTGAAAATTTGTGCAAATAAAGAACAGACACAATAAGTTAAAGGAAATGGTTCTCCGTGGGATATAATATCACCTGCTGAAGTCACTGGCTGATTAACATAAACTAATTTATTGACTCATTTACACAAATGTATGCAAAAGAATTTAATAGCAATAGAAATTGTAGGTAACATTCCTTTGTAAACTAGGTTATCCATTTATTCTTTTTCACAGTCTTGATTTTATTTATAAATTTGCTGTATCAGTGAGGAAAGAGTAAAAACTGTTTGAGGTTGTATGCTTAATGTACGAATAATTCTATTTATTTTTGTTGACTTTTTTTGGCTTTAGTTTCCTCCCCACTTATTGGGATAATTACATGCATTTTTAAATTGTAAAAAAGTAAATATGACATAGTAGGTAATGTATCAGGCCAGTCCCTACCAAGCTGCTGAACTAAAGTGGGCACAGTGATGAAAAGAAAACTGAAGGGATGCGTGCCTGTAATCCCAGCTACTCAGGAGGCTGAGGCAGGAGAATTGCCTGAACCCAGGAGGCGGAGGTTGCGGTGAGCCGAGATCGCGCCACTGCACTCCAGCCTGGGTAACAAGAGCGAAACTCCGTCTCAAAAAAAAAAGAAAGAAAAAAAAGAAAACTGAAGGGGTTCCCTGGCTTTTAGGATACTGACTTTATGGGTTGGTTATATGAGGGGTGCTGGTGTTGGCTGGGATAAAGGGTAACTAGCTGCCTGTGAGAAAATGAAATAACAAAGTACTTACTGTATTCTGCTCTTCCTGATTTCTCACTGTTAAGTGATATTTAAAATATCATAGAATATTTTGACTTTCCAAAGTTAGAATTTTCAAAAGTTAAAAGAAAAATTCTACATGATATTTAGAAATAAAGATAGAATGCTTTTATCTACTTCTGAAAGGTCAGAATATTTTTATGACAAAAGTAGCTGGATATAGCTATAAGAAAATAAAAATAAAGATTTTCATCTACAAAAAATGAAATGAAATTACATGTATATACTGCACATCATACATAAGAATAAGCTCCAAATGAATCAAGATCTAAACATAAAACTTTACAAGAATTATACGAGAATTAAAATGACATAATTCCTCTTTGATCATAATGATTCATTAATCTAAGTACAATAACAGAAAATACAGATGCATTTTTTTAACTTAAAAACAACTTCCTGGCCAGAAAAAAGAAATATATATGTGTGTGTGTGTGTGTGTGTGTGTGTGTGTGTGTGTGTGTGTGTATTTATATATATATATATATATATAAACAAAAGATTTTTGATAAAGGACTAATATGCCTAATTTATAAATAACTCATTAAAATTGAGGGAAGAAAAAAAAAGTAACCTAGTTGAAGAGCAGACAATATACTTGCAAATGTAATTTACATATGCATACATACCCAAAAAGATATGGCCCTTAAATCAGTAAAAGAAATTCAGCCTCACTCATGATAAAAAATGCTAATTAAAACTATATGGAAATCCCATTTATCACCTATCAGATTAGCTGTTGATAAAAAGGTTCACGGTGGGAATCCAAATTGGAACAATGTTTATGTAGTAAAATTTGGCAATATGGAACAAGACTATATTTGCATTTATAGAATTCTTCTTCCATGCTTTTGCAAAATGTAAGCCTACAAATTAGAGTTCAATGTATAAATGTCTTTTGTCTTCAGAAAAGAATATATAGTTCAAATAATAGATTCGAAGATAAGTTGGGTTAGTTCCATTCCTCCCATTTCAGTGTAAACATATTTTTCTTTTGAAATATGGTTTAGTTAATTTGTTAAAGGCAGACCTAAAGGTTCTGTACTTGTGATTTCTGGTTGTGGATCCTGAGAACGGGAAGTATTGGTATCCTAAAGGTCTGACATTTGTATAACAGGTTGGCATAAAGTTAACCAGATCAGTGAAAAGGATAGAGTCCAGAAATGTAGGCATCTAAGAAGTTCAAAAATATACACTTCTATGGACAAATGCTTTCTGGCAGAGATGAAAGAACAGTTTAGTAGAAAAAGAATCATCGTTTCCACAAATCATGCTGAAACAATTGGGCATCTGGAAGGGGAAAAAAAAGAATCTCAATCTATATATTGCACCATCATCTGAAACATTTTATATTATCTAATATTTTTTAAAAATTAATTTTCTAATTAAAAGTTATTAATCTATGCAGCAACTTTGGAGAACCATCTGGCATTATCTTCTAATACTGAAAATTCACACACATTGTAGTACAGCAACTCTACTCTTAGATACGTACCTAAGAGAAAAATTCTTGTTCATGTGCATCAAAAAATGTATAAGAATATTTCTTCCAGCTCTACTCCTAATATCACAAATTTGGAAGCAAACCAAATGTCCATCAGCAGAAGAGTAATGAAATTAGGGTATAGTCGCACATTGGGATTATTGATTGGTGGGATGTTATTCATCAATGAAACTAAATGAACAACTGCACACATAAATATGTATACATTTAAACAATATAATGTGTAAGAAAAAGCAAATTTCAAAAGATAATAAGAATCTCTTTATATAATATTGAATGAAAAAGTCCTATATGAAAAGTTATATAGCTTTACATAAATGTTAAAATAATTTTAAAAATATATTTTCCATTATGTGTATAAATAAAAAATTATGTTAAAAATAAAAGCACGAGAAGAATGGATACACAATTTGGAATAACAGAAATTGATTAAGAATTTTGGGAAGGCCGGGCGCGGTGGCTCAAGCCTGTAATCCCAGCACTTTGGGAGGCCGAGGCTGGTGGATCACAAGGTCAAGAGGTCGAGACCATCCTAGTCAACATGGTGAAACCCCGTCTCTACTAAAAATACAAAAAAGTAGCTGGGCATGGTGGCACATGCCTGTAATCCAAGCTACTCGGGAGGCTGAGGCAGGAGAATTGCCTGAACCCAGGAGGCAGAAGTTGTGGTGAGCCGAGATCGCGCCATTGCACTCCAGCATGGGTAACAAGAGCGAAACTCCGTCTCAAAAGAAAAAAAAAAGAATTTTGGGAAAAAATAAGTTTAAAAAAACAATATAGAATTGGGTTTTCCTTGGATGAAAATTGGCAAGAGAATTGGATGATTGAATACTACGTTATTGGATTTGAACTTTGGTCAGTATTCTAGATTTTTGCAGGAATGATATATTCATATGCTTTTTTATTGAACCCAATGAAATTTGTTGAACCAAGTATTGTGATTAATCCAATTCCAACTGAGGCATATTTAAAATAATAAAATATATTGCAGAGAACTTACATACAGCAATCAATTGATAACAGCTATATTTTTAAACATTCATTTATTGAGCATTTACTTTGTGCCATATGTTGAGGAATGATCTGGAAATGCAAACATAAGGCTATAGCATCTGCTTTAGTAGTTTGTCATTTATTTGCAGGTTTGCTGTTTTCTTACTGCTGTTGTAATGAATTGTCACAAACTTAGTGACTTAAAACAACACAAATTTATTGTCTTACAATTATGGAGGTGAGAAGTCCTAAAGTCAAGATGTCAACAGAGGTACATTCCTCTGGGAGTTTCTAGGAAAGAATTAATTTCCTTGCCTTTTCCAGCTTCTATAGGCCGTCTGAGTTCTCTCACCCATGGCCCTTTTACTGAGTCATTCTAACCTCTGCTTCCATTGTCATATCTTCTCTGACTTGGGCCCTCCTGTCTCCCTCTGATAAGAATCCTTGGGATTATATTGGTTCCACCTGAATAATCCAGTATAATTTTTCAATCTTTGGATCCTTAACTAAATTACATCTGCAAAGTCCCCTTTGCCATGCAAGGCAACATATTCACAGGTTCCAGTGATTAGGACTTCGATATTTTGGGAGGCATTGTTTCATCTACAATAGCAGATAACACGGGTTTTGCTTTTATGCATTCATTGTTTTTTACTACTCAACTGTAAATACACATGTCAACCTAACATCATTCACACAAAAAGCTTTTATTTTTCATTGGCTTATTTTTCTTTTTTGAGACAGAGTTTCACTCTTGTTGCCCAGGCTGGAGTGCAATGGCGCGATCTCGGCTCCCTGCAACCTCCACCTCCTGGGTTCAGGCAATTCTCCTGCCTCAGCCCCCTGAGAAGCTGGAATTACAGGCACGTGCCACCATGCCCAGCTAATTTTTTGTATTTTTAGTAGAGACGGGGTTTCACCATGTTGACCAGGATGTCATTGGCTTATTTTTCGTTATCATATCTTAAAGAAGGCTTTGAAGCCCAAAAGAAAATCCATCGTTTTTCTAGGAAAAAATAATAATTATATTGTATATTGCTTGCAATTAAAAATCACAAATTTTCTTTGCTTAGAGAATTTCTTTTGAATCAACAGGATTTATTTTGAATTGACAGGATAGACAAGGTGTTGTGACTCTACCATGTAGAAAGCAAGTCTGATTTTTCTATTTAGGAATATACATTTTAGTTATACCCAATTTGGATTACATTGGCACACATTTCAGCAAAATATTTTCCGTAAAAGTCAAAAAGGACTCTTTTTTCTTTCCTACAACTTTAAGAAAATCAGAGTTTATCTCCCAAAACCTCTTAGGTTACTCACCTGAGAAAACAGTATGTGTCGAAGTAGAGGATACCAGAGAATATATAGTCATGTGGGGAAAGGCAGCCATTTGATCTCATGTAAGACTTTTTTTTGATAAGACCTGTGAACGTGCACAAGACTATTTGTTCTTAGTCTCCTGCACAGCTGGTTTTTCCAATGTGAGAGAACCCAGTACCCTAAGGTGATACCATTCCCATACACTTGCCCTGATGGTTCTTATACTGAGCTGGTCTCCAGGAACTCAGGCCTGATAGGACCCTTTTTCTCTCAGGAGGGAGAGAAAAAACATGAAAATGACTTTTTTCTTCCTGCCAAAAACTAGCTGACAATCACAGTTCTGGCCTGGAAGAGAAATCAGACCCAAAATTCATCAGGGCTGACACAAAGTCTATTAGCTATACATAGATTCACCCTACAATTACCTAGTTTTCTCTCAGTTAATTGCCTAAGCTGCTGCCTTCTCATTAGTGAATATGGACATGTAAAGAATTCATAAGAATTCTGAGGTAGCAGGTGTAAACTGAGGGCTATCCTGTACAATCTGGGAGATGTCACCCTATCACGTGATTTCCTGGGGTGGACCAGTTTCTCCCACACTTAAGCCCTTATTTCCCAGCTCATTTTCTCTTTGCGAGGCCAGTCACATGGGATCAAATACAAAGAATGGGTTAGAAATGGGATTGTTGGTCCTGCTTAATAAAAATTGTATGTAACTTCCCTGATGCAAGAATCAGTTATAAAAAAAAAAAAAAAAAGACATATGACCTTGAAATGAGTGAGATGCTAGAAATCACAGAGTTTGGAGTTAGATGAGAGGTTAACATCTCTGAGACGTGTGAGCCTCAGAAAATGTATGAACGTCATAGGATATTGAAAGAATCAATTGGTACTAATTTAGACAGAACTTAAACATGTTAAATTAGCCATTTGGTCAGCCCAACTTTTCTTTGCAGGGAGAGAAATGTTTAGGCCCAGGGAAATGATACCTTCCCAGTCCATTTCCTTAACTGCCTCACGTCCTACCCTATCCATTCTGCCTGTTTTCGAAATTGTAGCAGGAGCATATAGAGAAAGGAAGGAGAACCCTATATAAGCATGATGTTTTCTCTACTTTACTGTGCAGAGGAAACAAAACGAGGGTGTTAGAGGAAAAACAAGGAAACCCCACTGACAGAGAGGAAAGCTGAAGAGATTCCACTACTGACTTGGACTAAGGATAGAGAAGTCAAAGAGTAGTTACCTGGATGAGGAGCTGAATGTGAGTCTGCTCTTGTCACTTTGGGGGTCACAGCTAGCTTTGAGAAGAGCTGCTGTTCCAAAAGTTTGTAACCAAGGTCATGCCACCTGGGGACTGACTCCTTACATATCTCGGTGACCACATGCTTAGCATGAATTTACTCTAATGGCTGTTTCTGAGTTTGATCTTTCTCCTGAACCACCCACTCTGATGTGTTCTGTACCAGAAGGAAGAGACAGACCTGGAGGTTCCGTACTTGTGATTCCTGGTTGTGGATCCTAAGAACAAGAAGTCCTGGCACCCTAAAGTTCTGACATTTGCAAAGCAGATTAGTGACCGACCACATTCCAGGCTATTTGGTGATTTTTATTTCTATTTATTTATTCATTTATTTGTCAAATTCAAGGCTGGTTTCAGCCCTTCTAGTCTTCTCTAACCCTTCTTCCCAGAAGCTGCACCTGTTCTGTCTTTCTAGGATATGATTTTGTTTTTCTATTAGCCTGGGAAACACCACAACCAATAAGGTTTGCAATATCCAAGCCTCCGAATTTCTGTACTTGTTAACTCACTACGCTTCAGCATAAGCAAGCCTAAAACTCTCCATTATCTGGAAAAGATCTATTTTACAGGATTCAAACTCTCCTAGAGTAGTTAGTACTCGTTTGTGGCTTTGTGGTTCCTGTACTAGCTTGAATTCCATAGACTGACATTAATATTTAGCTACTTAGACATGTCCATCCTCTCTTGATGTCCTGCTTTCTGTTCGTTCTTTTTTCTTCCAAGTTCAGCTTATTTTTCTGCTCTAGACCTTCATCGTGGAGAGAGATAGGAAAAGTTCCACGTAGGGAACTTTGTGATCCTGCTGACATCCTTAGTTACCTAAGCTCTTTAGACTCCTACGCAAGTTTCTGATTTAATGTCATGTCCTTACTTTATGCCACCTGTCCCATACCATTTTCCTGGTTTTATGCAATTTGTTTCCACTATCTGACCCCATGCCACCCATATGACCTTGAGTGGAAAACTTCATCTCTTTGTTACTGAGTAAACAAGCTTCAGGATAACAAGCCCCGTCCACTGTTTACTTTTATACTTTAAAATTCTGGAAATTTTATGATGTACCTTTTTTCTCTGTTTTTATTCTTCACTGTATATCAACTTACCTAGGGAGCTATGCATTCTTTCATTCTTTTCATTCTGTCAGCACCTGGCTATGGAGTTTACATTTCTCACCACACCTATTCCTCATAAAAATCCTATGAGGTATATACCACTCTGAATCTTGTATAAGAGAAAAAGAAACTGAGATAGAGATAACTCAAAGGGATAATTCATTTGCTGACACTACCAACTAGCTACTAACCATTCTGCAATGAACAGAGATGACATTCATATTAAATTCCAGGCTCACTTGCTATCTCTACATTTGCTCTAAGCTAAGACCAAAAAAAAAAAAAAAAACTCTACAATTTATCCTCCAGCAGTCATCTTAGAACCATGGATGTTTTGTGGTTTTGTGTAATACATTTGACTTTTCTGGTAAGAAAAAAAAAAAAAGGTCCCCCTCTTCCTTTCATTAACTCTTGCTTTTCCCAAAGCCAGTACTTTTAATCACTTTAAAATACTGCCTTGTAAGTAATTAGAATATAGGCTCTATGAAGGAAAAGACCTTGCCTATATCCGTTAATAATTTTTACATTGTGATCACAGTGAAGAGCATTGAATTTGCCATATGGTAAGTATTCAGTAAATATATAAGAAGAAATAAACTAATCCACCCATCCTTTTTTTATTTGTTTGTTTACTGTGCTCTTGAATATTTTTTAAAATGTGTTTTCACAGATGTAATTTAGAGACATTGTGTCTAGTCCACCAAGAAAAAAAACACCTAATTTTGATTGAGAAGTCACACAAATTGGGAAAATTCACACTTTTATAATATAGTCCTTTCATACATGAATATGATGTGCCTTCTTTTTGACTTGCAGGGTAGTTTATCCATTTTATTTATATATAGATATCACCTCAATTGTGGACACAAATCTAAACACAAATCAGATCTTACTGCCCTACTGAAATCCTCCACTGGCTCTTCATTGCTTATATTATGGGACTGTTATTTATGATAATAATACTTGGGTATGAGGAAAGTAACATTCCACTGTGTATAACTGAAATAAACTTGTTCATTTTACTTAAGGATAAATTTACTGTGTTTTTTTCCCCTTGAATAGAAACACACTCAATATTCCTTGCATGCTTTTCATACAACGTTGCTTCCCTTCACCCTCATTATTTCTAGTATTTTCATGTGCATGTATTTATTATAATGTTTAACTATTAGTAGCCTTTCTTTTACAGAGAAAATCAGAAAGTAGAACATTGTGATTTAGCTGTTATATATCAGAATTTTGTACAAGATTAGCAAATTTTATAAATATGCTCTAATTTTTAAAAGTATAGGCTTCTTCATAGTGCAGTTTTTCAGTGTGGCAAAAGATCACACTTAGTAATTAATAATATTAATATTTCTATAAAAATTAGAAGCCAAAATTATATAAGCTCAAATTTAGGTTTAGCAAGGAATGTTTTGGTAGTTTCTTATCTAGAAATTATCTATGTATTTAATAAATATCTTTTATTTGACATAACTTTTAACATTTTTTTCATGTATCTATTGGCTATTTGTGTGTTTTAAGAAATCTGTATTCAAGTCCTTTGCCCACTGTTTAGTTGATTTATTGTTTCTCTTGCTATTGATGTGTTTGAGTTTCTAGTATATTTCAAGGTTTTAGTCCCTTATTGGAAATATTATTTGCAAATATTTTCTCTCATTCCATAGGCTGTCACTTCACTCTGTTAACAATTGTTTTCTTTGCTGTGCAAAGCTTTTTAGTTTGGTATTATCCCATTTGTCTATTTTTGCTTTGGCTGCTTGTGATTTGGGGGTTATATCTAAGAAATTATTGTCCAGATCAATGTTATGGAGCTCTCCCCCCTTTGTTTTCTTCTGGTAGTTTTACAGTTTTTGGTGTTATATTTAAGTATTTAATCAGTTTTGATTTGAGTCTTGTATGGGGGATGAACCAAGGATCCATTTTTGTTTCTGTGCATCTCAATATCCAGTTTTCCCAGCACCATTTATTAAAGAGACTGTCCTTTCCCCATTGTAGATTCTTGGTATCTTTGTTGAAAATTGCGTATGTGTGGGTTCATTTCTGGGCTGTCTATCCTATCCATTGATTAGTGTGTCTATTTTCCTATTGAGCTTCTGTCTCGTTGTTCTGTTTATGGTAAGTCAGGCATAAATGTTTTCAACTGGTATTATTGAATTATTTCTGTACTCGTTTCTTTCAGTTTTTGTTTCTCTTACTCAAAGCATATACACTGTTAACTGAATTACAGACTGATGCTTTTAACATTGTAAAATGTTCCTCTTCATCTCTAGTAATATTTTCTGTTTTAAAATCCATTTTGTCTGATGTATATAGTGCCATGCCAGCTCCCCTACGGGTGTTATTTGCATGATGTATCTTTTACCATATTCTTGCTTTGAATCTCTTTGTGTCTTTTGAATCGAAAGCAGGTCTCCTATTGACAACATGTAATTGAATCATAGTTTCTGAACTCAGTCAGAGCATCTCAGTCTTTTATTGAGATTGTTAAGTTTATTCATATTTAATGTTATAGTGGAATTTATGTTTGCTACCTTATTTTTCATTGTCTGTATGTCTCATGTATTTTTATTCCTTCATTTTTATTTAATGTCTTCTTTTGCATCAAGTGACTACTTAATAATTTGACTCTTAAATTTCAGTAATAATTTGTAGCACACTTTTTGCATTTTCTACTGATTTTTTAAGGCTTTTTCTAGGGAAAATTATAATATCTTAATCAGAATCAGCTTCAGATTTATACTAAATGAATTCCAGCAATACATAGAAAATCTTATCCTATATATCTCTTTCCTTTTCTCCTTTCTGAAATGTTATTGTTATTCATATTGCATCTATTAATATTACAATCTTAACAATACATTATTATTACTTTACCCTTTATCATTATTTTTTAACTCATGCAGCTTTGCTTCTTCTACCCTTTGTGCTGTAATTGGCAAATATATTACACATATATTTCTAGATGTTACAGTCTCAACAATATACTACATACATTTATATACATAATATTTTGTACAATTGTTTATTACATTAGTTAAGAGAATTTAAAAATACACATTAAGAGTGTGTTATAATTACACGTTTACATATTACTGATGAGTTTTTTTTTTTTTTTTTTTTTTTTGTAATGTGGGTTCAAATTGCCATCTGAAGTAGTTTACTTTCTACCTTACAAACTTTATAAGAGTTTCTTGTAATGTGAATCTGCTGGCAACACATTTCTCATTTTGAGGTAACCCAGAAAAGTCTTTATTTCAGCTCTATTTTTGTGTGATTGTTGTACTTGGTATTGAGTTCTTGGTTTATCAATTTTTTCTTTTCTCAGTGATCGCTTTGTATGTGGTATCTCACTGCCTTGTGGCCTCTGTTACTCTCTTGGAGAAGTTAGCTGTTATTCATACTGGGTTTTACTTAGAAGTAAAGTGTAACTTTTTTCTTTGCTATTTCAAGATGAGTTCTCTTTGTCTTTGACTCTCAGCAGATTTACCGTGATGTGTATGTTTGTGGGCTTATGTTTATTCTATTTAGAATTCATTAGCCTTTCTAGATGTGTAGATTTTTTTAAAAATAAACTTTGTAAGATTTCAGATGTGGTTTCTTCCAACAGGTTTCTTGTTTCCTCATCTATCCTCCTTTCTGATCTTTTTCCAAATGAATTTCTTCTCTGATGCTACCGTAACACATACATTCGTGTCCAAATGGCATTCCATATTTACCTGAGGTTCTGTTTGTTTTAAATTTTTTTTCTCTGTTCTTTGACTTACATAATTTCTATTGATCTTTCTTAAAATTCATGATTTCTTTCATCTGTTACTTGAAATCTATTGCTAAGCCCCTTTAGCAATTTTTTAAAGAATATTTATATTTGTGTGTTCTGGTGCAAATATTTCTATTTGCCTCTGTTTGCAAAAGCTCCATCTTTTTATTGGAACGCTATTGGATGCGACATTTTCATTATTATCTTTGCTAGTTTTAAAAACAAACTTAACTTTAGTTCTGTGAACTTACTAATAATGACTATTTTGTATTTTTTTTTAATTGAACATCTGATTTTTCTGTCACATATACTTATGTTGCCTACCTTTTCCCAATGTATGGGTTATGCCTTCCTATTTCTTTGCCCAACTCCTAATTTTGTTGGAAAACTGAACATTTTAGATAATATATTGTAGCAGCTTGGTAGCAACTCTGGTTATTATCCAACTCCCTGGAGATTTGTTATTGTTATTTGGTTTTTATATCTTTGGTGACTGGCTGAATACTTTGACTGCCATCTACTTCCCCCCACTGTCAGTAATGTTGTCTGATGTTGATCTTCCTTGGGGTACAACATCGGGTATGTTTAAGGTTACTTTGAATTTCAGTGGTACAAACTGAACTCTTCTGTCCTCTTACTTTGAGTACATCTACCTATTAATCTCCTCAGTTGCCTAAAGATTGCTCTATTGTTTAAAGCAGTGTCTTGGAACAAATTTCTCTACAAAGTAATCTGATCAAACTGTTTCTCCTTGAGTGGAATAGTTTGTGAGGTCAGTGTTTGATTCTGATGCTGATTCTTGAGATTTGTTCTTATCCCAAGAGAACAGTCTCAATCATATTATTTTGGAGTACCCTCCTGGAACCTGGCTGACCTTCAATCTAGGCTATATCTGTATTTGATCTATGAGTACTCTAATTCACTTCACAACAACCTTCACTGTTTTTAAGGGGACTCTTAGGTTTCAACTTATCCAAGTTCTGTTATAAATAAAGTCCATTCCTTGTGGAAGAAATCAAGAGTTAGCTGTTTTTAGGCCTGCTTCTTCTCTAAGACAGAAACTCTCAGTCAAGGCCTTGGAGCTGGGCATGTGACAATGGCCTGATTCTCACTGGCTGACACCCTAATTCTAGGAGGTGAGGCTGTAGCCTGAGATTCATTTGACTCACGTTTCCTTTTACGGGAACACCATCTCATGAGTTGGACAGGAAGGTAGTATTGTCAGTATTACACACTCAAGGTAGAGCTTCCATTTCATGACTAGGAGTTGGGTGTAATTTTACTTTGCTTTGTCATTCATTCTGAATATGAGTTTAACTTCTTACCAGGAGCAGGACTCAGTTACAGTTGACACAGTTTTCAGACCCCAACCCCACACAAATGGGTCAAGTTGGTGATGGGAACTTGGGGCATCTCTCCAGCCTGGCAGACTGGGCTATTCTGCCACTTCTTTTCATCAAAACATTCAGGCACTTGCTTGTGAATGTACAGTGACCCACACCCCATTGTTTTTTATATACTGCCGGTTATTATATGCTCCTGTCTCTCTCTGCCTTTGTCTTTATTCTGGCTGATTGTGATGCAAGAACTATGAAAGATTGCCCTCCAGACTCATCGTTCCCTCATTGCCCAGAGTCTGTAAGTAATACATCTTTGAACTTTCCCATTGTGCTAGTAAATTAAATTTGTGCCACCCTTCTGAAGAGCTAGGGGGAGCTCCAGGCTGACTTTTCTCTGTAATGCCAGAGAGCACACATCAGACCCCCAGCACATGAGCAATGGCCAAGCAGGCATAAACTGAACATAGGTCGGAGAAGAGCCATGAGGACATCTGTCAATATAAGCACATTTCTTGTGTGAGAGCCCTCTGTCCCTGGATCAGAAAAGTAGGCATTATGACCTTTGGCAAGTAAAAAAATTATCCCATGAGAGATACACTGTAAGCCCTGATTCTAGTTCCCATTTATTTTCTGTTAGAGCAGGGTAGTCATTCTGGTACCCTAATATTAATTTCCCTGCGAGCTCCCAAAACAGGGCAGAAGAAGAAGAAAGATCCCGTTATCAGTATGCACTCACCCACTCAGGACTTAGCCTCAGCAACAGGCATGAGAAATGCTAAAGTCCCATTTTTCCTGAGAAGAAGATCCTCTCCTTGGGTGATACAGAGAAAGGGAGCATGTGTTCTTGGCTAAAGCAGTCTAGATTGGAGTATCCACCTAGTTAATCTGGGAAGGGGAAAAAGGGAGCATACTGTTTCAAGTACAGCAGACTCCTTTTTTACAAAGTTTTTAATAGATGTTTCTTCATTTGCTCTTTGCCCTTAAAACCACTTCCAGAGTTGTTAATTTAAAAAAAAAAAATTTGCATTAGTTTCTCTGAAGTGTCAGTGGAGATCCTTATCTGTCACATCAGAAGTTGATTTTATTTTTTATGTGGTTACAAATTACTGCTTCGTGTCATTTGCTTTAGTATTTCTTGTGAGACCAAAGTCTTCCACCAAGAACTGTCAAGTATGCCTCTCTGAAAATATCTTTATATTGCCCTCATTTTGGAGAGATGGTTATGAAGGATGTAGGTTTCTTGATTGACAGTTTTTTCTTTCTTTCAGTATTTGAAATATGTGATACCACTGCCTTTGACCTTCATACTTTCTGAGGAGAAGTTAGCTGATAATTATATTTTCGTCCCTTTTTATATAAGTAATTTTATCTTGCTCTATTAATATATTCCTTTTTTTCCCATTGGTTATCAATATTTGATGAAGATGTGTTTGGATTTTTTTTTTTTTTACTATATCCCATTTAGAGTTTGTTCAACTTCCTTTACGTATAGAAGAACGATTTTAAAATCAAATTTGAGAAATTGTCAGTAATTATTTCAAGACATGGAGAAAACTCAAGTGTTTATTGACAGACAAATAGGTAAAGAATATGTGGTACATACACATACTAGAATACAATTCAGGTGGCCTTAAATAAATCTTACCCTTTATTACAATGTGTGTGGATGTGGAGGACATTATGCTAAGTGAAATATGCCAATCACAGAAGGACAAGTGCTGCATATTTTCACTTATATGAGAAACCTAAAATAGTAACATTTGTAGAGGCAGGAAAAAGATTGTCAGTTTCCAGGGGATTGTAGACGGAGTGTTGTTGCCTAATGGGTGTAAAGGTACACTTACACAAGATGAATAAGTTCTAGATATCTGCTGAACAACATAATGCCTATAGATAACAATATGGTGTTGTCTACTTAAAAATTTGCTAAGAGAATAGATCTCACATTAAGTGTTCCTATGATCAAGAACAAAAACCCAAAATGAACTAAACAAAATTGCAAAAAAAAAAAAAAAAAAAAGCCCAAAGAAGCAAAAGAAAATGGAAAATGTTTGGAAGTCATGCATATGTTCATTATCTTGATTGTGATGATGATATCTCAGGTGTGTGCACATGTTCAAAGTCATCAAATTGTATGCACTAAATATGTGCAATTTTCATTTAAAAGCATAAAATAAATATTTAACAATAGGGAAATTGAGAAATGAACACAATAGAATATCATTTGGTCTTAGAAATTATTTATAGAATATATGTTTGAGTAAAGGAAGCCATTATGCTTTTGATAATATATTTCTACTCTTCTCTCTTTCTCCTGTTCTGCTACTCCTCTTATGCATGCGTTGGTGGATGTAGCGGTGTTCCACACTTATTGAGGCTCTGTGCAACTTACACTCTGTGCAGTTTTTCCTCTTCATATTTGGTTTTCTTTATTTACCTAAACTCAATGTACTGATTCTTTCTTCTGCTATGTCAAGTATTTTGTTGATGATGTAGTGAAGTTTTAATTTCCCATTATTGTATCTTTCTTATTTATTTATTCATCTATTCCCTTTTTACAAATAAGCTTTAAATTTTAATGTTACTCACTTTTTGGTGAGAAACTCATCATAGTACACTTTACTTCTTTCAACATAGTTTCTTCAGGCCTTTAATTATATTTCTATGAGCTGCTTTGATTTTCTAGTGCATTAAGTTCAACAAACTTAGCCCCTTCAAAGGCAATGCTATTTGCCTCCTTCACTCTCCATTCCAGTGTATATGGAGCATACTTTCCAGTGTCTTGTATTTCTCATTTCTTTTTTTGGAAATGGGGCATTTTAACCACGTTTTTAAAAATCTGTATCCTGTTACCTTCCACACAAACTCCTGAGGCTTTGTGCTAGTGTTTTTGGTAGTTGGCCTGTTTATTAGTTCAATGCACATCTAGAATAATTTAGTGAAGTCTACTATTCTTACAGTACATAGTCTCTGATATTTCCTTGTACATCCTGGAATATTTCATGCTAAAAATCACTGGTAGCTTTAGAGTGTCAAATATGGACCTCACACAACTTAGGTGTGCAAAGTTTAAGTGCTTCTTTCTTAAAATTATGTCAAACCTATGAAATTAGCATTATTAGTCTCATATTTAAAATAAGTAAAATGTGTATTAGAAAGTGTAGACCTTGAGAACAGACTATTCAATGGTAGATGAAATGTGAACTGGATTCCCAAAGCCATTTCCAGAGAACAGGTTATAAAGCTGATTGGCTTACTAGGAAGTAGAAAGGCAGTCACCTAGGAGATGAGGCACTTGATAATGTACACCTGATTCATGCATGAAAGAAAATGGTAAAATATAAAAACTAACACTGCAAATTTTTGAAGTTGGTGAAACTTCTGGTAAGTGCATAAATTTATACTCCAGGTAGTCACCATAAGGTCATTTCAATCAATATAAAAGTATACTTACAATAGAAATTTTGGAGATACTGCTAAATGGAAATCACCCTATAGAAAGTTGGTTGGATTTTAGTTTCTCTAGGAAAAAAATAAATATCAGTTATAAGCAATGTTGTAAAAAGTTATTTAAAGGCATGAAACTTATTCACTATATGCTTTGTAACTAGTAAATTTACACATTATGGAATGATTTAAATTTAATATAACTTAAATAAAAGCTGAGATAAAAATGTGTGTAAAGCAATGTTGTATACAATTACATGCTAAAATATGAAGATAAGTTACAAATTGTTAATAGTGATTGCTCATTCTTGAGATTATATATAATTTTTAACGCATTTTGTGCTATTCTTTTTATGTTTATTGTTTGCATTTTATAGATGTCATCTTATAATATCAAAAGTAAAATGATTGCTACCCTCTAAGCATCTTTTATTGTTAGAGAAGTAGAAAGGGAACTGGATATGAAGAAAACCTTCATAAACAGAAACACAGGCCAAGACTTTTTGGTGTTCTAACCAATGTGCTGTTTACATTTAACTCTAGTCTAAAGGAATATGGCTGCCACCGGTGGATGATGGTCGTAAAATATGAAGGCAGTTCTGCTTTGATCTTAATGAGAAGACTTCAAAAATAGCAAACACTTCTCTTTTGTTGCCTTTCCGGGACCTTGTGTGAGCATTTTAGATTTTTCCATTAGAAAGGGAAGTTGAGAAGGCTGAGAGAAGATGCAATTTTAAATGTAAGGTCAATGTAGTCATTAATTATTTAAAATGTTATAGTTGAACAGACTGAAGAGTCAGTTCAAAGACCTTGATGCTAAAATGTGAGTGGTTAGGTAGGGAACAGGAGACCCCTATGGTTGGTGAAGAAGGATAAAGGAGAGAATAGTAGGATAAGAGTTCAGATCACCTTCAAAGAGCAAGAATCATTTTCACATATGACTATTCCCAACAACAATGAAGCAGAAGTGAAAAGGGAGGGTGGCTAACTATGCAGATATTTACAGACTTGTCAAGACTTCAACTTTTATGTTGAAAGAACTTATAAATTATTGTATACTTTGAAAAAGGGAGTATTAAAGGCATGTCTCTGAATGCTATGTTGACAATAAATACAGAGAGGAAAGATGGAATTCAGGAGAGCAGTTAGGAGACTGTGTTGCAGTGTTTCAAGAGACATGTGTCCAGATGTTGGCAATTATGGAAACTTGTTTCTTGTCATATTTTGAGGGGGAAGCTGAAAGGATTTGCTGTCTTCCACGTCAGGGTGCCCAGGAGCCAGAACACAGCTGGCTGAGCAGTGTTAGTGAGTGACAGAGATCTTCAGGCAGTGGTGATGGAAAAGAAAGGAATGCTTCTGGAACTACAAACAATAGGATGCCACCATTGTTTTCCTGTATCATCAAACAAGTAAAACTTAAACAAATTCTCTTCTCAACAATTCAGTCAGAACACATGTAAAGAACAGTATTTTACAAGCTTTTTTTTTTATCATGGTCTACACAGGAAATAATATTTATAAGGCATGCTGAGGTAAAGGGATCCTGGCATGGGCAGCCATCAGGTTGCAGGTGCAGCAGGTCATGATGCCATCCAAGAGACTCATGGAGCCTATATTTGACAAACACTTCCTAATATGAAGGTTGATAATATATTTAATGACTAAAGACATCTTCTTCTAAGCCACAGACATCAGCAGCAACAACTCAGGGCAGTAGTGTCTGCAGACAGTATATTAGTGCCAAAGTCCTGTTTTGGCTTGGAATTGGTGTAAATAGGAATGAGCTGATAATTTTCTCTTGAATAACCCCTCTTCTAACTTCTTTCCCTCCAAACTCCCAAGGTAATTATTATTACTGCTGTTGTATTTGTGTAAGAGTTAAGGTTAATTTGCAAGCATTCACAGTGCTTTGCAATTGATCTTTGACCTGAGGAGGTCCCAGATTTAGGCATTGCATATGAAGTAGATAACTGAGTTTCTCTCTAGACCTCTCTGTCTAGGTTCTCTCCAGGCCTCTCTGCTTTTGAACTTATCTTCACATCTCATAGTTACCAGGAAGAACGCAGATGAGAGCCTGGACTTGAGCCTTCCTTTGATTTATATTATTAGTCAGAATTATGGGAACATGAACTTCTATGCAAAATCACTTAACCTCCTAAGAAGCACTATCGCTTCAAAAGAAAGACAAAGATCAGAACACTAGAAACCAATAAAAACGATTATTGCCAAAAACAAACATGAGTTGCACGTAAATATAATTAGCTTGGGCTTTAGATAAATCCAGAACTTTAAATCAAATAACCATAATAAATGTTCTTTATAGCACACAGAAAAAAAATTACTAAAAATAAAAATTAGGCATGTTTAGGCCATATAGGAAACTTCAACAAATTCTAAGGAATTAGAAACTATGTAGTCTGAAATACATGTGAAAATATTTTAAACAAATAGTAAATAATAAATATATTATCCATAGCCTTAAAAATCAATAATATGTCTAATTTTTACCTCAGTTAAAAGGGACATTTTGATGAAAATTGGATACTATTCAATGATTATGACAATGAAAATATCTGTTATTAATGCAAGCAAATTCATGTAACAAATAATCCTAAACATGTACAATGGCTCAGGATACACAATAGACATAGATTCTCAAATAAACAATCAAAAGTGGTTCCAGATTTTGGGAAAGCAAGTTTCTCCACAGGACAATTTATTCAGAGAAATAGTTTGATAGAGGCTCAGTCTTCAACAGGTAGCTTACATGGCACTGCATTGCATCATGCGCTCCAACAGCATGGGTTACAGAGAAATAAAAATTAACCACAGTGAGATATCACTAAACCTTCACTAATGTGGCTAGAATTTTTCTGATAATGCCAAATTTTGATGAGGATGTGTGTCTACTGGAGAACTTGTCCATTGTTATACAAGCATCTGTTGATGGACTCATCTACATTGGAAAGATGTATTATTTCTCTTCAGCTCATCTTCTTCTAATCAGGTTTTCACATGTATCATTTTGCAGTATGTAAGTATCATTTTGACCACTTATTGTGGTCAGTAATGATGTCTACATTTTTAAAGATAAGAGTGGATTCTCGGCCAGGCGTGGTGGCTCACGCCTGTAATCCCAGCACTTTGGGAGGCCGAGGCGGGTGGATCACGAGGTCAAGAGATCGAGACCACCCTGGTCAACATGGTGAAACCCCGTCTCTACTAAAAATACAAAAAATTAGCTGGGCATGGTGGCACATGCCTGTAATCCCAGCTACTCAGGAGGCTGAGGCAGGAGAATTGCCTGAACCCAGGAGGCGGAGGTTGCGGTGAGCCGAGATCGCGCCATTGCACTCCAGCCTGGGTAACAAGAGCGACACTCTGTCTCAAAAAAAAAAAAAAAAAAAAAAAGAATGGATTCTCATTTATCAGTTTTGCTGTCTTTCAGCAACATTTGATATGGTTTATTATTTTCTTCTTCTTGATGCTCTTTGGAAAACTTGGCTCCCATGATATCAAATTATCTTGGTTTTTCTCCTATATCATTTCTTACTCTGTATCTGTATCTTCTATTAATTTTTGGTTGTTTTGTCTGTGCTAGTACTCAGTGTACTGTTCTTTTCTCTAGTTCCCTAAGTGATCTCATCTATTCTCATGAATTTTTATTCTTCTTATATTTCAATAACTCCCAAATTTATGTCTCTAATCATTGTTTCTTAGCTTCCGAGTCTTCATATCTCCACTATAATGTTGGAGTGCTGTCAGTGCTCTGCTCAGATCCTTTTGGGCCTTACATATTGAATCCTCTGAGCACTTCCAACTGCTAGCATCTATATCTCTTTACTAATGCTTCATACTACCCTTGGGGTCCCACTACGGGAGAAAGATCCATTTTCCCAGAGTCAAAACCTGCTTGATAACAACACCCTGTTCATTGATTCTGTTCACTTTCCTGCCTTACCCCCATAGTCTCCTACTGACTTATCTGGCTTTGTCTCCCAACGAAACCATTTTATACTCAAATAGTTGCCACAAAATCCCCTTCTGGAGAGACCCAAACTGAGATATATTTATATATATTTCTCAAACCTAATATATAAAGCTTAAATTTTGTATTTTCAAGATATAAACACACAAAAGAAAAGAGGGAAGGAAAACTTACATACCCCTCTGATGCTGGTCAAAAGGTACCAAGTTCTAGTTATGAAAGTGAGTAATTTCTGCAGATATAATGTATAGCATGGTATGATAGGAAACAATGTTGTATTGTATACTTGCAATTTGCTAAGAGGATAAGTCAAATTAAATCTGAACACACACATGAACATGGAATGGCAACTATGCAGAGATAACAGACATACTATTTAACTTGATTGTGGGATCATTTCACAATGAATAAATATGTCAAAACTTCAAGTTTTACACCTCAAATATGTACAACTATTATATAACAATGACATTTGAAGGTATGAAAATCATTCAATTTTCTTATTTTAATATATATTTGTTTTTTATTTCAATTAGATGTTACACATTTATCAATTAAAATCTGCATCATTATCTCAAAAAAATACCATAGTTCTTGTAAATTTTGATGCTAGTTTTTTAAATTACAAGGCTGATTATGAATTCTGCCAACTTTCTAATAAATTTCCATTTTTCTTAAGAAAAGTGTACCCCCCTTATTACAAAACTTTTTCTAGAAGTTAGACATATGTTTTACATGGAAAGAAGCTCATTTATATGAGTATCACAAAAGGCTCTCATTCCTTCCCAGGAGATGTTCTCTATAACCCAAATAGGGGAAATGATTTGGGCCAAGTTTTTGACAGATTGTGATACTAGAATCATTAATTTTTTTTATTTCCCGAAACTAAATTGCATGGAACTGATTGGAGAGGGCAAGAATATTTTTTGTTTCTGGGCCAAGCCCTTGCTCAGCTATAAACATATCTTTAAATAATCCTTAGGCATAATTACCGTATCTATTCATGTTACAGGCTTTCAACATTTGTGGCGGCTTCTTTTCAAATCAGAATAATTATTTGGGGCAGAAGAATAATACAGTTGTGCCTTCCATATGTATATAATAGGATCTATTCTGTAAATCTAACACTGGAAAATCACTGATTTACAAACAAAAAACTCAACATAATACAAGTTTTCTTAGACTGACATCACTTTATTTCTTTTAATTTTTGTGGGAACATAATAGGTGTACGCATGTATGAGGTATATGAAATACTTTGATACAGGCATACAATGTGTAATAATCATGTCACGGTAAATAGGATATCTGTCACCTCGAGTTTTTAACCTTTGTTTAATGAACAATTCAATTATGTTCTTGCATTAATTTTTAAATGTGTATGTAAATTGTTATTAACTATAGTCACCCTGTTATACTATCAAATACAAGGTCATATTCATTCTTTATAACTACTTTTTGTACCCCTTAACCATCTCTATTTACCCTCACCTCCTCACTACCTTTTGTACCCTCTACTCTAAGTGCTCCATACTCCATAGAGTAAAAACCATCCTTCTCTATATCCCCATGAGTTAACTGTTTTAATTTTTACCATGTTGTACAATTTCAAAGTGTGGTGCCTTATACATTTTCTAATTTTGCCTGATTTCTTTTGCAGTATATGAAAAAGATGTCAGTCAGTGGCACACAAACGATGACAGTGGTACATAAACCCTGGGGCCCAGATTTAACAACATTCATCTGTGCTTTTCAATTTATTCTTTGAATCATTAAACTCTGTCAAGTCGAACTTTCTAGGCTGTTTCATAAAAAAAACCTGTGTTGTGGAAAATGTATCCACTTTAGTATGGCCACATATCACCTATAAATGAAAACATTAAGCCCTGCCAACACCACACCTTTAATTTTTCCTGTCTTTCCGAAGACCTTGGAAAGTCAGCATTTTTCTAATTAAAAACCACAGAGTATTCTATGAAAAACTTCTGACTCTTTGGTTTCTCCAGTGGAGAATCTGATTCAGTAGGACCGGCAAAGAGAGCCAGGGAATTGTGTCAAATATTAGCTCCTGCCCCTGCCTCCAAGGCTCTATTTGATTTTCTCTTTGGATGCCCTACGTAGTTAACAGAAACTTAGCTAGCTCTGATAACTCATACCATGAAAGTCATGAGCCAACATCCTGACCTAGGTGGTATTTGTCAAAATCAAACAGGCTAAGTCAGTCCAGAGGCTGCGGCTATGGCTGCAGGGGTACCACCTGCGGAGAAACTGCAAAGATGCTGTCCGTGTGCATTGCTGCGGCCGTGTTCACGCCCTCCCTCGGCGGGCCGGACTGGTCTCCAGAAACGTTTTGGGTTCATCTTTCATTGCTGCAAGGAACCTCCATGCCTTTAGCACTCATCTTCAGAAGATTGGGGCTGCTGAGATGTCCTCTATTCTTGAATAGTGTATTCTTGGAGCTGATACTTCTGTTGACCTTGAAGAAACTGGGCATGTCTTAAGTATTGGTGATGTGGGCTGAGGAATGTTCAAGCAGAAGACATGGTAGAGTTTTCTTCAGGCTTAAAGGGTATGTCCTTGAACTTGGAACCTGACAATGTTGGTGTTGTCATGTTTGGAAATGATAAACTAATTAAGGAAGAAGATATAGTGAAGAGGACAGGAGCCATTGTGGATGTTCTAGTTGGTGAGGAGCTGTTGGGTTGTATATTTGATGACCTTGGTAATGCTACTGATGGAAGAGGTCTAAGTGGTTCCAAGACCCGTAGGTGAGTTGATCTGAAAGCCCCTGGAATCATTCCTCAAATTTCAGTGTGGGAACCAATGCAGACTGGCATTAAGGCTGTGGATAGCTTGGTGCCCATTGGTCGTGGTCAGTGTGAGTTGATTATTGGTGACCGGCAGACTGGGAAAACCTCAATTGCTATTGACACAGTCATTAACGAGAAACGTTTCAGTGATGTATCTGATGAAAAGAAGAAGCTGTACTGTATCTATGTTGCTATTGGTAAGAAGAGATCCACTGTTGCCCAGTTGGTAAGGAGACTGACAGATGCAGATGCCATGAAGTACACCATTGTGGTGTCAGCTACGGCCTCAGATGCTGCCCCACTTCAGTACCTGGCTCCCTACTCTGGCTGTTCCATGGGAGAGTATTTTAGAGACAATTGCAAACATGCTTTGATCATCTGTGATGACTTATCCAAACAGGCTGTTGCTTACCGTCACATGTCTCTGTTGCTCCGCCAACCCCCTGGTCATGACGCCTATCCTCGTGATGTGTTCTACCTACACTCCCAGTTGCTGGAGAGAGCAGCCAAAATGAACAATGCTTTTGGTGGTGGCTCCTTGACCGCTTTGCCAGTCATAGAAACACAGGCTGGTGATGTGTCTGCTTACATTCCAACGAATGTCATTTCCATCACTGATGGACAGATCTTCTTGGAAACAGAATTGTTCTACAAAGGTATCTGCCCTGCCATTACTATTGTTCTGTCTGTCTCGTGTCGGATCTGCTGCCCAATCCAGGGCTATGAAGCAGGTGGCAGGTACCATGAAGCTGGAATTAGCTCAGTATCGTAAGGTTCCTGCTTTTGCCCAGTTCAGTTCGGACCTTGATGCTGCCACTCAACAACTTTTGAGTCGTGATGGGTGTCTAACTGAGTTGCTGAAGCAAGGACAGTATTCTCCCATGGCTATTGAAGAACAAGTGGATTTTATCTATGTGGGTATAAGGGGGTATCTTGATAAACTGGAGCCCAGCAAGATTACAAGGTTTGAGAAAACTTTCTTGTCTCATATTGTCAGCCAGCACCAAGCCCTCTTGGGCACTATCAGGGCTGATGGAAAGACCCCAGAAGAATCAGATGCAAAGCTGAAAGAGATTGTAACAAACTTCTTGGCTGGATTTGAAGCTTAAACTCCTATGCATTCACATCAAATACCAGTCCAGTTTTGTCATTGTGTGTTCTAGAAAATTAGTTCCATTTGTAAAAGTGTTACTCTCATATTCCTTATGTACAGAAATCACATGAACAATAAAAGTTCCGTAATGCATAAAAAAAAAATCAAACTGGCTAGTTCTATCACACACTATGTCTTTCATTACACAAGTTTGGAGAGAATTCTGATCTTAACAAAATGGATCCCATATTGTTCATCAGTGAAATTTAAACCTCATCAATTATTGTAATGAAACATGGATTAAGCATTAGATGTAGAAAGAACATAGTGACATAGGAGCCACTGTGAGCATAGCTCACCACAGCTCTCCTTAAGCTTTCCTTGGATCTGAAATTACTATCCCATCAGTCTTTGAAGTATCATCAGGCATGGGGTTAAGGAGAAAGGGACTCTAGACCACCTCCTGCTCACATCACAGTGTTTTGGCTCCATTTCTACTTAGAACTTGGTGGCTTGAATTATTCACTTGGCCCCTTGTAAGCACAATCTATTCAGGATATTTTGTCTTCCACATGTTTGTACGTCATTGTGCTGTGCTCATTACTATAATCTTTGTTGAGATGCAGACTACCACTGCTTCAAAGTTCAAAATTTAGAAAGAGTAATCTTGCCAAACATAACCTGTGTGCACTAGGCTCTGTTTTCTCTTAGTGGGAGATTCTAACTATTCTCCTGGCAATGAAAAAAAGGGGAGGATTGTATTTATCTGATGTTCCTGTTCATATGACGTATCTGTTTGTTTTTCGAGACAATAAATGTAGCCTAGTAATTGAAGCACTTAAAATCTCAAAAATCAAGAATTTGATAATACAAAAAACAAGAAAATAGGAGCTAAAATTTTACTTGATTACAAAATTAACAAGTTTGTTCAAAACAGATATATTTATTTTGATCAAGATGAACTACAATGTGGAGTTAAAACATACAATTTGCCGGGCGCGGTGGCTCACGCCTGTAATCCCAGCACTTTGGGAGGCCGAGGCGGGTGGATCACGAGGTCAAGAGATCGAGACCATCCCGGTCAACATGGTGAAACCCCGTCTCTACTAAAAATACAAAAAATTAGCTGGGCATGGTGGTGCCTGCCTGTAATCCCAGCTACTCGGGAGGCTGAGGCAGGAGAATTGCCTGAACCCAGGAGGCGGAGGTTGCGGTGAGCCGAGATCGTGCCATTGCACTCCAGCCTGGGTAACGAGAGCGAAACTCCGTCTCAAAAAAAAAAAAAAGAAAAAAAAAAAAAAAAAAACATACAATTTATAGCAGTCCATTTTCTCTAAGACTTTGTGTTTTACTTATCTGTAAGCAGGCTTTTTTACAGTAAGCACATCTAGCAAGGTTTTGGGGGAGCTCACTCACGAAAATTGTGAAGAACAAGTCTTTCAAATATCAAGTGAGAAATATAACAGTATAGTAAATAAAATGTATATGTAAATGTAATTCTAACAATATTTAAAATTCACCTCAAACTGGGATGAAAAGTGGCTTTCTACTAAATTTGGGATGCAGTGTTGTTTGTTGTTTTGGAAGTATTCCTTGAATCGATGTATCTGTGGTATTTCAAGTATCTGGAATGCTGATTTTAACATAGCAGACACATAGTAAAAGATAATTTTGTGAACAATTAAATAATGAACCTGGAGAAATCAATGGTCCTGACAAAAGACAATGTCAGCAAATAAATCAGAGGTATTAAATATTCAATCATCTAAAAACGTGTTAACTTGGCAGTTGATTTCACATTTAAAATGCATTTGTCAGATATCATGAAGCTTTTTTTCAGATTTCAAATCCCATTCTTGACAATTATAAGCACAGATTTTGCCTTTATGAACATATCTATTCTGGAAAGATGTATTTAACAATACAGAATAATTATAGAAGCTTATTAAGATCTTGGTTCCCAGGCCAGGCGCGGTGGCTCAAGCCTGTAATCCCAGCACTTTGGGAGGCCGAGGCGGGTGGATCACGAGGTCAAGAGATCGAGACCATCCTGGTCAACATGGTGAAACCCCGTCTCTACTAAAAATACAAAAATTAACTGGGCATGGTGGTGCGTGCCTGTAATCCCAGCTACTCAGGAGGCTGAGGCAGGAGAATTGCCTGAACCCAGGAGGCGGAGGTTGCGGTGAGCCGAGATTGCACCATTGCACTCCAGCCTGGGTAACAAGAGCGAAACTCCGTCTCAAAAAAAAAAAAAAAAAAAAAAAGAAAAGAAAAAAAGATCTTGGTCCCAAAAAGAGTTGGAGTTTATATGTTACCTCTATTTTTTTTTTTTTTCTGAAATTACCTGGGAATGGTTTGCATAGTATCAAAAAATAGCCTCTTATTTTGTTCTTTTGTTTTTATATTTGTTATCTGTTTTTATATTTATTATCTATTTTTGGTGGCCTTTATATGTTTATTTGATTATCCAAAGTTTAAGTATCTGGCCTGGTACTATATTAATTGATACAGAAACTTTTAATCCTTGTGTTTTCTAGGTTTTCAGTTATCACATTTTTGGTGTGCATCAAAATATGCCAAAGCTTCATAATTGTTTCTTATAAAATGTAGTAGATAGTAATTTTAATGGTTCTATAGGATTACATTAAAGCCCTATACCAGCTTATTTATATTATTCATTAAAAACAAGTAAACTTTTGATAATCTCCAGATTTAACTGGTCATACAATCTGCATTTCACATGCTAATACATTTATAAGGACTAGTGTCTGTATTCATAAGGGATATTTTCTTTTCCTGTAATGTCTTTCTTTGGGTTTGGTATCAGGGTAATTTTAGCCTTCTAGAATGAATTGGTAAATGTTTTCTCCTTTGTAAAAAAAATAGTTTTTGAAGTCTGGCACTGAGGCTCACGCTT
This sequence comes from Saimiri boliviensis, assembly GCF_048565385.1. Lineage (NCBI taxonomy): Eukaryota > Metazoa > Chordata > Mammalia > Primates > Cebidae > Saimiri > Saimiri boliviensis. The sequence goes on from NC_133449.1 coordinate 161,959,482, forward strand.
TTAATCCCAGCACTTTGGGAGGGCAAGGTGGGTGGATCACCTGAGCTTGGGAGTTTGAGAACAGCCTGACCAATAAGGGGAAACCCTGTCTCTACTAACAATACAAAATTAGCTGGGCATGGTGGTGTATGCCTGTAATCCCAGCTACTTGGGAGGCTGAGGCAGGAGTATTGCTTGAACTCAGGAGGTGGAGATTGTGGTGAGCCAAGATTGTGCCATTGTACTCCAGCCTGGGCAACAAGAGCAAGACTCTGTCCCAAAAAAAAAAAAAAAAAAAAAAAGTTTTTGAAGATTTTGTAATTAAAAAATATGTTTGGTAAAATTTACCATTGATGGCATCTGGACCTGAGATTTACTTTGTGAAAACATTTTTCATTACTAATCTCTTCAGTTTTCATAGATGTATTTATATTTACTATTTATTCTGGAGCCAATTTTGGTAATGTGTGCTTTTCCAACAATTTGTCTGTATTATATAAAACTTTAAATTTATTTTTATACTTATTAATATTCTTTTATAATATCTTTAATTTCTTTACAATTGGTAGTGATGTTTCTGCTTTTATTCATCAGTTTTTTTTCTTTTTAGTTTATTTTAGATTCCAGCAGTACATGTGCACCTTTGTTACCTAAGTAAATTGCGTGTCACTGAGATGTAGTGTAACAATGATCCTACCACCCAGGTAGTGAGCACAGTATCTGATAGGTAGTTTTTCAATCCACATCCCACTCCAATCTTCCCTCTTCATGTAGTCCCAGTTTCTATTGTTGCCATCTTTATGTCCATGTGTACTCAGTGTTTGGCTCCCACTTATAGCTGAGAACATGCAGTATTTGGTTTTCTGTTTCTACTAATATGCTTAGGATAATAGCATCTATGTTGGTGCAAAGGGCATAATTTCATTCTTTTTTATGGCTGTGTAGTATTCCATGGTATCTATCTACCACATTTTTTAAATCCAGTCCACCGCTGATGGGCACCTAGGTTGACTTCCTGTCTTCACGACTATGAATAAAGCTGCAATAAATATACAAATGCATGTGTCTTTGGATAAAAAAAAAAATCTATTTTTCTTTGGTTATATATCCAGTAATGGGATTGCTGGGTTGAATGAGAATTCATTTTGTGTTCTTTCAGAAATCTCTAAACTGCTTTTCACAGTGCTGAACTAATTTACATTAGCACCAACAATGTTTAAGCATTCCCTTTTCCCCAAAACCTTCCTAACATCAATTGTTTTTTGGCTTTTTGATAGTAGCCATTCCGACTGGTGTCAGATGGTATCTCATTGTGATTTTTAATGCATTTCTCTAATGATTAATGATGTTGAGCATCCTTTCATATATTTTTTGGTTGCATGTATATCTTTCTTGGGATAAGCATCTGTTCTGTCATCTGCCATTTTTAAATTGGGTTATTTATTTTTTACTTGTTAAATTATTTATTTTAGAGTCATTTAGTAGTACCAACTTTGTATCTCTGTTTTCTTTTTCTTTTTTTTTTTTGAGATGGAGTTTCGCTGTTGTTACCCAGGCTGGAGTGCAATGGCACGATCTCGGCTCACCACAACCTCCGCCTCCTGGGTTCAAGCAATTCTCCTGCCTCAGCCTCCCGAGTAGCTGGGACTACAGGCATGCACCACCACGCCTGACTAATTTTTGTGTTTTTAGTAGAGACGGGGTTTCACCTTGTTGACCAAGATGGTCTCAATCTCTTGACCTCGTGATCCACCCGCCTCGGCCTCCCAAAGTGCTGGGATTATAGGCGTGAGCCACCACGCCTGGCCTCTGTTTTCTTTTATGTCCAAGAATTTTTAAATTTCCTTCTGAATTTCATTATTTAGCCAAAAGTCATTCAGGAGCAAGTGGTGTAATTTCCATGTAAGTGGGTGGTTTTGAGAAATCTTGGTATTGTTTTCTATTTTTATTGTATAGTGTAATACAAGAGTATTGTTGGTAAGATTTTGATTTTTTTTTTTTTAATTTGGTGAGACTCACTTTATTGCCAAGCATTTGGCCAACCTTAGAGTATGTCTCATGTGCAGATAAGAAGAATGTATGTTCTGTTGTTGTTGGGTGGATTATTCTATAAATGTCTATTAGGTTCAGTTGGTGACGTTTTGAGTTTAAGTCTAGACTACATTTGTTAATTTTCTGCTTCAGTGATAATGTTGCCAGTTGGCTGTTGAAGTATCTTACTACTATTGTGTATTTGTAAATATTTCTTCATATGTTTGCAAGAACTAGCTTTATCAGTCTGGGTTCTCCAATGTTGCGTGCATATATATTTAGAATCGTTAAGTCTTCTTTTTTAATTGATCCCTTTATCATTAATAATGTTATTCTTTGTCATTTTTGATCATTGTGGGTTTCCAACTAAAGTCTGTTTTATCAAACTTTCATCTTTTTTGGTTACCATTAGCATATTATATCGTTCTCCATCCCTTAACTTTGAGACTGGAAGGGTGTCATTACATGTGAGTCAGAGAGTTGGGTCTTGCTTCTTTATCTACCTTAACACTCTATTCTTTTTTTTTTTTTTTCCAAGACAGAGTTTCACTCTTGCTACCCAGGCTGGAGTGCAATGGCATGATCTCGGCTCACCTCAACCTCCGCCTCCTGGGTTCAGGCAATTCTCCTGCCTCAGCCTCCTGAGTAGCTGGGATTACAGGCACGCGCCACCATGCCCAGCTAATTTTTTTATTTTTAGTAGAGACGGGGTTTCACCATGTTGACCAGGATGGTCTCGATCTCTTGACCTCATGATCCACTCGCCTCGGCCTCCCAAAGTGCTGGGATTACAGGCTTGAGCCACCGCACCCGGCCCTCTATTCCTTTTAAGAGATGCATTTAGCCCATTTATATTCAAAGTTAGTACAGACAGGTGAGGATTTGATCCTGCCATCATGTTTTTAGCTAGTTGTTTTGTAGACTTAATTGTGTGGTTGCTTTATACTTTCAGTGACCTATGTACTAAGTATGTTTTTGTGATGTAAGGTATCATTCTATTACAAGACTTATTAAGAAATTACTTTAGGCAGATGAAAAGGGCAAAAGAGTCTTCAGTAAAGCTTTATCTTTTAATTAAAAAACAGCCCCCAAAACATTTTTTTCAAACAGAAAGCAGCCTGAAGAACCAAATCTGTAAATTCAAGTGGCTAAAAGCCAGTTGTGCCCAATATGGAAGTTCCTGCTCCCTTTTCTTAGTTGCCACGTGTGTGGGTATCATGGCAAGTGGCCAGGTAGAAGGCATGTGTGCAGATACGGTGACTGGCCAAGTAGAAGCCACATGTGCAGATGTCATGGGGACAACCAGGTAGAAGCCACATTTGCATAATAAAAGGTTAGGGTGTGAGCGCCGGTCTTTTTACTCACTATGTGAATGACATACCTGGTCAAACAAATCCCCTGGACCCTATGCAAACCAGACACCATCTCCTTGAGCCTCCCAGTATAACTAACTGCTTTCTGCTGCAAGTGGGCTTATTCCATTCACAGTTCTTCTCCCTCTGTACAGGAGAGCTGTTCTCTTCTTTCTTCCTTCTTAAACTTTCCATTCCTTAATCTACCCTATGTGTCTTTCTGTGTTGCTAATTTTCTCAGTGCCAGACAAAGAAACTTGGATGCTTCCCCAAAAAAGCAGAGCCATTTCAATTCCTTCTTTTTGTTTAAAATGCACTTAAGAACCTTTCATAAGGCAGATCTGGTGACAATACATTCATTTAGTAATTGCTTATCTGAAAAAAATATATTTCTTATTTACTTATGAAGCTAAGTTTAGTGGGATATGAAATTCTTCATTGGAATTTCTTTTCCTTAAGGATGCTAAAAATAGGTCCCTAATCTCCTCTGGCTTGTCATGTATCTACTGAAAGTCCTGCTGTTAGCCTAAATAGATTCCCTTTGTTAGTGACATGTCCCTTCTCTCCAGCTGTCTTTAAGACTCTTTCTTTCATGTTGACCTTGGGGAATTGATGACTGTGTCTCTTGGGGATGGTCATCTTGTATAGTATTGTAACCAGGAGAGTGTACCTAGGTCCCAGAGCTTGGAGGTTCTTGGCCTCTCTAACCCTGAAGAATGGGGAAAGGGGCCCCGAGGTGAACTGAGTTTGCTGTTCAAAGAAATATCATGGACCCAAAGAGTTTTGTGGAGGAGCAATTTATTAGACAGAGAGAAAGAGAGAGAGACAAAGAGAGAGAGAGAGAGAGAGTTTCCATGCTGTTCTGGGAGGGGAACCCAGAGTGGGAAATCCATTCAGGTAAGGAGCAGCTGAAGTTTTAACCCTTGAGTTATTCCCTCCCCATTCATGTTCTTGTCCAATGAGAGGAGTTCTTTCAAACTTCCTGTGGAGTGATTGATCTTTGACTCTGATATAACTTCCTTGGCTAAGTACCAACAGGCTCTTACCTGAAGAGTGAGAGTAACAGACCTTACCTGAAGGACGCTTGCCCCAGGCACCCTCAGTCCTGCTGCTGGTTTATCAGGTTAGCCACTTCAGGCCCTGGGAACCTTCATCCCCTGGGACAGTGTGCCTTCCAGCGATCCCCTTGGCACGGTGGGTCAAGATGAGGAGAAGGTTCATTCCTCTGGGGACAACCTTTCTTAACGTGTCCTGGTAGGCTGCAGTGGTGGCAAGCTCTGCTAGACTGGTGGCTAACCCAAGTCTCTCCCTTTTCCAAGCCCCTTGAGTCTGCTTGCCTGAAGGCCATGACTAGGGCTGCAGCCTTTCTCTTGTCCCTCCTGTCACTTTCAGCCTGTTCCTCCTGGTCTCTATTATAGAACACTGAAGTTGCTAGATTTAGTAATGATTGTAGACTCTGGCCCCAAGGCCAGCTTCTAGAGCTTCCTCCTAATGTCCGCTGCTGATTGCATAATAAATTTGTCTTTTAGTATTACTGACTCTTGATGGAGTCTGGTGACAGGAGAGTATGCTTTCTTAAGGCCTCCTGTAACTGCTCAAGGAAGGCTGTTGGGTCCTGAGTTATAGTGAGTAACATTGCATAGTTCATGGGCTTTTTCCTAGTTCACCGTAATCCCTCAAGTATGCAAGTTAATAGGTTCCTACAGCTCCAGTCCCCCTGTTCTGAGTCAAGATCCCAGCAATGATCCATGCTAGGGACTGCTTGTCTACCTGTAGGGAATCTATCCTTCTCCTCTGATGTCATTTGGTCATGTACTTGACTAAGGTACCAGGTGTTCCCAAACTCTTAGGGTCTGACTAAGCAATAACATGACATCTTTTCTATCTAATTCAGAGGACTGACCTAGGCCCTGCAGAACATCTATGTACTTGTCCAGATCATCTGAAAATTTTCCTAAGTCCACCTTGATTTGCTTTAAGTCAGAAAGTGAAAAGGGAGTATGTACTTTGGTTGGGCCAAATTCTCCTCCTACGGCCTGTAGGGGGCAGCGTTGGGGCATCCTAGTAGCCTGAGATGCTTTGGCCATTTCAGCCTTCCCTGACTCCTCTTGGGTTACAGGAGCTGAGGAGACCTTGTCCATATTGGTGTAGGGAGAAGCCACAGGGAGTTCTAAATATGGGGGTAGTTCCGAGGAGGGGCCAGTAGGGCAGAGGTTACAAGCCTTACAAAGCTGAGGATTATCCCTTAGAGGAAAGAAAACTTGCATATAGGGGACCTCAATCCATCTACCTTTCCTCTTACAGAACAGGTCTAATTGTAGAAGGGTGTTATAATTTATACTTCCCTTAGGCCAGGTTTCTCCACTCGGCAGAGTGTATCACGGCCACATGGTTTGGCAGAAAAGGTGAGCTGTTTCTTCTTCAAAGATTGTGTATCAAATTGGTCCCAGTTATTGAGAATACACTTTAAGGGTGATTTTGCCTTGGGAAGAGTAACACCCATCTGAAATTGAACACAGGGATGCCCGCATCCCTGGGTATTCCTTGCGACTGCTAGCCCTGGGGTATCCCCCAGTTACAGCACCTTGAAGTTTCCTTGCACCCCAGAGGCGTGGTCATCTTCTGGGCCCCCTCATGTGCTGGGTTTAATCACACTACCAGCATCATGGGCACACCCTCACTGTCTAATGTCCTCTTTGGCCACCATAAGGACATGGGGACTGCTGGGCTTAGTGTCCCTGTACCCCCAGCACATCCTTGAAGAACTAGGCCAGTGGGGCTTGGGTGATGGGTGCCAGTATTCCCTAGCAAGAGTTCAGTTAGCATGGGCCTGAACATAAAACTTCCCTAGAAGGATAACCTCCTTGAGAGGGGCCTCTAAGCACAACAATCTTAAAGAAGATAATAGTTGGCCACATGGCCGAGGCCAGAACAATGCCCTCGGGACCTGAGCCTTCAACCCTACCCCACTTTCCATCATAGGAATATGCCCTAAGATTGTGGGGCCTGTCATGAACTATTTGAGCCTCACACCAGGTCTGACTATGGTATTCTAGATGGAGAAGTTCTGCTGTACAGAGAGCAAATCCTAGGCAAGACAAATTGTACGTTATTATATTCCGGCAACACTCACTTAGATTGGGAAATTGTGGGTGCCAAAATCAAAATGAGCTATAGCTTCCAGTACCCTCTGATAGACTCTGGCTCTGTTAGGACATAACCTAGCACAGAAGACTAAGGGAACTGGCCCTCTGTATTTATACTGTAGGAGGCCCTCGTAGGCATAAGCCTGAGGGCACCATGGGCAAGGATACCTAGACTGTCACCCCAAGAGCCTCAAAGTCCTAGCAAGAAGGGAAGTAGCCTCGTGTGTAGGAAATATCTTAGAGAAAAGAGCCAGGAAGAAGTTTGTCTCATGAATATCTGGACTTAGGAGGTTGGGGTCTGAAAGGCTGGGCGTGGCTCACATAGGTGGCTTTTTCTTAGGATGTCTAAGCAGTGCCACAACCTCAACCTGACTGAATCAGGAGTTTGGGACTGCTGTTCTTTCCTCATACTGACCTTCAGCTTGGCCCAGAGGAAGAAAGAACAACAACAAAGGGAAGCTGGTTCGGGGCTGACCAATGCTCCCAGTTCCAAAGAGCCAGGGTTTGTTAGAGAGTCAGTTCCCAGAAAGCCTGACATCCATGTCTAGTCCAGCAGCCATGCTAGTCTCACTTAGATGGCCAACAGGCACCCAGATTTTACCTCCTTAAAAAATTTAAAAGAAGAGAAAGGACAGATTAGCAAACAAAAGGGGTCCAATATTACTCACTGCTCTGAAGTGAGTAATATTTTCTGCCAGTGTCTCCTGGCTGGCTCACCAAAAGATGTAACCGGGGAAGCATACCCAGCTCCCAGAGCTTGGAGGTTCTTGGCATTTCTAACCCCAAAGAATAGGGAAAGGGGCCCCAGAGGTGTGGTGAGTCTTCCATTCGAATAAATATCGTGGACCCAAATAGTTTTGTGGAAGAACGATTTATTAGACAAAGAGAGGAGTTATTTCACACTTCCTCTGGAGTGATGGATCTTTGACTCTGATACCAGATTGGCTCCTTGGCCCACAACTCTGAGTTACAGAGCCCCCTCCTCCCAGAACTTTCGGCGGAGTTTTGGGATAAAGAGCCCCACAAAAAACCCCACCTGGATTTCCCTACCTGGCCCATGTGCAGGAAAGCCAGAGAAAGAACTTTACATTGGAAACCCCTCTGATCCCTGGATGGAGGCATGGAGGAGGTGCTCAAAAGAAATCTCTGCATTTGAAACCACACCGCTCACGGACCTGGGAAGAGAAGTTCTTCAGTATCTTGTAGGAGTTCTCTGAATTTCCTGCATTTTCATGTCAATCTCTCTAGTAAGACTGGGAAACCTTCATGAACTATATCTTCAATCATATTTTCCATGTTGCTTCCCCTCACTCCTCTTTCAGGAGTGTGTGTTTTTTAAGTATCTTGTCTTTGAGCTCACTGATTCTTTCCTCTGCTTGGTACATTCTGATATTGAGAGACTCTATTAACTTTTTAGTCCAGAAAACATATCTCAGTTCCATGATTTTTGTTGGATTTTTAAAATCATTTCAATCTGTAAAATTACCCTTATACATTTTTGAATAGTTTTTCTGTGTTATTTAGGAGATCACTTAGTTTTCTTGAAACTTATCTTTTGAATCATTGATCAGAGAGGTTGCCTATCATTGTTTCATTTGGGTTAATCCCTATCTCCTTCTGTTGTTCATATGGGAGACTATTGTTCTCTGTTTGCTAGTCTTACTTGTGGATGTACAACCATGTTTTTGTCTTGAAGCATTAGTTATTTATTCCTGTCTTCTCTGTCTGGCTTCTTTTGTTTCTTGTTGGATATGTTTGCTTCAAGATACTTTTGCAGTATACCTATTAAATTTTTTTTTGCTATGTCACTGCCTCTTTACAGCATACATTAGTGCCTTAAACCTAGAGTTCCCTCAACACAAGCAAATGTTCAGAACACAGTATGTCTATATGAAGGAGGGCCCAAAGAGGATACCCCAGCAGTGTGTGTAGACTTGCAAGGGGTCTATACCCTAGAGAACCATAGAACATATTTCCTATAACATGGTTCTGATGAGCAGTAAATCTGATTTGGAAACTCTTTCAGCTGAGTTATAGAGCAGAGTTTTCAGGGCTGGATTAATCATCATAGAAATGTAAATCTAAAACATAGTAAGATACCATCTTATACCAGTTAGAATAGCTACTATGACAAAATCAAAAAATAACACATGTGGGTGAGACTATTGAGAAAAGGGTATACCTTCACACTGTTGTTAGGAATGTAAATTAGTTCAGCCACTGTGGAAAGCAGTTTGGAAATTTCTAAATAATGCAAAATAGGGTACCATCTGACCCAGGTATCTCATTACTGAGTATATACCCAAAGGAAAATACATTGTTCTACCAAAAGGACATATGCACTCGTACATTTATTGTCACACTATTCACAGTAGCAAAGGCATAGAATCAACTTATATGTTGATTGCATCAACAGTGGAGTGGATAAAGAAAATCTGGTAGTTTTACACCGTGGAATACTTCAGAGCTATACAAATGAATGAAATCATGTCCTTTTACCAGTATGCACTAGTATGTTCATAGTAGCACTATTCACAATAGCAAAGACATGGAATTAACCTAGGCGCCATTCATAGTGGATTGGACAAAGGAACTATGGTAGATACACATCATGAAATAGTGTGAAGCCGTAAAAAGAGCAAAATCTTGTTTTTTGTTTTGTTTTTTGCAGCCGTTACTCTAAGTGAATTAACACAGGAATAGAAAGCAAAATACCACATGACATCAGTAAGTGGGAGGTAAACACTGAGTACACATGGACACAAAAGTGGGAACAGTAGACACTGTGGCTACTACAGGGAGAGGGAGGAAGGGGGAGGTGGGCTGAAACCCTACCTATCGTGTACTAAGTTCACTAAGTGTGCAACACGATCATCAATACCTCAAAAATCAGTATCATGCAATATACTCCTGGAATAAACAAGTACTCTCTGACTCAAAAATATAATAAAATTATTTTTTTAATTACAAGTTAAATAAATAAATGTTATGTGAATAAACTAGCCAAAGATAAGTTTGAATTAGACATTTTTGTGAAATTGAAAAACTCTACTATGGAGAAATATAGAGACTGATGTAATTGAGCTCCAGTGATTTTTCTATAGCCTCAGCTCAGTAACCTCAAACTGAATCTGCATACTGTTATCGTGTTAGAAACTTATAATAAGTATCAATGACTGGAATCTAATGTAGAAAATTGAGTCACAGTCTTGGGCAATGAAATTCAGCACTGATATAATCAAATAGCATCCAGGTGGTTTTTATAAATCTATGTAGATTTTAAAACTTGCGGTTCTAGTCATATTTGTAAATGGTAATTTTTGAAATTCTACTTTTCTTACCTTAGTTTTCTTGACTACACAGCTCTCATGCTTAGAAGGCTTTTGCAGGTTTTATCTGTTTTAGGATCAATAAATAGGCTTATCATTTTCTTTCCTTCTCATTTGTGTCCATCAGATGAAATTGTCCATGCCATGACTTCCTGCTTTAGATATTGCTGAGATAACCTCTGTATGAAGTAAGTTCTCTGAAAACTTCCAGGACACTTGATTCCTCTGTGCCATATCTCTCCTGGCTCATTTGTCTTCCTTATTCAGAGATCTATAAAAGAGACTCCTCCCGATAGTGAAGTAGCTAAGGAGGCAAGAGTGAACAAGACAGTCAGTTTTCTTTTGCACCAGTCCTTCTTGCGGTGAGTAATTTGGGGCATATGATATGGTGCCTTTTATGTGTAGAATTGCTGTCAGGATTTTTCCAGATACTGTCTTTCTAGTAATAACTGTTCCAGCTTCTATAAAAGATAAACTGAACTCTCAAAATTGCATTTGGGTACTAAATGCCACACAGAAAGTTATCCTAAACATTTTCCCACACATATTTGTTATCGTGCATTTTTTGTTGTTGATTTTAGGGGTACAGGAGCAAAGGAAATAGTCTCTAATGAATAGAAAAGAAATGCAGAATCTCAGGAGCTGTGACTGTTCTCACATCTAATGAAGAGTAAAGGGCTATAGAATCTCAGGAGCTGTGACTATTCTCCCAAGTGAGAGGGTACAGGAAATGGTCCCTCTATCTTATTGTGTTCATTGAAGTTTTATAGGACCTGTGTCATAAATATTCTGAATGTTTCTCTGCAAATTTCTTTAAGGGAGAGTGAGGGAGCAAAATGGCTCACTTCTCATTGTGGATCCAAGCCAGTCTTATCATCATGTTGGCACTTTATTTTTCCTCTGGTGAGTACATTTTGTAATCCTAGGTTCACTTCTCACGTTCTAGGACTGCAGGCAAGATATGATATTACATAGGAATAGAATTGGTTGTTGCATTTGTTTTAGTATACTTGAATTGGCAAATCAAATAAACACAGGACAAATGCCCTTTAAAGTGACATTGGTGAATCCACCTCCCCATATTACATAAGGAGTAAAACTCTATAGTTAATATGAATGGCCACTGAATTGAGTTTAAGTACCTCAATTAAATTATTTATCTGCTGTGCAGGTCATATTCTTCAGTGTAATTTGTTAGAATAAAGTTTCAGGTTTGATACTTTCAGTTATCAATTCTAGTATCAAAATACAGTATCAAGTAAGTCTCATTGATAACTTCTGGGATAGTCAATATGCCTTAAATTCAAAAATTATCTATTACTGTTAACTGCAAATGAAATACATAAGAACTGGAAAAACATTGAAAATAGAGCAGAAAGCTGATGCTCAATTCTGATTGAATTCTCTCTATATTTGCAAGTTATTGTCTTCCTTTGTCTTCAGTTTCCTCATCTATAACATGCAGATAACAATGAAAATGGTATCTTCAAGGGAAGGTTTTATGGAGTTAAAAGATGTAATGCATTTGAGACTGAGTGATATCAACTGTAGGAATCAGGGCTACTCCAGTATTTCCATCTGACTTTCCTGTACACAGTCAGTGCCAGAGGAGGCTCACTTCCTGGTATACTTTGCTCATTGAAAGACCTGCATCCATATTATCTTGCAAGACATGTGGATATATCATAGGTGATACTAAGTTATTTAATCTTTCCTATTTGTGCAGATACTGTAACATCTCGGTTGCCTGACAACAGGAAGCCAGTAAGTTATCTCAACTTTTTTAGGAAGTCAGAAACATTTAATATTTATAAAATATTGTTATTGTGTAATTGTTATATGGAAAACTTTTACTATGTATTAAAAAGCAGAAGTGTCAGTTATTGCCTCTCTTTTGGAGGTGCTATAGAAATTCCAGCACTCCAGAAGTGTTCTTATTGATGCAGACATTCCTCTTCATTAGCTTTATGGTACTATATGTCATGGAACCACAAGAGATAATCTAATTGTTTATATTTTAGCATTAAATTTTTCCCAGGATTTTGCTATTACATATAATGCTTTAGTAAATAACTTTGTACATACGTATTTCCAAAAGAAATTTCTAGATGTGGGAATCCTAGGACAAAAGGTAAAAATATAGGTAATTTTCCTAGATATTGCCATAAATTTAACCATATTGGGAAAAAATTCTCTAGTTTTCATTATTATTAAAAGTGAGAGTGCCTTGGCCTTCACAGATTTGTGACCAGAGTGTCCTGTCAAGGATTTTTTATTTGCTTAAATTTGTGGGTTATATGTATAATTTTGTTACATTCATACATTGTGTAGTGGTGAAGTCAGAACTTTTAGGGAATCCATCATCCAAATACAGTATATTGGATCCATTAAATGATTTGCATCATCCTTTCCACTCCCCCACTCTGCTGAGTCTCCATTGTCTATCTCTGTCCACGTGTCCACACTGTTTTGCTCCCACTTACAAGTGTGAACATGTAGTATTTGCCTTTTTTTTTTGCCTGATTTGTTTCACTTGATAATAGCCTCCAGCTTTATCTATGTTCCTGCAAAACATCTGATTTCATTCTTTTTTGAATGACAATTAGTATCCCGTTGTGTATATATGCATTTTCTTTGACCAAGCATGCTGATGAACACATGGGTTGATATGATTCCTTTGTTATTTTAAATAGTGCTCTAATAAACGTGAATACAGGTATGTTTTTGATATAATAATTTCTTTTCATTGCATAGATACCCAGTGGTAGGACAGCTGCAGTGAATGATAGTTCCCCTTTCAGTTCTATGAGAAATCTCCATTCTGTTTTTCATAGAGGTTTTGTTAATTCACTTTACGATCCTCAGTGTTTAAGAGTTCCCCTTTTGCCACATCCTCACCAACATCTGTCATTTTGGCATAAGTGTGCTGGAGCATTTGTATGCTTTCCTTTGAGAAGTGTCTATTTTTGTCCTTTACCCAATTTTTAGTAAGATCAACAGTAATTTTCTTCAGTTTTTTTGAGTTCTTTTTAAATTCTCAATATTAGTCTTCTGTAACTCTTCCTATTTTGCCTTGCATCAGTGTGCCTGTCACATTTTTCTTAATTATTTTAGCTTCTTGTTTATTATTTTCTCAGGAAACCTAAATTTTGACATACTACTTATTAAATTTGCTGTATTCACACATGGCTTTATGTTTGTTAAGTATCTTCTTTGTGCTTGTTAATAGCAAAAATTAAACAATTTTTTAAACTTTTTGTTTAATTTGGTTATTTAGAGCTTTTAATTGTAAAACATTTTTATCATTTCATTTTTTGTTGATAAACATATTTAAAGCTGTGAGTTTTCCTTTGATCACTGCTTTGAAATGCATCAAATTGATCCAAATGCATCAAATTAATTTTATTTTGATAAGACTCTAATTTCATCATTTATTTTCCCTTTCTCTCAAATGTTGTTGAAAATATTCTTATTTTTTCCCAGCGTGATGGGAGTTTTGTTTTCTGATATTGTTATCAATTTTTTTATTGTATTCAATTGTGATTAGAATGCTACTTATATTACTTTTACTGAACAGGGCTTATTGATTATTCATTATAATCTAATATAGAACAATTTTTACGAATGTCAGCTGTGTACTTGAGAGGAAGGTATATGACTATTATCAGAGTATATCATATGATATATATCCATAAATCTTTATTATGTTTCTTGTTTAATCTCACTATTCTAATCTGTTTATTATGCACTGATCTGTCTTACACTGTAGATGGTGTGTTGCAATCTCCTTCTATTATTGTGTGTATATCTACTTATGTTACCTCTATGAGTTTTTGTTACATATTTGTGCCTTCTCAGTTATGTAATATATATTCTCAACTGTTATATGTTTCTTATGAATTGTAGCTTCTAGTATTATAAAGTAATATTTAATAACTTTTAACTTGAATTCTACTCTGTTTTACAGTGGAAATTGAATACATGCTTTCAGATTCTATCTTTACACTTGGCATATATTTGCATATCTTTTTATTTTTAATTTTTAAGTTCCCTTAATCTTGGGTGTATATTATATATATTCCATACATTGGATGTTTGTATGTCTGCCAAATCAAAAATGTGTTTATTTTAATTAGTGACTCTCACTTATTGACATGTTCATTCTCACATATTGATATGACATGAATTTGGCCTCAATAATTGTACATAATGTTTTGTTAAAATTGCTATGTTTTTATGCTATATTATTGTTACTTATCTCCTGTGTGATTCTTTTTTGTGTGTTCAATAATGCATTTCACATTAAGAAAGCTTTCATTATTTTTCTAGCAATTAGTCTTGTATTTACACCAAATGCATATAGTTCTCTGCTTTTTGAAATATTTATTTATTTATTTATTGAGTGTGTCTTGTTTGTTTGCCTAGGTTTTATAGTATTTCTTCCCTCTTGCCCATTTCCTATACACAAGCAATAATTTCATTAGACTCTCTTTATCCTTCCATTCTTTCTCTTCTTAAAAATTGTAAGATGTAACTTTTTCAGAATGCATAAACTTTATATTTCACATTTTATCACTTGTGTTTTAGTATTAAATAAAAATTAAATATATTAAATGCCCATGATCATTCATTTGAAAAATGGCAGCCAATTATCTCTTTTTAGATAAAGCTTTCCCATTAGTAGGATGCAAAGTTCAGTATTATTTAAGTAAGTGTAGTTTTCTTTTTTCCTCAATATTCATTGAGATCTTTTTTTTTACTGGGCACGTTTTACTTTAATATTTATTTCTTTTTTTCAACTTTTAAGTTCAGAGGTACATGCACAGCTATCATAAATATATGTGCACATGTAGGTTCACTGCAGTACTTTTCACAATATTTATTTCTGACATATGTTCACTTTAACTTGTAATTCTTTCTTGATTTCAATCAAGTATTATTTCACATATTTTTCATCAAGTCAATTTCTATTCTGAACCTCAACTTTAAATTCAAGGAGTTTGTTTTAACATACTGAATTATTTACTGGAGATCATTTAATTGATTTTTGATTGTTTCATTAAAGTTTTCTTCTGCTTCATGGATTTCTAGTTTTGAGGCTAGGAATTTTGGCTGCAGCTATGTGACTCTCAATTTTTTTTCTTGTTTATTTTCTTATAAATGTTTGATGTAGATTAAGAATATATTCGTTTCCTATATTGTTTACACAGTGCTTGTCAATGTGAGTTGGTTTACATAGTTCCTAGTGAAAAAGAGCCTTTTTCAGTCAATATGGCCAAATGTAGTTACTTCAGTAAGGTAATGACAGGTAAGTGACTGTGTGTGTGTGTGTATTGTTATCATTTTGCATTATTTACTTCTCTTTTATATTGCATTATTCTAAAAGTCCTCCACATGTTCCTTTTACTTTTACCAAACTTTCTCTTAAGGATATCTTTCTCCCCTCACCACCACTTCCCAACTTTTTTTCTTTCTTCTCATGGAGAGATAATGGCTTTCTCAGAGTTCCACATTTAATCTCTCTTACTTTGTATATCCCTCCCTCTAAACATGTCCTTGACTACAGGTCTTCATTACAAAGTTTAGTGAATGATGGGCTTTCACTAATCGATTTTAACTGCATCTTAGGTCTTCAGCTCCCCTCTTCTCTTTGTAATTTATTACAGGATATATTTTTTTTCCTCGGTGGCCTCCCTTCAGCCCTCTTTCACCATCCACCGTACCTTGCAAGAAGCTTGCTTGCACTGGGAGTTCAAGTAATAATTATTTCAAAATTTGGTGATTGTTTTATACACCTAAGTAATAAATGGAGTTTTATTATGTCTTCTAGTATGCTGAATACAAGTAATTTATGTGGTTTTATTAGTTCTTCTTATTAACTAAGATAGTTTTTGGATAATTCCACTAGAGATTTAGGTGGTCCCATTACCTTTGGGCTATGTGGAAGTTCAATACATTTTTTAACATATCATTTAAATTTCTGCTGTCAGTGGTTTTGTTTTTAATTTTAAAAAAATTGTGTAGGTACATAGTAGGTGTATATGCATATAAGCTACATGAAATATTTTGATGTGGCATGCAGTGGTGTAATTTTCACATCAGAATAAATGGAGCATCCATCTCAAGCATTTATCCTTTGTGTTACAGGAAATCGAATAACTCTTTTAGTTATTTTAAATGAACAATACATTATTGTTGACTATAGTCCCTTTGTTGTGCTATTAAATACTAGATCTTATTCATTCTATCTAACTCTATGTTTTATAGCCATTAACCATCCCCACTCTCCTCTCACCCTCACTACCCTTCCTAGACTCAGGTAAACATCATTCTACTTTCTATCTTCATGAGTTCAATTGTTTTAATTTTTAGCTCCCACAATAAGTGAGACAATGTAAATTTCATCCTTACGTTCCTGACTTCTTTTAGTTAAGAGCATGACCTACAGTTTCATCTATGTTGTTGATAACGGGAGGATCTCATTCTTTTTAATGGCTGATAGTAGTTCACTGTGCATATGTGCCACGTTGTGTTTCTTCATTCATCTACTGATGAACACTTTAGGTTGCTTTCAACTCTTGGTTATTGTAAATAGTGCTGCAATAAATATGATAATGCAGATATCTCTTCAGTATACTTACTTCCTTTCTTTTGAGTATATACCTAACAGTGATGCTGTCGAATCATATGGCAGTTCTACTTTTAGTTTCCTGAAAAACATCAGTAATATTCTCCATAGTGACTGTACTAATTTACATGTTCACCAACAGTGTATGAGGGCTCCCTTTTCTCCGTAGGAGTGAAGTGATATTTTATTGTACTTTTGATTTGTATTTCTCTGATGAATGATGTTGAGAACCTTTTCATATACCTGATTGCTATTTATATGTCTCCTTTTGAGAAATGTCTATTCAGATGTTTATCCAGTTTTTACTCAAATTACAAGATTTTTTTAACCATTGAGTTGTTTAAGCTCTTCATATTTTGGCTATTAATCCCTTTTCAGATGAATACAGTAGTCTGCAAATGTTTTCTCCCATTCTGTGTGTTGTCTCTTCATTTTGTTGATAGTTTCCTTTGCTGTGCAGAAACTTTTTAACTTGATATGATCCTGTTTTTGCTTTGGTTTCTGTGCTGTGGGATGTTATTTCAAGAAATATTTACCCAGAGCAATGTCCTGGAAAATTTCTCCCAACATTTCCTTTTAGTTTTTTCATAGTTTGAAATCTTATATTTAAGTTATTTTGATTTAATTTTTGTGATGATGAGAGATAGGGGTCAAGTTTCATTCTTCTGCAATATGGATACCCAATGTTTCATGCACCATTTATTGAAGAGACTCTCCTTTCCCCAATGCATGCTTTTGGTACCTTTGTCAAAATGAGTTTACTTAGTATGTCTGTATAGATTTATTTCTGGATTCTCTATCTTGTTCCGTTGGTATATGTGTCTGTTTTTATACCACTGTCATGCTGCTTTAATTGCTATGGATCTTCTACAGTATAATTTTAAATCTGATAATGTGGTTTCTCTGGTTTGGTTTTTTGTGTTGTTGTTTTTTTTTTCCCCCTCAGGATAACTTTGAATGTTTCAGGCCCTTATGGTTCCTTGTACATTTTAATTTATTTTTATTTTTGTTAAGAACGTCATTGGTATTTTGACAGGGATTCCATTGAATCCATAAATTGCTTTCAGTAGTATGGACATTTTAACAATATTGCTTTTTTCCATTCATAAATGTAGAATACCTCTTCATTTTTTTGTGTTTCTTTTAGTGTCCTGCATCATTGTTTTATATTTTTAACTGTGAAAATATTTCATTTATTTGGTTAAGTTTATTCCTAGTTACTTTATTTTATTTGTAGCTATTTTAAATAAGATTACCCTCTTGATTTCTTTTTCAGATTGTTCACTGTTGGTATATAGAAATACTACTGATTTGGGCCAGGCGCGGTGGCTCACGCCTGTAATCCCAGCACTTTGGGAGGCCGAGGCGGGTGGATCACAAGGTCAAGAGATCAAGACCATCCTGGTCAACATGGTGAACCCCATCTCTACTAAAAATACAAAAAATTAGCTGGGCATGGTGGCGTGTTGCCTGTAATCCCAGCTACTGAGGAGGCTGAGGCAGGAGAATTGCCTGAGCCCAGGAGGCGGAGGTTGCAGTGAGCCTAGATCGTGCCATTGCACTCCAGCCTGGGTAACAAGAGTGAAACTCCGTCTCAAAAAAAAAACAAAAAAACAAACAAAAACAAAAAAAAACAAAAAAAAACAAATACTACTGATTTTTGCATATTAATTGTTTATCCTGAAACATTACTGAGTTTATCAGCTCTAATGGTTTGCAGTTGCATCTTTAGGGTTTTTCAAATATAAGATTATATCATCTGCAAACAAAGATAATTTAACTTCTTACTTTCCAATTTGGATGTGTTTTTATTTCTTCTCTAATGTCTGATTTCTCTAGCTGGGACTTCCTGTACTATGTTGAGTAACAGCGGTGAAAGTGGGTATCCTTGTCCTATCCAATATGTACGAGGAGATGGTTCAGTGTTTCCCCATTCAGTGTGACACTTGCTGTCGGCCTGTAGTACATGGCATTTATTATGTTGGTGCTTGTTTCTTCTGACCAAGTTTTCTGAGGGTTTGAGGATTTCTATCATGAAGGGATGTTGAATTTCATCAAATGTTTTTTCAGGATCAGTTGAAATGTTCTTGCTTTTGTTCTTAATTCTGTTGAGATGATGTATCACATTGCCTAATCTGTATATTTTGAGACATCCTTGCATCCCTGAGATGAATCCTACTTGGTCATGATAAAAAATCTTTTTAATATGGTGTTGAATTCAGTTTGCCAGTATTTGTTTAAGATTTATGCATCAATGTTCATCAGAGATATTGACCTGTGGTTTTCTTTTTTCTTTTCTTTTTTTTTTTAAATGTGTCTGTCTGATTTTGGTATTAGGGTAATACTGGCCTTATAGAACGAGTTTGGAAGTATTCTCTCCTTTATTTTTTGGAACACTTTAAGTAAAATTGGTGTCAGTTCTTTAGCAGTAAAGCCTATGAGTCTGTGGTTTTTCTTTGTTGGGAGGCTGTTTATTACAGCTTCTATCTCTTTTATCTTATGGGCTATTCAAGTTTTACATTTCTTCATGGTTCAATCTGGGTAGATTGTGTGTTTCTAGAAATTTATTCATTTCTTTAAGGTTTTCCCATTTATCAGCAGATTGTTGCTCAAAGTAGTTTCTAATTATCCATTGAATGTCTGTGGAATCAGTTGTAATGTCTCTTTTTTTCATCCCTGATTTTATTTATTTGGGTCTTCTCTCGTTTCTTCTTAGTCTAACTAAATATTTGTTGATTTTGTTTATCTTTTCGAAAAGCCAACTTTTTATTTCTTTGATATTTTGTACTTTTTTGTTTGAATTTATTTCTGCTCTAATCTTTATTATATACTTTCTTCTGTTAATTCAGGGTTTGGTTGACTCTTGCTTTTGTAGTTCTTTAGGATGCATATTTAGGTTGTTTATTTGAAGTTTTTCTAATTTTTTTTATGTGGGCAGTTATTGTTATAAACTTTCCTCTTGTTACTTCTTTTGCTGTACCCCATAGATCTGAGTATGTCATGTTTCCATTTTTATTTGTTTACCAGAAATTTTTAATTTTTTTCTTAATTTCTTCATTGATACTCTTGGTGGGTCAAAGTCCCACTATCATTGTGCTCTCTCCTTACAAAGCATTCAGATTTTCTGCCACACAGCCACTACCACTGGGTGGATCACTGAAGAAATTACACAAACTTTTCTAAGTGTTTATATAGTTTCCAAAGTTTCTCTTGGCGCTCTAGCCCACCGTGACCAAGCTGGTTCCTCCTAATTTTCCATCTTCTTTCCTATAGCAGGAGTTTCTCACTATGGCCCCTAAACTGAGAATATGCTGGGTCCCATCTGCAGCCAGCATGGCCCTTGTTCTCACCAAAGGCCTATGGCAAGTACTACCTGGTTACCACTGATGATTATTTTGAGACCCAGTGGTCCTTAGTCAAAAGGTGATGAATCTTGCCAGGACTAGGTTCTTCTTTTCAAGGCAGCAGATTTCCTTGGCTCAGCTGTGCCTAGAAATGTCATGCAAAAGCTAGGACTTAAATGGTGGCCCAAGACCTCTGCCTGGTGCTCTATTCTGCTGTGCCTAAACTGGTACCCATATTGCAAGACAAAATCCTCTTTACTCTTTCCTTTCCTCTCTTCTAGCAGAAAAAAGGAGTCTCTCCTGGAGCTGTGAGCTACACTGCCTGGGACTGATAGAAACATTCGCTTGGCTGTCCCAGCTGGTGTCTCACTAGATCACATGCACCCCAAGTCCCCTGGCTCTGAGCCCAGAACTGCACCAGTACTTGCCCATGAATTGCAGTCTTTGTGGCCTATATAGCCTTTTACATTTCTTTAGGATCCCAGATCACTTTAACCCATGGTGGTGGAACTAACCATAAGACAAGTTATGACTACTGGAATAGATTATTTCTTTCTTGTAAGGGCTGGCCTAAATGCTGACGTGATGAGTGTTGGCTGAATTCTGTACTGGTTTGCTTTTTGCTATGACAAGGCAACACTGAACTCCAGTGCAAAGTACCTCTATCACTGTACTTTCTCTTCAACGAGCACACAGATTTTCTCTCTATGCCATATGGCCATGACAAGGGGGTTGGAGGGGCATGGTGCTGATGATTTAGGAGAGTCTCTCTCTCATGTTCTTCAGCACCTCTTTCTTTGATGCAATGCTAAAACCAGGTACTATGAATACTCATATAATTTGGGGTTATTATGAAGGTATTTGTGTGTATGTGTGTAAAAAATTGTTCGATTTGAGGATTTTGCAGTGGGGGACCATTGTTGGAGGGTTCTATTTGGCTACCTGGCTCCACCTCTCTTTTTAGTGTTTTTTTTTTTTTCTCTCTAAATAAATTTAGTGAGGCATACTAATATACCAAATAATTTACCCAATTAAATAAATAACAATATCTTTTAAAAATTAATTTACCGAGTGTTAAAATCACTACTGTAATTCAGTTTTAGAACAATTTTTTTTTATCACTATGATTAGGTTATGTATGCCATTTTACTGTTAGTCACCATTCCCTGTACCTCCTATTCCAGGGAACCACTACTATAATTTCTGTCTCTGTAGATTTACTTTAAGTCATTTCATACAAATGGAACTGTATAGTATGTGTGCTTTGTTAATGGCTTCTTTAATTTGGTATCATTATTTCAAGGATCATTTATACTGTAGTATGAGTCAGTACTTAGTTCTTTTTATCCATGGATAATATCCCATTAATTGAATATGAATGATATTTTTATGCTACTTTTATTTATTTATGAGATGATGAACATTTAGGTTCTTTTAATGTTTTGGTTATCATGAATGGACCTAAAGGTCTCAATGAATTCCAACAACAATAACAACAAAAATTTAAGGATTTATGTCTAAACCCATTGAAACAAAAGAGTAAGTCAATGAATACAAAGAGGTGATCTTAAGAGTGCCACAGAGAAAACCAATCATTTAGAAAGAGATTGCAACTAGTCAGCTGACTCCTCAACTTTAATGGAAGACAATGTTAATCTTCAATATAGATCCAAAAGTCTTAAATAAAATCTTAACATATAGCAATGTATAAAAATGTGCATAAAATATGACAAGGTTTATTCTACTAGTAATCTATCATTGACTCAAATAAGGATATAATAATATGCCACATTAATGTGTTAAACATTAGAAAATGTGTGATTTCAACAATCATCAAAGCTTTCAGTGAAAATAATCTATTTTTGCTAGTATACATTTAGAAAACAAGAATAGGTTATATTGTTTGTGCATATAAATTTCAAAAACTTTCAAAATTAAGTAATACCCAATTTTTTTAATTACTACCTATGTGGCAAATCTAAGAAAAAAGCAATTAAATGATAAATAAATAATCAAGTTTAATGTTTGCCTCTGAGATGGAAGTGGAATGGGATTTGAAGAGAACAATTGTAGGGTTAGTCTACAAAGATTATGAAAATTTTCTATTTTTAAATTTTGTTTGCTTACAGGGATGTTTGTTTTCTTATGACACTGTAATAAAAACATGTAGATTCTTTGTCTTTTCTATGTATGACATTTCATAATAACATAACAAAATATTATTTTCAAGTACATACTCTCTGATATTTTATATTCTGTCTCCATTTTACAGCCAGACTGTAAGGCATATGGACAACTACCATTTTATTGCACCAGGGAGTATGAACCTGTCTGTGCATCTAATGGAATCTCCTATGGTAACGAATGCATGTTTTGTCTGGAAGTTAGGTAAGGGCACAATAGTAAATATTTTCTCTTCTTGCTTATTAAAATAATAGTGTCAATATGCTACGGACTACTTGCTTCCTCTTAATCTACAAACATACACACAGTAAATAGCTTATATTTTCTACTATAACTTGAAACACTCTTAAACTTTAACTAGGAATCCCCAGTCCTAAAGGGAGGTTAATACTTGCAATGATGCTGACTGGTTTTCCAATACTCAAATTAGTTAACCATACCAAAATTACATAATCATTAAAAAGAACTAGAACTTGATGAATATCCTGTAAAGTGGGAGACTCAGGAGTTAAACTGGGCCTTCCTTGACTCATGGTGGGTACTCGTACTGAATCAGAACTGAGACAGTAGCCCCACACAGAGCAAAGTACATTTGCAGGGGCTGGGAAATAGCAGGGTACAGCTGTTTGAAAAAGTATAGTCCAAGTTTTCCAGCTTATATTTTATTTAAACGCTTAGTCACTGAGAAGCACTTTAGACCTTATGAAGGAATGTGACATATTTTCTTTTCTCTCTCTCTGCAGAAAAAATAAACCTTCTCTTACTTTTGAACACTGGAGTGAATGTTGACCTTTGTCGATGTGGTGCTATACATCCCTATGACATTTCTTGTAATCCTACTCTGCTGTTGGATTCTATGGAATGTAGTCTGTAGTGCCTTAAATTCCTACGGAAGTAGATGGATCCTATTTTAGAGGGAGTATAGATTATAAAAATTGGAATACTCTTGTAATTCCAAAGTACTATTTAAAATTACAATTATCTGTCAGTCTTCAAATATTTGATGAAGCTCTGAAAAACACAGACATGTAATTGTGTATTTTAATGATGAAACAAAGATATTTCTCAATCAATAAATACTTTGCTCAATGAACTTGTTGCACGATATTTACTTTATTAAAATCACTTTTACTTTTGTGATTGCACACTAATGTATAATATAGCTAATGCTACTTAAAACAATGTTGCATGAACTTGTTTTTTAATATATAAAAAAGTATAGATACCTAAGACCCTCCAGATTATAATAAATCTAAATCTTCAGGACAAAGGTCTAGTGTCTAAATTTTAACCAGCACCCTAGGTGAGGCAAGCATTGACAGAAACTTTTAGTCTTAAAAGTTTTAACATTTACAGCAATCCAGCTTCCATACATATTTCAGGAAAATTTCACTGTATTTGTTCGGGTTCAGGCTAAGCCACCATATTAGTTATACAATATATAAAAAACTTAAGGCTAGGCATGGTGTCTCACATCTGTAATCCCAGCACTTTGGGAGGATCATTCGAGGTCAGGAGTTCAAGACTAGCCCGGCCAACATGGTGAAATCATGTCTCCACTAAAAACACAAAAATTAGCCAAGTGTGGTGGTGGGCACCTGTAATCCTAGCTACTCAGGAGGCTAGGGCAGGAGAATCATTTGAACCTGAGAGGTGGGGATCGCAGTGGCCCCAGATCATGCCATTGCTCTCCAGCCTGGACAACAAAGTTAAACTCCATCTCTCGCGCTATAAGATATTTATATATAACTTATAATATACAAAATTTTATATATAATTTATAATTAAATTTGTAATGTATATTATAATTTATAATGTATATTTATTTCATAATTATAAAATATTTATGAATATTATAAATTATATTAAATTATATAGAAATGTATATTAAGATTATAAAAATTATAATTATATAAAATTATAACATAATTTGTATATTATACATATTTATGTAAATATTATATATTACAGATTTTAATTGAGGTAAATTATGCATGTTATTTACCATCTCTACCATTTTTAAGTGTACAGTTGAGTAGTAATAAAATATTTATAGCTTTTTTTCTTACACTCCTCCCTTTATCTTCTCCTTGTCAGCCTCTGCTAGCCACCAGTCTACTCTCTATCTTCATGAGATTCACTTATTTATCTTCCACATTTGAGTGAGAACACTTAATATTTGTCTTTTTGTGATTTGCTTTTTTTACTTAACATAATGACTTATATTTCCATCTATGTTGCAGCAAAGGCTTAGATTTAATTCTTTTTATGGCTGAATAGTATTTCATTGCGTAGTTTCAAATATGTATACCAACTTTTCTTTATTCCTTCATCCATGGAAAGGCACACAGGTTGACTCCATATTAAAAGTAATGTGAATGGTGTTGTCATAAACATGGGAATGCAGATGCCTCTAATATGTTTATATCCTTCCTTTTGGAAATATACCAACTAATGGAGTTGCTGGAACATAAGATAATACTATTTTTACTTTTCAGAGGAACATCCATACTGTACTCCATAGTGAGTATACTAACTTACTGTCACACCAAAAGCATATGAAGTTTTCCCTTTCTCCACATTCTCACCAGTATTTGTTATTAACTCTATTTTTCATACAAACCATTTTTACCTTGGTGAGATGGTATCACACTGTGTTATTGGTTTACATTTTTTGGATGATTAGTGATGCTGAGCATTATTTCATAAACCTGTTGGCCATTTGTCTATCTTATTTTGAGAAATGGCTTTTTGGATCTTTTGCTCATTTGTTAATTAGATTATTATTATTTTTACTATTGAGTTATTTGAGTTCCTGTGTATTCCAGCTGTTAATTCCTTTTCACATGAATAGGGTGCAAGTATTTTCTCCTTTTCTGTGTGTTGTCTCTTTACAGTGCTGCTTGTTTTCTTTGATGTGAAGGAGCTTTTTAGTTTGATGTAACAGCAGTTGTCTTGTTTTTTCCATTTTTATTTGCTGTTTTTTTGTTGTTGTTGCCTGTGGTTTTGAGTTCTTATTTAAAAAGTCTTTTCCTGAATCAATGTCCTGTAGCATTTCCCTGATATTTTCTTTTAGTAGTTTTATAGTTTCAGGTTTTAGACGTTCATCTATTTTGGTTTGATTTTTGTGTATTGTGAGAGGTAGGGATCTAGTTTTATTCTGCATGTAGTTTCCTGGTTTTCTCAGCACCATTTATTTAAATGACTATAGTTTTCACATTGGGTATTCTTGGCACCTTAGTGGAAAATTGTTTTGAGTTGGTTGTAAATATGTAGATTCATTTTTATTATCACTCAGTTTAAGTATTGTTTTCTTTGTGAGATGATGCGTTGTTATGTTGCCCAGGCTGGTCTCAAACTCCTGGTCTCAATTTCCCAACTTCATTTCCTACCAACTCAATTTCCCAAGTAGTTAGAATTACAAGCATGACTCACCACACCTTTTATCTCTATATAGTTACCCTCCTTGTCTATTTTCACGACCTTTCATTTTTGACTATTTTATCTAAGTGTAACTACTCCTGCCCTTCTTTGGTTTTTAGTAACATGGAATATCTTTTCCACCCTTTCACAGTCAATTTCTGTCTGAACTTCTCTGCGCACTGTCATATTATTGGCAAATAGGCATAATTTCCAATTTTACTTTTTTTGTTTCCCTTTTTTATGCCTCTAATTGAATTCCCTTGCTTCCCACCCTGGCTAATACCTAATATCACAGTAAATAACACTGGAGACACGTACATCATTCACCTTTTACATTTTTGTTTCTATTTAGCAAAAATGCCTCTAGTAAGATGCTGACATCAGGAGGGGTGTGTGTGTGTGTGTGTGTGTGTGTGTGTGTGTATGTGTGTGTGTGTGTGTTTGGAAATTGTCCACTATATTTTTAAATATTTTTATTGGAAATTTGTGTTGAATTTGTCAACTGTCTTTACAGCACTTATAGAAATGATTATACTATTTTCTGCCTGAACTACTAATATGTTGTGTTATGTGAATGACTTTCTAATACTGAATCAACTTTGTATCATGGGAATAAATTCCACTTGGACATTGCTTATTTTTTTAATTGATGTTTGATTTTGTTTACTAATATTGTACTTAATAGTGTATGTACTATTATCCTGAAAAAATTATAATGCTGTATTGCTTTTATCAAGTTTAGGTATGTTTATTCTATAATACTTGCTTCATTAAAACATGGAAGTTTTCCTTCATTTTTTTGATTCTCTAAAGTAGTTTATATGACATAGGGAGGTGTCGGAGTTCGAAAGATAAATTCTCTTTTGAAATCCTTTGGCTTTATTGTTTTCTTTTTTCTGTATGATTTCTCCCTTAATAAATGTTTATACTTTTTAGACACTTACCTGTTTAAGTTTTCTACATCTATTGGGATTAAGTTTGATACAATGTTTTTTTTTCCTTCTTAAAAAATAAAACTTCTTTATTTTTTCTGGAATTTTAAGTTTACTTGTAATGAAATATGTGAAGTAGTCTTTTATAGGTTTGCTAATTTACTATATTTTAACACCACTCCAATTTTACATTGCATTATTTTAGCTTTTTTAAATTTTGCTATTTTATTTAAAAATCTAGATTTTGACTATTTATTCATCTGTTGCTTTATCTTTTAATTATCTTTTGTGTTTCTGTTGTTTAAATTATTTGTTCATTTCTACCTTTCTAATTGGAAATTTAATTCACTTCTTCCTCTTTTCCATTTTTGTTGATATAGGTACTTGTGATTATGAATTTTTCTGTGATTACTGCATTAAATGTATCAAACTCATTCTAATATGAATTATTATAATGTTCAATTTATTTTGTTAATACTATAAGTTTGTGTTGGGGTTCACTCTGGGTGGCTGACAAAATATTAGGGAAATATTAGGGAAAGTTGTAGATTACAGTCTCCAAACTTTTAAAGGGCCAGAAGTTTAGGGAAAAGATAGGGATGCTAAAAGACTTTTCCAGTTTAAGTCTGTTTATCCCATATTCCTTTGTCTCTACTCTAATTTGTTTGTGCACGTAAACTTTATGCTGATGGTCCTCTCACAAGGAGGCTTTCTCATACATCCTTTAAAATCTAGGGAGAACCTTCCAGGCCTCTTTCATGTTTGCATTCTGTGCATCTGCAAGCTTAACGCCACATAGAAGCCACCAAGGCTTATGGCTTACAGTGGCTCAAGCTGTACCTAGGGCCCTTTGAGCTGCAGCTGGAGCTGGAGCAGTGGGGATGCAGGAAGCAACCTCTTAGAGCTGCACAGGGCAGTGGGAGCCCTGGGCTTGGCCCCAAACCATTCTTTCCTTCTAGATCTCTGGATCTGTGATGGGAGAGACTTTCTTGAAGGCTTCAAAAAGGTCTTAGAGATCTTCTTTCCATTGTTGTGGCCATTAGTACCTGGCCCCCTTTTTTTTATGTGAATCTCTCTAGCAACTGGTTGTTTCACAGCCTTCTGGGATTCCTCTCCTGAAAATTCTTTTTCCACATGGCCAGGCAGAAAATTTCCCAAATTTTAATGCTCTGCTTCTCTTTTAAATATAAGGTCCAACTTTAAGCCATTTTCTTGTTTCTGTATCCCATTACAGATTGTTAGAAGTAGCCATGCTACATGTTGAATACTTGCCGCTCAGTAATTTCTCCTGCAAGATACCCTAGGTCATTATTCTTCAGTTCAATCTTCCACAAATCCCTAGGATATGGATGTAATGCAGCCCAGTTTTTGCCAAGGTGTAGCAAGGGTGACCTTTTCTCCAGTTCCCAATAACTTTCTCATCTTCATCTGAGATCTCAGTAGCCTCTCCTTTACTGTCCATATTTTTATCAGCATTTTGGTCACAACCATCTGACCAATCTATAAGAAGTTCCAAACTTTCCTTTGTCTTCCTTTCTTCTTCCCCTCCTCCAAAATCTTCCAGTCTCTGGCCATTATCCAGTTCCAAAGCCACTTCCACAGCTTCAGATACCTTTATAGCAATGCCCCACTTCTTGGTACCAATTTTCTGTGTTTATTTGTGTTGCCATAAATAAATGCCTTAATCTGGGCAATTTATTTTTTAAAAATGTTTTTTAACTCATTGTTCTGCAGGCTGTAAAGGCATGGCACTAGCATCTGTTTGGCTTTTAGTGAGGCCTCAGGAAGCTTACAATCATGGCAGAAGGTGAAGAGGGAGCAGGCATGTCACATGGCAAGTGAGAGGAAGCAAGAGAGATTCTAGGTTCTTTTAAACAACCGGCTCTCAAGTAA
The DNA here is from genome assembly GCF_048565385.1 of Saimiri boliviensis. NCBI lineage: Eukaryota > Metazoa > Chordata > Mammalia > Primates > Cebidae > Saimiri > Saimiri boliviensis. The sequence goes on from NC_133449.1 coordinate 161,987,723, forward strand.
ATTCACAGAGTGAGAACTCATTCATTATCATGGGGAGGGCACCAAGCCATTCATAAAGGACCCACCTCCATGAGCCAAATACCTCCCACCAGGCCCACCTCCAATACTGTAGGTCACATTTCAACAGGAGATTTGGTGGGGACAAAACATCCAAACAATATCAGAGGGTCACATCCAAAAAGGAAACAGATGAGTTACAGCAAGGAAATAGCCACTAGAATAGAGAGAAGTGGCGAGAGAAGCACCCTTTGGTTTATCGTGATTGACAATCCTGAATAGGATTTTGCTTCTCTAAGCCTTTTGTTTTTCTTCTGCCATTTGGGAATAGTATTTTTTTGTAACTTATTTCTCAAGAGGTTCCTATTTTTATTAGGTTTTAAGTTTAAAACAGAACTTAATTCTGGTGATGGCATTAGATGCCCGCTTCCTTTCCTCTCTCTGCCATGCCCTCTCCCCTTAGTGGCATAAAATTAACTTTATGTTAGAAAGATCTCTAGGGTGAATCAAAGAGGTGTTTTCCAACAAGCCCAGCTTTTGCAGCCTTGAGTGAGCATAGGAGAGCTAGCCTGTGGGAGTTCTGCTTCTATTCCTTGTGGGAACAACTATTTCTACGCTTGCATAAAGGATTCAGGCTGGAATTCTGTGTGTCCTCAGCTAAAGAATAATTCCTTGAATGGCGATGAAGGTGAATAATTCACTTCTAGAGAGGAAAAAGCAGGTATCTGTTGTTCTGTAATCTTTTCCCATTTTTTACTTCTCTAATACCCCTCCCAGGTCTTCATAGTAAGTAGCAAAGATAAAGGAGAGGAAAAAATCATAGAACAATGATCATCATTATGGTCACACATTAAGCACCTAACATGTTTCTGTTCTGTGCTATTATCTTCTCGCTTCATTTAATCCTCACAACAAATACATGAAGTGGTGCTGTCTCCATATTCCAGCTGAGAAAAACTAAGATCTGAAGACATTAAATAACTTGTTATGGCTATATAGCTAGTTATTGTGACAGCTAGCATTTGAACCTAGATGTGGCTCATCCCAAAGCCTCTTAACCACTACAGAATCCCGCCTCTCAGTGAAGGAAAGGCTTTTAGAAATCACGTCATCGTTTGGCTAGGTGCGGTGGCTCACGCCTGTAATCCCAGCACTTTGGGAGGCCGAGGTGGGTGGATCACGAGGTCAAGAGATCGAGATCATGCTGGTCAACATGGTGAAACCCCGTCTCTACTAAAAACACAAAAAATTAGCTGGGCATGGTGGCGCGTGCCTGTAATCCCAGCTACTCAGGAGGCTGAGGCAGGAGAATTGCCTGAACCCAGGAGGCAGAGGTTGTGGTGAGCTGAGATTGTGCCATTGCACTCCAGCCTGGGTAAGAAGAGCGAAACTCCATCTCAAAAAAAAAAAGAAAATCATGTCATTGTTCCTGGTTCTCATCAACCCCTAATTATAGAAAAATGAGCAGGCACTTAAATTGTGTAGTTTACCTTCAGTTGAATGAGTTAGTTCTTGTGATGAGAGAAGTGATGCAGAAAGGCCTGGGTAATATGTGAAATATAAGGATTCCTGGATTTTACTCTGAAAGTTGGTGGAGAGGGTGGTGGTTACACAGGACTACTCCTCAGAACTCATGATACAGATAATTGTTGGATCACATCTTAAGAAAAGCTAGATTCTCTTGTTTTGACTATGTGGTCATGGTTCTGAATTCATTCTCTGTAGTACCCAATTTGTATTGGTATTGCCTTAAAAGCCTGTGTGTGTGTGTGTGTGTGTGTGTGTGTGTGTGTGTGTGTAAGGTGAAGAGATGGAAAGAGAAGGAAAACCATGAAAAGATAGCAAGGTTATTAGGAGGACTGAGGAATAGGCTATATATTTTTCTTTTAGCCCAAGGGCTGTGTTCAACATGCATCCTAGTTGTACATAGTTTCTTGCTTCAAAAAGTCCCAAAGGCATTGACTAGCATTGGTCATTTCTAAGCCATAGATTGCAATTCAGCTTTATTCATCTTCTCAAAATATTTCTTTTGACCACTGGGAAGATGAAGTAATGAAGCCATGCAAAGCCAGTACTATTTTAGCCAAAACCAAACCAAATCCCCCCAGAACCCCCCCCCCCCCGCCAAATAACCAACCAACGCAGCATAAAATACTACTTTAAAGTGAGTGTCAGGCATAATACCCTCCATTTGGAAGCACAGGAAGCCTCCATTTTTTCCCATATTTCCTGCAGAGGCCAGAGAGCAACTGCCCAGCCTCCCTCTTCCATTCTTCATGGAAAACCAAAGTGATCTTTTTCCAAATGTGGAAGAACTGTAACCTCCTTCTGTTAGAGTCCCCATCTAGAATGTAAGCTCCAGGAAGACAGGGAATTGTTTGTTTTTCTGTACTGATGTATTCTTGGTTCCTAGAATGGCGCCCAGTACACAGCAGGTGCTTAGCAAATTATTCACTGGCTAACTGAATGAATGAATACATGAACTCTCTCCACTGGCTTTTGTCACACTTAGAATAAAATCCAGATTTCTTAATATGACTCACAAGACCCTTTTGAGGTTTCAACTTCATCTTCGACTCTCTCTCCCTTGCTTGTAACATAGTCTAGCCTTTTTTTGGTTCTTTGAATCCATCCTGAGCCTTTCAGCCTCTGGGTTTCTCCAGTGCTGCTCCATGTGTGTGCAGCACCTTGCTCTCCACTTTTACCCACAAGCACCTTCTCATCATTTGGGTCTCAGCTTGCTTGTCACTTCCTTAACAGAGGCCTTCCTCACTTTCTCTTCCCTATCTGAATTAGATTCTCCTGTTTTGTTGTTGTTGTTGTTTATTTGCTTTTCCTCATGGCATTTTTTTTTCCTTCTGCTTTTTTAGGCTCTGAACTCAATTTGTATTTATGTCTGTTTATTTGATTCTTTGCTAGGTCACTGTCCATCTCTCTCACTGGACAAAAGGCTCCATAAAGGCACCGCCTTGTCTATTTAACTCTCTGGTGCATGCTCAGAGGCTAGCAGAGGGCTGGGCACAGAGAAGACCCTGAATAAATAAATATTTGTTGAGTAGACAGACACATTTTAGCTGCAGAACATTTTCTTCCTTTTGCTTATTTTCTCTCAAATATTCTAAATTTTTTTTTTTTTTGCTTTCTTAATTTTTTACTTTATTTTGAGACAGAGTTTTGCTCCGTTGCCCAGGATGGAGTGCAGTGGTGTGATTTCAGCTCACTGCAACCTCCGCGTCCCAGGTTCAAAACAATTTTCATGCCTCAGCCTCCCAGGTGGCTGAGACTACAGGTGCACACCTCACCACGCACAGCTAATTTTTGCATTTTTAGTAGAGATGGGGTTACACCACATTGGCCAGACTGGTCTTGAACTCCTGACCTCAGGTGATCTACCTGCCTCAGCATCCCAATGTGCTGGGACTACAGGTGTGAGCCACCATGCCTGGCCACCTTTTTATTTTAAAAATGCTATAATTACAAACCACAGGAATTTGCAAAAAAAAGTACACAGGGAGGTCCAAAGTATGCTCACCCAAATTCCTCCAACGGTGTAACTTATGTGACTCTAGTACACTGTCACCATCAGGAAACTGACTTTGGTACAATCCCAAGTTTATTCAGGTTTCACCAGTTTTGTTGTATGCAGTATGTGTGTGTGTGGTTGTATGAAATTTTATCACATTTGCAGCTTTGTATAATCTCACCTGAGATACAGAACCATTCCATCCCGACACAGCTCCCTCAGGCTACCACTTTAAACCACACCACCCCTCACCTCCCGTTCCTAACTCCTAGCAACTACTAAATCTGTTCTCCATCTCTACAGTTCTGTTATTTCAATAATGTTACATAAATGCAATCATACAGTATGTAATTTTTAACTCTCTCTCTCTCTCTCTCTTTTTTTTTTTTTTTTTTGAAACAGAGTCTTGCTCTGTCACCCAGGCTGGTGTGCAGTGGTGCAATCTCAGCTCACTGCAATCTCCACCTCCTGAGTTCAAGTGATTCTCCCACCTCAGCCTCTCTAGTAGCTGGGATTACAGACGTGTGCCACTATGCCTGGCTAATTTTTGTATTTTTTGTAGAGACATGGTTTCATCGTGTTGATCAGGCTGGTCTTGAACTCCTAACCTCAGGTGATCCACCCACCTCGGCCTCACAAAGTGCTGGGATTACAGGTGTGAGCCACCACGCCCAGCCTTCATTCAGTATAACTCTCTTGAGATAACCTGGGGGTACAAATCAGTTGTCCTAATATATTAAAATTTAGCAGGATATGCACTTGAGTGTATATAAATATTTATAATACTTTAAAGTTTAAAACATTAAAATGTGAATTGAAGGCATATGAAATCCCTGGTTCACTGACACAGAACAAGGGTTCTGAGATACAAATTTTGAAAACTGGTCATCTAATACAAGGCTATTACAATCCATTACAAGTTGAGTATTCCTTATCTGAATGCTTTGGAGCAGAAACACTTTTGATTTGAATTTTTTTCAGATTTGGGAATATATACATTATATACCGGTTGAGCATCCCAAATCTGAAAGTATGAAATCCAAAATGTTCCAAAATCCCAAAACTGTGAATGCCAATATGACACTCAAAGGAAATTCTCACCAGGGCATTTCAGTTTGGATTTTTGGATGAGGGATCCTCAGCCTGCACAAGCACTTTATAGAAGAAAGGCCCAGGGTTCAGTGCTGTGTCTTATCCGTGTTTACAAGAGTACGTGGTTTACAAGAATGCCTGGGTTTCCACTTTTAATGGCCAAGCTCTAGATTCCAGTGTTTTCCCAACCCAGGTGAGTATGTTACATTCAAATATGACCACTTGCTACCCTTTCAAGTTCTTCCTAATGATCAAAGAAATGAACTCCTCTTAAATTTCCAGATCTTTAGCTGGCACCACACCTCAGGTCCAATTCCCCTGTCTCTATGTGCAGCAGGTCCACATGACAAGGCCTCCCTCAGAAAGAGCTACCCCAACCTAGGACAGATTGCAACAAACTCTTCCCCCTCTTCTCCCACCACGTGCCTAGATCCCCGATCTCCTTCCTCCCTAGGCTAAGCTGCTAACTCTTCTGGATAGCTCACTCCCGTTGCCTATCTGTTAGCTAACTGGGTGTGACAAACCAACTCCTCACACCTTCAGGTTTACAATGCAAATACTCCAAGAACTTACTTCTCGAATACCAATACCTTCACAGTAATTTCCCTGCCTCTCCGAAGTGTGCTCTAAACAGGTAAAAACTATAATAGAAACGCTATACATTTTTGTCATACAGATACCAAAAATGGCAGCATTTTTTTTTTTTTTTTTTTTGCAATTCTAAAAGTCCAGTTGATAGGGTTATCGCTCTAACAATATTAGATCTAAATGGAATTTGAAGTAGTGGTAAGAGGCTGGCTGTGGTGGCTCACACCTGTAATCCCAGCACTTTGGGAGGCCACGGTAGGAGGATCGCTTGAGGCCAGGAGTTTCAGACCGACCCAGGCAACAAAGTGAGACCTTGTCACTATGAAAAATAGAAAAAAATGAGCCAGGTGTGGTGGGGTGTGCACCTGTGGAGCCAGCTACTTGGGAAGCTGAGGTGGGGGGATTACTTGATGTGGGGAGGTTGAGGCTGCAGTGAGCCGTGATTGCACCACTGTACTCAGCCTGGGAAAAGAGAGTGAGACAATGTCTCAAAAAATAAAGAAAGAAAAGGAAGGGAAGGAAGGGAATGTAGGAAAAAGGAGGGGAGGGAAGAAAAGGGAAGGGAAGGAGAGGGAAGGATGGAGAGAGGGAGGGAAAGGAAGAAATAAGGAAAGAAGGAAAGACAGGTAGGCAGAAAGAAATAGTGGTAAAGAGCTTGAACTCTTGAGCCAGACAGCCTGGGTTAGAATCAGGCCTCTGCCACTGTACTACCTGGATCAAGTGTTAATTTGTGTGGCTCAGTTTACTCTCTGTAAAATGGCAATAAAAGCTACCTGCCTCATGGAACTATTGTGAGACTTCAATAATATACGTAAAGCATTTAGACCACTGCCTTACACCTAGTAAGTATTATCTGTACTACCATTTGTCTCTGCTACAGTCCACATTCACTTCTTTGTGATAGTTCTCTATTCCTCTCGGACTCTTTGCAGTTCAACCTGCTTCTAAAACTTCCATACCAAGAAACAATGACAATGTTAAGAATTTTATTTCTTAAATTCGTCCCAGTTAGTCAAAACTACTAGAACAAATTCTCTTTTATGTCCTAGCAGTTATTAACATTTTGCTAAATATAAATGCCAGCATTTAAAGTATGGGAGTAATGAAACAAACGCCAAGCCGAAAGCAGGCTATCTATCCCAGAACATACACATGACACTCCCCTGCTAAAAAAAAAAAAAAAAAAAAAAAAGAGGCGGGGGAGGAATAATGTGGTCATATGGATGTTTGTCTGTGCTTTAAATGGCTCCGAAAAGTTTCACAGCAGCCTACTGACAGGGAGAACTGTCTGTTTGTGGGAAGGAATAAGAACACTTTTCACTGTACATGCCTTGTTATCTTTCAAATATGAAACAGAAAATGCATTACCTAGACAAGATTTAATTTTTAAAATGACGTTGCCGAGGTGACTAAATAAGTACTCTGGAAGCCAGGTGTCAAGTCTCAATTTGCTACTACCTGTGTTATCTTGGGTAAGTCACTTAACCTCTGAGTCTCAGACAAAGCAAGGAGCAATAAATACTTCTAGGGTTGTTTTTTTTTTTTTTTTTTTTTTTTTTTTCCAAGATGGAGTTTTGCTTGTTGCCCAGGCTGGAGTGCAGTGGCATGAACTCGGCTCACTGCAACCTCTGCTTCCAGGGTTCAAGTGATTCTTCTGCCTCAGCCTCAGGAGTAGCTGGAATTATGGGTGCACACCACCACACCCGGGTAATTTTTTATATTTTTAGTAGAGACGGGGTTTCACCATGTTGGCCAGGCTGGTCTCAAACTCCTGGCCTCAGGTGATCTGCCCACCTCAGCCTCCCAAAGTGCTGGGATTACAGATGTGAATGACCACATCTGGCCCTAGGTTCTATTCTAAAAGTTTCATTATCTCAATGGGGCAGCAAATAGATGGTACCTTTTTTTAAGATATGGGAGAGGTAGTAATCCAACATTTTGCAAAACAAGGCAACTTTTTTTGTGGACTTGATTTTCAAATCCAGTGGACCCTTAAACAACACCGGTTTTAGCTACATGGGTCCATTTATATGTGGATCTTTTCAAACAAATGCGGGCCTGCATATATGGAGGCCCAACTTTTCACACATCCAGGATCTGCAGAGCCCACAGTGGGGACTTGAGTACGCCAAGATTTTGGTAGAAATAGGGGTCCTGGAACCAAGCCCCTATGGTATATGTCCTATGCATATACTGTAGCACAACCGGACTACTTTTACAGTGTTAAGAAGCATAAATTTGTCAAGCCTATTAACCTTTCCAGATCATTTGTACTATTCTTACATAGTAACCCTTCTTAGAGGGGGTCCAATATATAGAAAATACCTACATACAATATTCTGCATATTAGGGCTGGGTGCAGTGGCTGATGCTAGTAATCTCAGCACTTTGAGAGGCTGAGGTGGGCAGATCATCTGAGGTCAGGAGTTCAAGACCAGACTGACCAACATAGTGAGACCCCGTCTCTATTAAAAATACAAAAATTAGCATGGCATGGTGGTGGGTGCCTGTAATCCCAGCTTCTTGGGAGGCTGAGGTAGGAGAATCACTTGAATCTGGGAGGAAGAGGTTCCAGTGAACCAAGATCACACCACTGCACTCCAGCCTGGGTGACAGAGCAAGAAAAAAAAAAAAAAGAATATTCTCCATATTAGTTTCTCTTGCACAACTTCAAAACTGTTTTAAATGAACACATCTTTATGCTATGTCATGAAATCAGCAATAAAATACATTAAAACAATTAATGTTTAAACATAAATGACTATATACAAGAAACTTATTATACTTAAAGGCATTTATTATCAAACACTGAAAAAAAAAGTAACATCTTCAATCAATGGCAACAGCTATAACTGAGGACAGACTTTATTTCAGGAACACATATGTAATCATGTTTCATCCTAACATTCATCTGGCAAAGTAGTTTTGTTTGTTTGTTTGTTTTTTGAGACAGGATCTCTCTCTACCACCCAGGCTGGAGTGCAGTGGCACCATCATGGCTCACTCCACAGTGACCTCATCCTCCTGGGCTCAAGTGATCCTCACATCTTGGCTTCCCAAGAAGTTGGAACTAAAGGCATGCACCACCATACCCGGTATATTTTTGTATTTTTTTTGGTGACAGGGTTTTGCCCTTTGCCCAGGCTGGTCTGAAACTCCTGAGCTCAAGAGATCTGCCAGGTGTCAGCCTCCGAAAGTGCTGGGATTATAGATGTGAGCTAGGCCCTAAGTAGATGTAAAAAATCCCCATTTAACATAAGAAATTGAGGCACCATGAAGATAAGGCCACAAGTCTAAGAACTGGGAGAGCTGGAAGCCCCACCTCCCACCAGATCCCCTAGATTTGAGCTCAGTATACCAAACCAAGGGGGCAGGGAGGGCCAACTTAAGATTAGCTGGCAGGCTGGTGTTAAGTTTGCAGCAGAATTTTCATTGATTTATGGGAAATAAGTTTTACAGCAGAATTTTCATTGATTTATGGGAAATGGGGATAAGTAAGGACACAAAAGTAAACTTTATTTTTATTTATTTATTTGAGTCAGAGTTTCACTCTTGTAGCCCAGCTGGAGTGCAATGGCACCATCTCCGCTTACTGCAACCTTGGCCTCCCAGGTTCAAGTGATTCTTCTGCCTCTGTCTTCGGAGTAGCTGGGATTACAGGCGCGTGCCACCACACCCAGCTAATTTTATATTTTTAGTAACAGAGTTTCACCATGTTAGCCAGGCTGGTCTGGAAGTGAACTTTTTAATATAACTAAATAATTCCATTTAAAGATATTTTATTCTGGCCAGGTGCAGTGACTCATGCCTGTAATCCCAGCACTTTGGGAGGCTGAGGTGGGCAGATCACAAGGTCAAGAGATCAAGACCATCCTGGCCAACATGGTGAGACCCCCGTCTCTACTAAAAATACAAAAATTAGCTAGGCATGGTGGCACATACCTGTAGTCCCAGCTACTCAGGAGGCTGAGGCAAGAGAATCACTCGAACCAAGTAGACGGAGGTTGCAGTGAGCCAAGATCATGCCACCACACTCCAGCTCAGTGACAGAGCAAGACTCCATCTCAAAAAAGTAAAAAATAAAATTTATTGTGAGAGATTTAGTCCTTTCAAATTATGTGAGTGAAAATATCCTTTCGTTAAATGAAATGATGGTGACAGGAGACAGTGGTGTGATGTTTTCTTTTATTGGCTGTACCTGGTAGAAATAAAAAATCAGGCCAGGCATGGTGGCTCATGAGGTCAAGAGATTGAGGCCATCCTGGCCAACATGGTGAAACTCTGTGTCTACTACAAATACAAAAATTAGCTGGGCGTGGTGGCATGTACCTGTAATCCCAGCTACTCAGAAAGCTGATGCAGGAGAATCACTTTAACCCAGGAGGTAGAGCCTGCAGTGAGCTGACATCACGCCACTGCACACCAGCCTGGTGACAGAGTGAGTCTCTGTCTCAAAAAACAAAACAAACAAACAACAAAATCAGCATTTCTATTGTAACCTCCTAATTTTGGGGAAAAACAAAAGTCAGAATAAAATGAAAGGCCAGGAATAAGAACACAGATAAGCCAGTCATAGGGACTTACACAGTTACTAAAATTGGGTCATACATTTGGCTCTGAGCTTCCTGGTGGCCAAAACTAAAAGGAAAACAGATGTACGTGCTTTTCTTACTGTCTCTAAGAAGAAACACAGCGTTCTTGGAGACTTTCAGTGCTTCCCTAGCTGCAGCTTTCAGTTTTTCAGGGGCTTTATATAGTGATTTTGAGTAAGAAGCAATATCCTTGTATTCATTACCTATTGTTGGGTAAAAATCGCCCCAAATTTAGCAGCTTAATAAACAATACACTTTTTTTTTTCCTCACAGTTTCAATGGGCTAGGAATCTGGGTGAGGTTAGCTGTGTCCTCTGGCTCAGGCTCTCATGAGGATACAATCAAGCTGTCAGCCAGGGCTGCAGCTCTCTCAAGGCTTCACAATCCTCTTTCAAACTCACTTCCACAGCTGCTGGCAGGCCTCGGGTCCTCTCTGTCTGTTGGCTGGAGACTTCAGTTCCTGTCCACTTGTACCTCTTCATAAGAAGCAGCTGGCTTGGCCGGGCGCGATGGCTCAAGCCTGTAATCCCAGCACTTTGGGAGGCCGAGGCGGGTGGATCACGAGTTGAGAGATCGAGACCATCCTGGTCAACATGGCGAAACCCCGTCTCTACTAAAAGTACAAAAAATTAGCTGGGCATGGTGGCGCATGCCTGTAATCCCAGCTACTCAGGAGGCTGAGGCAGAAGAATTGCCTGAACCCAGGAGGCGGAGGTTGCGGTGAGCCGAGATCGCGCCATTGCACTCCAGCCTGGGTAACAAGAGCGAAACTCCATCTCAAAATAAATAAATAAATAAATAAAAATAAAGGAAGCAGCTGTCTTGCCCCAAGTCTAGGGAGGAGAAAGAGGAAGAGAAAGAAAAAGAAAATGAGAGAGAGATCACAGTCCTTTTTTGTAACCTAATACCGGAAGCGACATCCCATCACTTTTAGGTATTCTATTGCTACTTAGAAAATAGCACCTAGTTCCAGCAAGGCACAATGACTCAAGCCTGTAATCCAAGAATTTTAGGAGGCCGAGGTGGGTGGATCACCTGAGGTCAAGACTTCAAGACCACTCCTCCTGGGTTCAAGTGATTCTTCTGCCTCAACCACTGGAGTCCTGGGATGACAGGCACCTGCTACCATGCCCAGCTAATTTTTATGTTTTTAGTAGAGACAGGGCTTCACCATGTTGGCCAGGCTGGTCTCCAATTCCTGACCTCAGGTGATCCAGCTGCCTCAGCGCCCCCAAGTGACGTCATTACAAGCGTGAGCCACTGTGCCTGTCCAAGACTCAGTTTTTCAGGGAAAAATAACTATGTCCTTTGTAAGCTTGCTAGCAGGTTCAAGTGTAATAATGTGGGGAGTTAAGAAAGCAGGTGGGAAAGATTTTTAAATAACCATATATATATAATATATATATATAATAGATATATGATGTATATAATAGGTATATAATAGATATATGATGTATATAATATATATAATAGGTATATGATGTATAAAATATATATAATATATGATGTATATAATATATATAATAGATATATGATGTATATTATATATAATAGACATATGATGTATATAATATATATAATAGACATATGATGTATATAATATATATAATAGATATATGATGTATATAATATATATAATAGATATATGATGTATATAATATATATAATAGACATATGATGTATATAATATATAATAGATATATGATGTATATAATATATATAATAGATATATGATGTATATAATATATAATAGATATATGATGTATATATTGTATGTAATATATATAATATATATTATATATTATATATAATATATATTATATATTATATATAATATATATACTATAATATATATTATACTAAAAATATATACGTATATTTTTAGTAGACATGGGGTTTCTCCTTGTTGGTCAGGCTGGTCTTGAACTCCCAACATCAGGTGATCCGTTCACCTCACCCTCCCAAAGTGCCGGGATTAGAGGCATGAGCCACCCTGGCCTAAATAACATGTTTTAAAAGGCCGCAGGTGTTCACAGCCATCGCCATGCGGCCGTCGCTGTCCAACACTAGCACCGCCTCTCACTCACCAAGCTCCAGCCAAAGGAGAAGGGGGGTAAGTAAGGAGGTCTCTATACCATGGCTTGTACAAAGCAGACTGCCCACAAATCTACCGGTGGTAAAGCACCCAGGAAGCAACTGGCTACAAAAGCCACTCGCAAGAGTGCGCCCTCTACTGGAGGGGTGAAGAAACCTCATCGTTACAGGCCTGGTACTGTGGCCCTCTGTGAAATTAGATGTTACCACGCTGAACTTCTGATTTGCAAACTTCCCTTCCAGCGTCTGGTGCGAGAAATTGCTCAGGACTTTAAAACAGATCTGCGCTTCCAGAGCGCAGCTATGGGTGCTTTGCAGGAGGCAAGCGAGGCCTATCTGGTGGGCCTTTTTGAAGACACTAACCTTTGTGCTACCCGTGCCAAATGTGTAACAATTATGCCGAAAGACATCCAGCTAGCACGCCGCATACGTGGAGAGCGTGCTTAAGAATCCACTATGATGGGAAACATTTCGTTCTCAAAAAAAAAAAAAAAAAAAATTCTCTTCTTCCTGTTACTGGTAGTTCTGAATGTTAGATAATTTTTTTCCATGGGGTCAAAACGTACCTAAGTATATGACTGCGAGTGGAAAAATAGGGGACAGGAATCAGGTATTGACAGTTTTTCCATTTTCATTTGTGTGTGAATTTTTAATATAAATGGGGAGACGCAAAGCATTAATGCAAGTTAAAATGTTTCAGTGAACAAGTTTCAGCAGTTCAACTTTATAATAATTATAAATAAACCTGTCAAATTTTTCTGGACAATGCCAGCATTTGGATTTTTTTAAAACAAGCAAATTTCTTATTGATGGCAAATAAATGGTGTTTGTAGCATTTTTATCATACAGTAGATTCCGTCCATTCACTATACTTTTCTGAGTTGTCCTACATGCAAGTACGTTTCTAATGTTGTCTGTCTTCTGTGCTGTTCCTGTAAGTTTGCTATTAAAATACATTAAACTATAAAATAATAAAAAATAAAAATAAAAAGCCGCATTGCCCTACAATACCCATTTCTCTTGCATATTTAGGAAATTGAGTTTTTTTTCTAAAACATGCTTACAGATGAAAAATAGGATGCAAGGCCGGGCGTGGTGGCTCACGCCTGTAATCCCAGCACTTTGGGAGGCCAAAGCAGGTGGATCACGAGGTCAAGAGATCGAGACCATCCTGGTCAACATGGTGAAACCCCGTCTCTACTAAAAATACAAAAAATTAGCTGGGCATGGTGGCGCGTGCCTGTAATCCCAGCTACTCAGGAGGCTGAGGCAGGAGAATTGCCTGAACCCAGAGGGCGGAGGTTGCAGTGAGCTGAGATCGCGCTATTGCACTCCAGCCTGGGTAACAAGAGCGAAACTCCGTCTCAAAAAAAAAAAAAAAAAAAGAAAAAGAAAAATAGGATGCAAAATGTGCACGAATGTTTTAGACACCGTTTGAGGTTTCCAAGAGATTTTGTGCAGGGGAGGCTGCTTGCTACAAGCTCCCAAAGCTCTGGGAGGACATCGTATTCATCCTCCCTCAGCAGAGGCTGTGAGGCGAGAAGCTCTGGGGAGCACCCGAGCCTTGGGCATTTAGCATAGAGTGTTCAGGTCTTTATTGTTTGGGCCCATGGCACAGAGAGATCCCGGGTCTCTGGCTTCCTGTGACCTTTGCCCTCCTTGCCTACAGAAAATGTGACCCTCCAAGGCAAGAAACTTGAGGGCATGGGTCACCCCCAGCCCTGGCATCTGCCCAGAGCTTGAGAAGAAAGGAGCAATCTCCAGCTACCTCACAGGGCTGGCATAGGCTGTCACTGCTCTGTGGATCACCCAGCTGTGTCGGGCAACCTGAACCTCATCTGCAGGAATGCAAGGAAGAAAATACAAAAGTCTTTACTTGAGCACTGAGAAGGCAGATGCAGCAGAAACCTCCAGGCGGTAACTACCCAGTCTGGGACCGCGGTGGAGAGAGCATGTTGGCGATCATGTGTACTTACACTCTAGGGTCACCAGGTGGCGCTATGGCCTCATCCGTGGCTCTAAAAGGAAGATTTGGAAGATCATCACAGCTAATGTTTAAAAAGCCCCTACTATGTGCCAAATCATTCACGCCTGGCAACAACCTAAGGAATTAGGGATTCTTATTATCTATATTTTATAGCGAAGGAAACGGAGACATAAAGAGGTGAATTACCTTGCCCAGATCATTCAGCTCATAAGTGGTGGAGGCTGAATAGGACCTAAGCAGTGTGGCTGTGGAGCCCACGTGCATTGATTCCTCAAGTGTTTATGGAGCACCTGCCATGTACAAGGCCTTGTGAGATTAAATACAGTTATGATTAATAATATACAAATGACAAATCACCGACATTTTTTTAGAGGAAAGATTTTCTTTCTTTTTTTTTTTTTTTTTTTGTAGGTTTCAGGCACAGAACTGTATATGCAATAATAGTGAAATTAATCCCACTAGTTATGACAGAAATGATGCATTTAAATGAGTTGGATGTTTTAGAGGTATTATCTCATGAATCCTTGACAGAAACTGAATGAGGAATGAAATTTTTATTGTTCCTATTTCACACAGAAGGAAACTGAGGTGAAGAGGATTTTGCATGGCATGAAGTAGAAATTCAAAGTACAGGAATTTGAACTTGGTTCTACCTTTTCTGAGGCCTCCATGCTCTTGACCACTATAGACTCAAGCATCACCTTGTTTTTCCACTCATTCAACAAACTTTTTTTTTTTTTTTTTTTTTTTTTGAAACAGAGTTTCGCTCTTGTTACCCAGGCTGGAGTGCAATGGCGCGATCTCGGCTCACCGCAACCTCCGCCTCCTGGGTTCAGGCAATTCTCCTGCCTCAGCCTCCTGAGAAGCTGGGATTACAGGCACGTGCCACCATGCCCAGCTAATTTTTTGTATTTTTAGTAGAGACGGGGTTTCACCATGTTGACCAGGATGATCTCGATCTCTCGACCTCGTGATCCACCCGCCTCGGCCTCCCAAAGTGCTGGGATTACAGGCTTGAGCCACTGCGCCCGGCCCTACAACAAACATATTTTTAAAATTGTCTAATAGGTTGGCACTCATCATGAGCTTCTGTTCCCATTCTGCAGGTGGTGAAGGCCTCTGTTGTCCCGACCTCACAGTTTCTGTCCCATGACCAGGGCCAGCTCACCAAGGAGCTGCAGCAGCACGTAAAGTCTGTGCCATCCCCCATGCAAGTACCTGAGGAAAATGAGTGCGTGCAGACAGATGGGTCCCGGCACCCTTGAACAGTTCCTGGTCTCAGCTGCCCCATGTTTCACAGGAGGCCATGCTGGGGGAAGCGCAGGCAGTCACAGTACCGGCTTTTTCCTCCTTTTTCCTTCCATACAACTCTCTTATGGATGGAGTAGAGTAGTTGACTTATTTGCATAAAAACTTGTTATCTTCTGTCAAAAACTCAAAAAGAATCACCGCTGGCATGTTAACCTAAAGAAAAACCAGACAAGTCCTCAATAATACTTAAAAACGTTATTTATTTATTTATTTGAGACAGAGTCTTTCTCTGTTGCCCAGGCTGGAGTGCAATGATGCGATCTTGGCTCACTGCAACCTCTGCCCCCTGATTTCAAGCATTTCTCCTGTCTCAGCCTCCCAGTAGCTGGAACTATAAGCATGCGCCACCACACCTGGCTAATTTTTGTGTTTTCAGTAGAGACTGGTTTTTGCCACATTAGCCAAGCCGGTATTGAACTCCTGACCTCAGGCAATCCTCCTGCCTCGTCCTCCCAAAGATCTGGGATTACAGGAGTGAGCCACTGTGCTTGGCCTAAAGGTTACTTATTATCCTACAAAATTTAAGGCGGGTGTGGTGGCTCATGCGTGTAATCCCAGCACATTGGGAGGCAGAGGTGGATGGATCACCTGAGGTTAGAAGTTTAAGACCAGCCTGACCATTATGGCGAAACTTCGTTTCTACTAAAAATATAAAAATTATCCAGGCATGGTGGTGCATACCTGTAGTCCCAGCTGGTCAGGATGCAGAGACAGGAGAATTGCTTGGACCCAGGAGGTGAATGTTACAATGAGCTGAGATTGTGCCACTACACTTTAACCTGGGCACAGAGCAAGACTCTGTTAAAAAAAAAAAAGAAAGAAAGAAAAGAAAATTATCCTGCAAAATTTGAAACAGAAACAAATCAGAAGCTTCTAAACTATTTTTTAACATGACTCATAATAAATAAATTCTGTATTGTATATATATGTTCTATATTTCTGAATAAAAGACCAAAGTCATATTTACAACATGTATTACATATTTTTTATTCTACTTCATTTGTTTTGAATGCTCTTTGCAATCTACAAAAAGTCCAATAGTGATAATTAAATTACTCATTAAATTGAGCATTATCTTCTCATTTAAAACGATAATCTCAAAAATAATCTTTTGTTTTTGAGCTAAAAATATTTTAATGATACACTATTTAAGAGAAAAACACTGGCTATGAAAGAATATACATGGTTTATTATTTTTTGAGACAGAATCTCACTCTGTCACTCAGGCTGAAGTGCAGTGTTGTGAGCTCAGCTCACTGCCACCTTTGCCTCCCTGAGTTCAAATGATTCTCCTGCCTCAGCCTCCTGAGTAGCTGGGACTACAGCTGCACACCACCATGCCTGGCTAACTTTTGTATTTTTTAGTAGAGACAGGATTTCATCATATTGGCCAGACTGATCTTGAACTCTGAACTTTGCTATCCGCCCACCACGGCCTCCCAAAGTGCTGGGATTGCAAGCACCCATATTTTTATCCTCTCTGTTTAAAAATAAAGATTGAAAGAATATATATGCAAATAAGTTTACGTTTCTGTTTTTGTAATACTTTGCTGCATTGTCTGGGTATTGTCAATTCACATTCTGAAGCTACATGGCTAACACTGAGTACTCACTGTGTGTGCCAGGCCCTGGGCTCAATGCTCTACATGAATTTTTATTTCATTCAATTCTTTCCACAACCTGAGATAATATAGCCAACCCATTTTACAGAGTTGAAACTGAGACTCTGAGACTGAAAGTTAAATGCCTGAGGTTGCAGTTAATAAGAGGCAGAGCTGGAACTGAAGCCTACATGTGCCTGACAACTAGTTCGTATTCTGACAGTAGGCTAGTCTGCCTCACAGAGCATGGAATAGATGGTGTGTGCCTGCTAGGACGGACTAGGTATCACTGTAGGTAATAAACAGCCCCGAACAATGGAAATTTACAACACTGAAGGCTCTTTGTCTGCTTATGTTGTACATCCTTCATGGCTCTCCTGGGTCCTGTGCTCCACATCCCCTCATCTGCCACCAGAATAAAGAAGCAGCCACCACAGGGGACCTGTCCGTGGCTCTAAGAGATTGAGGAAATGGGTGGACAATCTCAATGGCTTCCAACTCTTTTGCATCGAGGTGACATACTTCTCTTCCACTCACATCTCCTGAGTCAAAGCAAATCCCGTAACTACCTCCACCTTCAAGGGGCCCAAAGGAGAACCTGAAATACTCGGTGGACTCCATTAAGGCCACCATACTGTGTCAGTCTGTGTGGTAGACTGTGCAGGGGCAGAGGAGGAGAGTGGGAATTGATGGGAAATGACAGCAGGACTGAATCACTGTGCATTTGCTTTATCCTCTACCAGGTAGATTTTGTCTCAGCTGCACAAAATCAGCAGCAGCATGATCAAACAGGGCAAACTTCAGAAAAAGCAGTTTGTTCAGATGTGATCAGCAGTGAACTCAGAAGTCAACTGGGTGGCATTGAGTCAGTAAATCTCTGCCTGCCTCAGTTACCCCATATGTTAGTGGTGAATATGGGGGCATTGAGAGAGTTGGTTTAGAGGGATATCAGAAGTGTGAACATTCAACATTTTGTTCCTTTAAGTTAAATCTAGGCACTGTCTTCCCTGCAAGTCTCCTGTTTCCTTCAGATTGCACAGGTGAGGTCAGATTGCTCAGATTAGGGCTGGAGGTCATAAAATATTGGCTCCCACACCACCAGTTCCCCTGTGTTGTGCATACATTCTGTGCATTTTCCTGTGCTAAACACTGTCCCAAAACATCATGAGGCCTGATCCTTCCTCCTTGTTCCAGTGGCCCTGGGTGACTCAAGTGCCCATTCAATGACCAGGACACAGAGGTCTTAGAGGGATGCTCCATGAAGCCCCAGGTGCCATCTACTGCCCTGTCAAAGTATGAGGCAAGGGACAGGACATCGTCCCTTGGGGCAGTGGTCAGCCAGGCTTGGTGACTGTACTTGGTGGACAGATGATCCTACACCTGCCACCTCTGATGGATCCACTGCCTCTGTACCTGTTGTCCTGATGATGCTCCAGTGGCTGCCCCAGCATCCCAGCCTAGGCCCAATCCCACTGAAGACAGACCTGGCCCCTGTGGACCCAAGAGACCTACAAGACTTCCTCAGCTGTCCCCAGGAGTCACCAGACCTTCATTCCTATCAAGGACACAGGAGCCCTACCCCCTAGCCCTCCCTCAACAGCCATAAATGATGATTTACTGCTGTTATCATCATTACTGTCTTTAGCGGCCAAGGATGTTCCAAGTTGCCAGCTCTGGAACAAAGATGTCCTTGGGAGGTGATGATATTAGATACACAGGTGTTCAATGGGTTGCTTCCTCCTCTCCACAGACAGTCACTGATACAACAATTGACATTTTGTGTGGAAGGAAACCAGCCCAGGGTCACACAGCTAGTCAGCAGCACAGCTGGTCTCAAATCTAAGGTGACTAGCCCTGCCTCCATGAGGGACCTGCCTGCAAGGGAGGTTCACCCTGGCTTTGAGGAGCCTTTCCTGGGCTGCATGAATCACCTCCTCGAGTGGAGGCCCCAAACTCTGCTCACATCTCCTTCCTTGCCCTGTCTCTGCTTGGGCTATAATCAAGGTGACACCAGCAACAACCCTCCATGGACATGATGGTACTCTCTGTCATTCATTTTTTAGCTAATCTGACTTCAACACCCACTTCCTTTGTCTCTCCTTTTACAACCAAGATAATCCAGATCAGGGGCTCTTTATGCAGGTGACAGGATACAAACAGAATTGAATGCCATAGTTGTGTTATCCCTGTTTCGTTTTTGTTTTGCTTGTGTCTCAGGGTTGTTTTTCTATTTATGATAAAGGCATTGGCTTTCCATTTGTAGCATGAATAGAATATTTGCAGTTTACAATAACTTTGGGTCACAGTAAATTGTTAGGAGATTTTTTTTTTTTTTTTTTTTTTGAGACGGAGTTTCGCCCTTGTTACCCAGGCTGGAGTGCAATGGCGCGATCTCGGCTCACCGCAACCTCCGCCTCCTGGGCTCAGGCAATTCTCCTGCCTCAGCCTCCTGAGTAGCTGGGATTACAGGCACGCACCACCATGCCCAGCTAATTTTTTGCACTTTTAGTAGAGACGGGGTTTCACCATGTTGACCAGGATGGTCTCGATCTCTTGACCTCGTGATCCACCCGCCTCGGCCTCCCAAAGTGCTGGGATTATGTTAGGAAATTTAAAGCAGTGGTTTTCAGCTGTGAGAGATCTGAGTACATTTGAGCACACCCTGTGTGATGAGGCAGAAGCAGACCTTTGGGAAGTTTAGCTGAGGATGGGTCCAGGAAAGATAATGGACAATGGGGGTCTGACCTGGTCACCAGACCCCTGGGTCCTGCCCACCTGCTTCGCACTCCCCAGCCATCACTCACAATGCTGCCAAACCCTCTGGGTATTGTGGCCAAATCCCCCAGGAGAGAGGCTGACGAACTTTGTCTCTTGAAATGCAGATTCCTTGGACATCCCTGGGAGCTCAACCACGAGAGTCAACTTGGTTTTCTCCCCCTCATTAGGGTTCAGAATTAAAAGTCCACCTTCATAGGCAGTAAGATAATATAGATAAGTGACACCATCACCCTGTTTCAGATGTTAATACGTCTAGGTGTGTTAGGGGTGATTTGAGACCACACAACCTTGTGCCACACAGTGGAATTCCCGGGCCAGAGGGAGACATTTAATTGCCATTTTTGTGATCTTACCACCAAGTGTAAAGGCAGTCTTGTTTCATTTTGGATTCTTTCTTCTGTTAGTATCTTATAAGGGCACTTTGAATTTCCAAGCATATAATAATTTTTGGTTAGCTTTTAATCATTGACTTCTAGCACAATTCTGTGATCAGAAACCTGCTGTGTGACTGGATTTGTCTGAAATATATTGAGATTTGCTTGATGAACAAAATAAGTCGGGTTAATTTTTGTAAATGTACCATGCATGCTTAAAACCAGTGTAGCTCCGACATTTATTCCTGAGATGCAGGATGATGGATGGCTGGCTTCATGGATGTGATGGAGTTAGTTTACTGTTGAGACCTTCCCCATCCTTCTGATGTTTTGTGGCTTACAATAGGGTTGGCTGAGAGGGGCTGTGGAGCCTCCCACTGTGCTTGTGTGTGAGGTTCTTCCTGCCGTCCTGCCATCATTTGTTTCTTATGTTTTGCAGCCAAGACTGGCCATGAGAAACCCTGAGAGCTCAGGAATGAAGGAGCCACCCAGAAGCAGGGACAGGGAGCTGGTGGGGAAGATGAGAAATCAGGTCTGTAATAGTTCCAGAGAGCCTTGGGAGTCACGTTGGGGGCTGAGATGGGAGAGGGGCACTGGAGGATGCAGGTGCTCCGTGGAATGTCCACTGTGAGGTACCATATTCCGGGGCCAGGGATTGGTGGAGAGAGAGTATAAAGCACCAGGGTTGCTGAGGCAGCTCCCAGACAGAAGAAGGTGTGGTGGAAACCAGAGCATTGGTCGCCTTCTGATTGCTCCTGAGCCTCCGGCTTTCTTGCCCTGTGTGTCCTGTTGCTTCTTTGATAGACTTTCTCCCTGACTTGTAGCTGAACCTACCACTCACCCTTGAAGACTCAGTTTGAACCTGATCCTTTCCCAGACCCCCTCCTCCAGGTGCCCAACATCCCCTCTTCCACACTCTCCTCTTCCTTCCAGTCCCTACCACACCAGGCTAATTTTTATATATTTTTAGTAGAAACTGCGTATCACCATTTTGGTCAGGCTGGTCTCAAACTCCTGACCTTGTGATCTGTCCGCCTAGGCCTCCCAAAGTTTTGGAATTACAGGCATGACCCATTGTGCCCAGCCTATTTTTTTTTTTTTTTTTTTTTTTTTTTGTCATTGTTTTTAGGATGGAGTTCAGCTTGTTGCTCAGGCTAGAGTGCGATGGCACAATCTCAACTCACTGCAACATTCAAATACTGGGCTCAAGCAATTTTCCTGCCTTAGCCTCCTGAGTAGCTGAGATTACAGGTGCCTGCCACCACGACTGGGTAATTTTTGTATTTTTAGTAGAGATGGAGTTTCACCATGTAGGCCAGGCTGGTCTCAAACTTTTGACCTCTGGTGATCTGCCAACCTCAGCCTCCCAGAGTGCTGAGATTACACACATAAGCCAACATGCCCAGCCTCACATATATGTTTTTAAAAGCTCTTAACTCTTGGTATTATTTCTTTATTGACTTACTTTTCAGAGACAGGGTCTCACTCTGTCACCCAGACTGGAGTGCAGGGACACAATCTCAGCTCACTGCAACCTCCGCTTCCTGGGTTCAAGTGATTATCTGGCCTCAGCCTCCCAAGTAACTGGGATTACAACCCATGCCACCACGCTCAGCTAATTTTTGTATTATTTTAGTAGAGACCTGGTTTCTCCACTTTAGCCAGGCTAGTCTGGACCTCCTGACCTCAAGTAATCCACCCACCTCAGCCTCGCAAAGTGCCAGGGTTACAGCCATAAGCCACCAGCCCCAGCCCATTCCTGCTATTATTTACATTGTGTTTTTTTCTTGTCAGACAATTAGAAAATTTATATTTGCAATTGATATGTACCCTGTTTTGCAGTATAGCTTTATGCTGTTCTTTACCAGGGGGTAGATTTCTCAAGTGTTTCTCAGAGACAGTTGGCAACCATGGCTTAGAGCACGTAGGGGTTGGTGCCAGATGAGCTGGGAGTAGGTATGGTCTGAATTAGATATTGGAACTGATGACCTCTCACCCCCAAGCACCTTCAAATGACCCTAGTTGGTGGATTAGTGACAACTGCTACGGAATCTGCATCTTTGCATACAGCCCGGGGCCCTGAGAAGAGTTATTGTTTAGTGAATGTTTACTGTCTGGCTGTGACTCCTGCAAATGCCTAACTCTGTTACAATGTTGTCAGGTGGTTGCCAATGATGAGTTTAAAGTTCATGTAGAGTTCACACACTCTATTCACATGTGCTACAGATAATTTTAAGAATTCAGAGCTGGACAGGGTGGCTCAAACCTTCAATTCCAGCATTTAGGGAGACTTGAGCAGGAAGATCATTTGTGTCCAAGAGTTTGAGACCAGCATGGACAATATAGGGAGATGCCATCTGTACACACACACACACACACACACACACACACACACACACACACAATTAGCCAGGTATGGTGATAGTATCTGCAGTCCCAGCCACTCAGGAAACTAAGGTGGGACAATCACTTGAACCTGGAAGGTTGAGGTTGCAGTGAGCTGTGATTGTGCCGTTGCACTCCAGTCTAGGCAACAGAGGGAGACCCTATCTCAAAAACTAAATGAACTGTTATATCTATGTGTTGCTATCAAATTCTAATATTTGAACTCAGGACTCTTTTCATCAAATCCTGTATTTACACCAACCAAAAAGAATTTATTTGATGGAATGAAACCACTGTGAGTTCGCTGTGGTTCTAGGATACAGCAGCTTTTTTTTCTTTTTTTTTTTTTTTTGAGACGGAGTTTTGCTCTCGTTACCCAGGCTGGAGTGCAATGGCACGATCTCGGCTCACGACAACCTCTTCCTCCTGCGTTCAGGCAATTCTCCTGCCTCAGCCTCCTGAGTAGCTGGGACTACAGGTGCGCATTACCATGCCCAGCTAATTTTTGTATTTTTAGTAGAGACGGGGTTTCACCTTGTTGACCAGGATGGTCTCGATCTCTTGACCTCATGATCCACCCGCCTCGGCCTCCCAAAGTGCTGGGATTATAGGCTTGAGCCATGGCACCCAGCCTTTGAATGCTCTTTGACAAGGTCAATTCCAGAGTTTATCACCGTCCCATTCCTGTTGGTAACTGTGTTATGCAAAATCACCTTCACCCCCCTTTGGGGGTGCCCCTGATGTATTATTCTAAGTATCGGAGTTTCCATATTTGTAATAGATAATACGCCTCAACTGTGAGTTAGTGAAAGTGAATGTAACCTATTATCCACAGCAACGATTCCCAGCAAAGGCCTTAAATGATGCTCAGCTTTGCTGGTTCTCGTGTGGCTTCTGTACCTTCAACAGCTGTCGAGTCCTATGATTACACATGATGGGAATTGTACACTTGAAATCAAACACTTTTCTAAAACTTGCTTTATTCAGAATTTCCACCTCATTTTTCCATGGACAAAAGTATTATTTGCATCATAATGCAATTCAAATTTGTATACTTGGGAGTTAAAAGAAATATTCTAGCATGCTTAACTGACTTCTGTATGTCAGATTGTTCTGTCAGAAAACCCTCTCCCAGTTCCCCTGCATGTCTTCAGGAATCCACACTTCCCCAGAGCCATTTGTGCTCATGGGTGGCACCCCCACAGTGAAGAAGACCCTTTGTCAAGAAGGGAAGCAGAGGGGAAATGAGAGGGTCCTGCAGGCAGAGCTGGAATGAATTCCACTCTGCCTCCTGCAAGCTTTGTGACCCTGGGCACATGCTCTCCTTCCTAGGGGAGCCTCTGTTTTCTTAGATTTGTAGCAGGGTGCAGCTGTTACCACAACACCAGGGTTTCTGCTGGAGTCCTGCTCATAGCACAAAAAGCTAGTCACTGAGAGGTGAGTATTGCTAGAGAAGAGTTTAATTGGGTGTTGCAGCCATGGAAGTGGAAGATCAATCTCCAATTCACAAGCCCTGACCCAACTAAAACTAGGGGTTTACATAGCAGAGAAGAAATACAACCATGGGTGGGAAAACCGGAACTCAGGAGGGTTAAAGAAGCAGTCGGGATCAATGAGGTCCAGGCATCTCACTGTCTGGAGCTGATGGGCTGGTGAGTCCAGGTCTTCAATACTTTTTGAGTGGCCTGGAAGACTTTTGCTGAGGGGGGAGCTCAGATAAAACAAGTATAGCTTTTCCAGTTTTTATATCAGAAGAATAAGTTTCTAATTGTTTTTTTAAGGTGGAGTCTTGCTCTGTTGGCTAGGTTAGAGTGCAGTGGTGTGATCTCAGCTCACTGCAACCTCCACCTCCTGGGTTCAAGCGATGTTCTTGCCTCAGCCTCCTGAGTAGATGTTCTTGATCTCTTGACTATAGGTGATCCACCCACCTTAGCTTCCCCAAAGTGCTGGGATTACAGGTATGAGTCACTGCACCTGGCTGTAAGTTTCTAATTACAAAAAAAAAAAAAAAAAAAAAAAAAAAAAAAACTCCCTATGGGACTATTGGATCAGTTTCAGAGCAAGTCAGGTGGATGTCAGTTGCCAAGTGCAGGCTCTGGCATCAACTATAAATTTATGTCCACTATTCTGTTTCTAAAACACACATAAATCTTTGAAAAAAAATTTTTTTTAAGAGACTGGGTTTCTCCATGTTGTTCAGGCTGTTCTCCAATTCCTGACCTCATGATCCACCCGCCTCGGCCTCCTGAAGTGCTGGGACTACAGGCGTGAGCCACAGCACCTGGCCCTTTACATATTATTATAAAACATATCTAGAGGCCTGGTGTGGTGGCTCATGCCTGTAATCCCAGCACTTTGGGAAGCTGAGGTGGGTGGGTCATGAGGTCAGGATTTCAAGACCAGCCTGGCTAATACGGTGAAACCCCATCTCTATTAAAAATGCAAAAACTAGCCCAGCGTGGTGGCACATGCCTGTAATCCCAGCTACTTGGGAGGCTGAAGCAGAAGAATCTGAGAAGAACCTGAGAGGCAGAGGTTGCAATGACTTGAGATCACATCACTGCACTCCAGCCCAGGTGACAGAGCAAGACTCTTCCTCAAATAAAAATAAAATAAAAGGCCGGGCACGGTGGCTCACGCCTGTAATCCCAGCACTTTGGGAGGCCGAGGCGGGTGGATCATGAGGTCAAGAGATCGAGACCATCCTGATCAACATGATGAAACCCCGTCTCTACTAAAAATACAAAAATTAGCTGGGCATGGTGGCGCGTGCCTGTAGTCCCAGCTACTAGGGAGGCTGAGGCAGGAGAATTGCCTGAACCCAGGAGGCGGAGGTTGCGGTGAGCTGAGATCGCGCCATTGCACTCCAGCCTAGGTAACAAGAGCGAAACTCCGTCTCAAAAAAAATAAATAAATAAATAAAATAAATAAAATAAAATAAAATAAAAAAGATATCTATACAAGACAAAACACTATTTTTTTTAAGAAACACCATATTTTCCAGCTATATATAAAGATAATTCTAACTCCCTGGTGATTCATTGGTAACATTTCATTTTAAAAATGTTTCTCTTGGCTAAGCATGGGGGCTTATGCCTACCCTCCCAGCACTTTGGGAGGCTAAGGGAGGAGGATCCCTTGAGATCAGGAGTTCAAGACCAGCTTGGGCAACATAGTGAAATCTTGTCTCTAAGAAAAAAAAAATTTTTTTTTTGAGACAAAGTCTCGGTCTGTCACCCAGGCTGGAGTGTGGTGATGCAATCTTGGTTCACTGCAACCTCCACCTCTGGGGTTCAAGTGATTCTCTTGCCTCAGTTTCCATAGTACCTGGAACTACAGGTGCCCATGACCAAGCTGGCCAAGCTGGTCTCAAATTCCTGACCTCTGTCCCCTGGGCTGGAATGCAGTGGCACAGTCTTAGCCCACTGCAGCTTCTGCCTCCCTGGTTCAAGTGATTCTTCTGCCTCAGCCTCCTGAGTATCTGGGATTCCAGTCGCACACTAACACACCAGGCTAATTTTTATATATTTTTAGTAGAAACTGCGTATCACCATTTTGGTCAGGCTGGTCTCAAACTCCTGACCTTGTGATTTGTCCACCTAGGCCTCCCAAAGCTTTGGAATTACAGGCATGAGCCATTGTGCCCAGCCTTTTTTTTTTTTTTTTTTTTTTTTGTCATTGTTTTTAGGATGGAGTCCAGCTTGTTGCTCAGGCTAGAGTGTGATGGCACAATCTCAACTCACTGCAACATTCAAATACTGGGCTCAAGCAATTTTCCTGCCTTAGCCGCCTGAGTAGCTGAGATTACAGGTGCCTGCCACCACGACTGGGTAATTTTTGTATTTTTAGTAGAGATGTGGTTTCACCATGTAGGCCAGGCTGGTCTCAAACTTTTGACCTCTGGTGATCTGCCAACCTCAGCCTCCCAGAGTGCTGAGATTACACACATAAGCCAACATGCCCAGCCTCACATATATGTTTTTAAAAGCTCTTAACTCTTGGTATTATTTCTTTATTGACTTACTTTTCAGAGACAGGGTCTCACTCTGTCACCCAGACTGGAGTGCAGGGACACAATCTCAGCTCGCTGCAACCTCCGCTTCCTGGGTTCAAGTGATTATCTGGCCTCAGCCTCCCAAGTAACTGGGATTACAGCCCATGCCACCACGCTCAGCTAATTTTTGTATTATTTTAGTAGAGACCTGGTTTCTCCACTTTAGCCAGGCTAGTCTGGACCTCCTGACCTCAAGTAATCCACCCACCTCAGCCTCGAAAAGTGCCAGGGTTACAGCCATAAGCCACCACCCCCAGCCCATTCCTGCTATTATTTACATTGTGTTTTTTTCTTGTCAGACAATTAGAAAATTTATATTTGCAATTGATACGTACCTTGTTTTGCAGTATAGCTTTATGCTGTTCTTTACCAGGGGGGTAGATTTCTCAAGTGTTTCTCAGAGACAGTTGGCAACCATGG